>NC_090436.1:493600243-493903273 GCF_031143425.1 Pleurodeles waltl
TAGCTGTGGCTCTACCCGGACGATTTCCTTCACCATGACCCTGAGCTCCTCGTCCGAGAACCTGGGGTGTCTTTGCCGTGTCATGGGATGGTGTGGGTGATGTGTGGTGTGGAGTGTGTGGTGATAAGTGTGCTGATATGTGGTGGGGTGTTGTGTGAGGTGCGTGGAAGTTCATTGGGTGATGGTGTTGTGTGCCTGTGGATGCTGTTGTTCTTGCTGGTGCTGTCTCTCTCTGGCCTTCTTTTGGAATTTTTGGTCGTAGAGGTTTGTGGGTGATGTGGGTGTGTGTTTTATATTGTATTGGGTGTGTGGGAGTGGTGTGTGTATGTGTATCAGGTGTGTGTATTTTGAATTGTCCAATGCGGCTGTGTTTTGTAGATGTGTGTGTATTTTGAGCGCAGCGGTGTGTACCGCCAATGGAATACCTCGGTTGAAAGACCGCCGCGTGGATTCGTGTGTCATGATAGTGTGGGCGTATTTTTGTTGGCGTGACGGTGGACATTTTGTTTTCTCCAGTTTATCACTGACCTTTGGTGTGGCGGACTTGTGTGGGTGTCTGACTTTTGGCGGATTCTGAAATGTGGGTCATAATAGCTGTGGCGGAATTCTGCGGCCGCGGCGGTGTGTTGGCGGTCTTCTGCACGGCGGTAAGCGGCTTTTACCACCAATGTTGTAATGAAGGCCTTTGTCTTTGGTATATTTCAAGAGTCGGTTAGCAGAGATCAATACCGAACTCAATGATACCAAAGAATACCTGACCCAGCAAAATATCTCCAAGTTACAAAAGGATATTATTAAGTACAGCAAGGAGAAAGTTTATCCTTACATTAGAGATTACTTTGAGATAGACACTGCACCACGGTGTTCAGATGAATCGGGGTCTTCCAAAAAAAAAATAATAATTCAGCTATAGCTCCTCTTCAGATGGTTGGAGTACAGATGACAGAATGGCACACCCATACTACAATCTTCCTCATTTTCCAATACAGCAACCTCCCACTTGGCAACCTCCAAATCCTTTCTTTCAACTGCACCCAATGATACCTTATGTACCTTTTTTAGGCCGGGGCAGAGGAAGAGGCAGGCGGAGAGGAAGACATGTACATTGGGCACAACAGGAACCGCAGATGGTTACCCAAAGTCAAGGCAAGAATCCTCCAATGAGAATTTAGTAGACAATTTGTCTACGAGACAACTATCTCCAGATGAAAACACTGTTTTGAACAAAGGCCTGGGTTTTGTTCCCATTCCATCAAAAACTTTTTTCTGATTAACTTTGAGTTGTCTTGCTTTTTTAGAAAAATTCAACTATATTTTTTATTCAAAGACAATCCTACTGAGTCACAATAATAAGATACAGGACTAGGACTCAATCTTCCTTTGTTCCTCCTCCAACATCTGTGCCATGCAAATTACTTGCCTTCGAGAAAGCAGTCATGAAGGATGTTCAACAATTACGTCCTAAACGTGCCTTTGTCAACATCACCACAAGAGAGAGAGAAGCTTTAAAAGCTTTACGGCAAGTTCAGTCCATTGTTATTACACCAGCAGATAAGGGCGGAGCAATTGGGATTTTAGACTCTCAAGTATACAGAACTGAGTGCCTTCCTTTGTTGAGTGATTCGACTCACTACACTCCCATTTCAGGTGACCCTACTGAAAGAATACAATCACAGATCGCTCTTTGATCCACAAAGCAGTATCCAATTCATGGATATCACATAGAGAGGCAGAAATTTTGGATACTACCAATCCACGTATCCCTTATTTTTACTGTCTCCCCAAAATTCACAAGGGTATTACACCTCCTCCTGGATGACCCATTGTCTCTGGCATAGGGTCAGAATTAGAACCTCTCTATATCTTTTGTGATTTCTTTCTACAACCCATTGTAAAAGAATCGTCTACCTTTTTGAAGGACACTAAGGAGGTCCTGAATTTGATCTATTCCATCAATGAGACAGATTCAGTACAAGCCCTAATTACTCTCGATGTCGAGTCTCTTTATACTAACATTCCACAAAAAGAGACATCTCTGGTTATCGAGACGGCCCTTCTGAGTAAACCACTGAGCACTTCCATGCCTGTTCATTTTATTATGCAATGTGTTGCACTAGCATTGACTGAAAACTTTTTTCAATTTGAAGATCAGCTGTACCATCAGACTCGCAGGACCTCAATGGGGAGTACCTTCGCCCCCAGTCTAGCTTGTTTGTATATGTACGAATTTGAACAGCGTTTTATTCTTAACACCATCAACACCGTTTCTGACAATATCAGACTATGGTGTTGATATATCAATGATATCCTTGTGATATGGCAGATAGAGATACACTTAGTTGACTCCTTCACCGATTGGATCAACAATCTTGACCATTTCTTAAGGTTCACTTCCACTGTATCTACTAAAAGCATTTTCTTTTTGGATCTTACTATTACCATCAGTAGTGGTAAATTACAAACCTGTACTTACCAAAAAAAGACTGATCGTAACAGCTTACTATTATATGAGAGTTACCACCCTAAAGTTCTACGAGACAATCTACCGTATGGCCAGTTCTTGAGACTACATCGCATTGGTAGCAATATGTACATCTACGAAGTACAAGCTGACAACCTAACAACAAAACTCCTTGAGAGACACTATTCATAAAAACCATTGACTTAGCATGTAAACGGGCTCAGAACAACAATAGAGAAGCGTTATTGTCCTCTACACCAAAAAATCCTGTGTCCCGTTTGACCTGTGTTTCTACTTTCTCTCCAGTATCTAATTCTCTCAAAAAACTGATTAATAAATATTGGTTCATCCTTACCAGTGGGGGAGTCACTATACCTAAACCTCTATTTGCTTTCAAAAGATCCTCCAACATCAAGGATCCAGTGGTACAGACTAGACCTCTGCTGCGTAACAAGGAATCTGATCGAAAGAAATTGTGGGGCCTTCCTCCTTTTACAGGCCACCATCCATGTGGCAACTGTAATGTATGCCTGTTGACTAAACACACAACAATTATCCATCTGTAACCTATTGGCCCTTGGAGACTTTTAAACCATGGCAATTGTAATACCCACAATTGTATCTACATGATTTGTTGTCCTTGCGATTTGTGATATGTAGGAATGACCACAAGATCGGTGAAAATCACAATAAATGAGCACCGTAGTAATATCAGATGTGGACGTCTTACTACAAAATTGAGCATTCACTATCGTGATGTTCACCACACTCCAGATGACTTGTGGTGGATTGTGCTTGAAATCATACAATCATCTTCCAGAACGTTACTAGAAGTTGAACGACATTGGGTTTTCAAATTAGGAACTCATATCCATGGATTGAATGATGTAATACCATGGATGAGTGTTGCAGCTTGCATGAAATAACCTTTCATTTCTGTATCCTTGTCATTTACATATTCTTTTGACTTATTCATCTTCATACTCCTCTCCCTTGGAAGTGAAGCAATTTGTGAAGATTCATTTTTGAGAGGCTATTATTAAAAAACGTTTTTGACTAGGGATCCAAGTGAGTCCCTTTTCTCCCTCTTTCTTTTTTCCAACTCACACTTTCATTCATTTTACATATTTCTTTAACAAAAACTTTTTTGTGTAGTGCTATATATTGGTGTATTCCTCCTGGACTTACTTCTTTTCTGGCACCAATGCAACTTGTGCTGAAAGCCCCTACGTTTTAGCCGCAGTAACTGCGTTCCCTTTTCTTTGTCCCTTCTTTTAGTATCGATCCCATTGAGAGGACGGATTGGAAGGATTTGCTTGTCCTTCCTCTCTGTTGTTGATGCACCACGGTAGGCCGGGCCCAGGCGCCATCAGATCATCCTCTGATTGAGCCTTCGTTTTCTGTTTCCTACATCTCCCGGCTACCACGTTTCCTTTGAGTATTTCAGGAACGCGGCCCCCCTGTCCAGTCCAAATCAGGTCTATGAAGATACTAATGTAAGTGGAGCACTCCGAATCGAACGCTCTTTTGATACTCTTTGGCTTGTTTGTTTTCTTCTGTGCTTGTGACCGCGTTTCCTTTTACCATGTCGGGAATGCAGCCTCCGTTGCAAATCCTATTTGGGCTTATGATGGTGCCAGCGTGAGGTGAGCGGCTTTAAACGTACGCTCTTTTTACTTTTGCTGTTTTTACGGCTCTTTCATACTGCATGCTTTACTAATGATTATGATCCCAGTATGTTTTGGTGATTTACCCCTATTTTCTGAGCAGCATTAGATCGTGCTTGGTTTGGCTTTCTCTTCGTTGACTGCCTATCTCTGAATTTGTTAAATACCATGAGTTTCGATTTACTACACTATGTGCCTCATTACAATCCTTGCGGTCAACGACCGCCAGGGTTGAAGTGGCAATTGTACCGCCAAGAGGCTGGCGGTACAAATCGCCATATTTTGACTGCGGCGCTACACCGCCGGGACCGGCGGATTACCGCCATGGTTGTCCCGGCGGTCAGAATCCACCAGGGCAGCGCTGCCCTGGGGATTTTGACTCCCCTTCCCGCCAGCCTGTCTATGGCGGTAGACACCGCAATGGAAAGGCTGGTAGAAAGGGGAGTCACGGGCCCCTGGCATGGGCAGTGCAGGGGCCCCCAGGCACAGCCCCGTCGCGATTTTCACTGTCAGACAGTGAAAAGCGCGACGGGTGCTGCTGCATCCGCCGCACCGCCACATTGCCGCCGGATCCATTGGATCCGGCTGCAATGTTACGGCTGGCTAAGCGGGGATGTCCAAATGCGGCCGGCTGGCGGTTCAGCCTATGGCGGTTGGCCTTGTCCGACCTCCAAGGTTCTAATGAGGGCCTATATCTCTACTTTGTATTAACCTCTGTTCCTTGAACCCCTGTTTTTTATACTTAAGAGATCTTAGTTGAATAATACTTCTTTGCTCTTTGACCACTTTATACAAGTCCTGTCTGCAATATGTCATTATAGAAACATCGAGTGACTGTAAGCATGTGCCTTCCATGGATCCCTGTTCTAAATTAATGATGGCAAGCATCACCTTTTATATATGCTTATCTCCATCTAGCACATTTTTGTATGGCCATGATCACTGTGGGGGTCATTACAACGTTGGCGGTAAAAGCTGCTTACCGCCATGCAGAAGACCGCCAACACACCGCCGCGGCCGCGGAATTCCACCACGGTCATTATGACCCACAGCTCAGAATCTGCCAAAATCCAGACACCCACACAAGTCCGCCATACCAAAGGTCAGTGATAAACTGGCGATAACAAAACCTCCACCGTCACACCAACAGGAATACGCCCACACTATCACGACCCACGAATCCACGTGGCGGTCTTTCAACCGCGGTATTCCATTGGTGGTACACACCGCCACGCTCAAAATGCACACACATTTACAAAACACATCCACATTGGACAAATCTAAATACACACACCTGATGCACATACACACACTACTCCCACACATCCAGTACAATATAAAACACCCACCCACATCACCACAAACTCTTACATCAACAATTGCGACAGAAGGCCAGAGAGAGACACCACCAGAAAGAACAATAGCATCCACAGGCACCCTACACCATCACTCACACAACATCCAAGCACCTCACACAACACACATCTAAATATCACCCCACACACCACAACACACACCACCCCACACATCACCCACACCACCACATGGCCCTGCAAAGACACCCCAGGTTCTCTGAGGAGGAGCTCATGGTCATGGTGGAGGAAATAATCTGGGTAGAGCCACAGCTATTCGGATCACAGGTGCAGCACACCACCATAGCTAAGAAGATGGAGCTATGGCGAAGAATCGTGGACAGGGTCAACGCGGTGGGACAGCACCCAAGAACTAGGGATGACATCAGGAAGAGTTGGAACGACTTACGGGGGAAGGTGCGTTCCGTGGTCTCAAGACACCACATCGCGGTTCAGAGGACTGGCGGCGGACCCCCACCTCCTTCCCCCAGAACTCACTACATGGGAGGAGCAGGTCTTGGCTATACTGCATCCTGAGGGCCTCGCAGGAGTAGCTGGAGGAATGGACTCTGGTAAGGCAAACCTTTCACTACTTCATCCTCCATCCACCTGCATGCTATCACATACCCCCACCCTTGCCCTCACCCCCATCACTCCAACTCCTCACGTATGTCCCAATATCACAAACCACACATCCCAAACCCAAGCCCTGCATGTAACACCAAAGCATGGACATCCATCACCAAAGCATGTCCACTGCACATACCCATACACCCCCCTAAACCATTCTCACACAAGGTCCTACACAGGAATGCAAGCACTGGGGTACAGGGTCACCCACCCATTGCACACAATGGCACACACAGATGCAATAATCATGCCTTTACACCCCTGCAGGACCCCTACCCAACGTCACCGGACAGGAGGGTCCAGACAAGTCCACTCCACCCACAGAAGAAGCCCACAGTGATGAAAGCAGCTCTGTCCAACTGGATCTAGATGACCAGCCCGGCCCATCAGGGACCTCGGGACAGTCGGTTCCCCTCACACTGGCACAGGCCACTACAGAGCTTCCCCCCTCTGGAAACACCAGCACAGCACCCACCCAGCGGGCCCATACCTCTGTCCCCAGGACACATCAATCAGCAGTGTGTCCACCACTACAGGGAACCCAGGCTAACCCACCACCCCAACAACACCAGGGACCTGGGGGCAGTGGCAGTGGGCACACGGTTCAGGGGACAGAGGCCCAGGAACACAGGGGAACTGGGAGGGATGCTGTGCGACAGGGGGCGGACAGGCCCAGGGAACCCACTCTCCACGAGGCCCTCTACAACATCATGGGAGCCTACCACCATTCCCAGGAGACGATGGCAACGGTACTGGCCAAGTTTCAGGAGACCCAGCAGCTGCAGGAGGAACAGTATCTGGACTTCAGGGAGGAACTAAAATCCATCAATTCCACCCTGGGCGCCATAGTAGGGGTGCTGAAGGAACATGTCAACACCAGGAGGGACACTGTGGCACAACAAGGGGCCCCTGACACTAGCCTGAACGATGAACTGCCCATCACCTCTGCCGGCGCTAGTGGACAGGAGGCACTGCCACAGGACCACGACACCAGCACCCCACCCCCTGCAGATGGAGAACCACCCCGCAAGCGGTCCCTGAGATCCAGGAAAAAGACAGAGAACAATGACAAGACCCCCGCCAAGAAATGAGACCACCCTGATTGTCATCCTTCTGTCCCACTTTGTCACCCTGTCCATCCTTAAACTGCCCCACCTCCACTTCCTATGCCCCTTTGGACAATGCACCTGTGAGACTAATAGACTGGATTCTGCCATGGACATTCCTCCACCATTACCCCTGACCATTTTACAACCCCCTCCACTATTTAGCACTTAAATAAACACCCTTAAATTACAAAACTATCTGGAGTCAGTCTGTGCTTTCACAATTGTGTATTTGCAATAACTGAGGGAAATAGCAATGTCCATTGTATTGTCAACATACCTATGTCACACAGCTCTAGTCCATGCGGAAACAAAGCAGATGTCACACAGTGGGACCCACATCTGTGAAATCGTAAGGGAAAGTAACAACTCATTGACCATACACTGGGTGAAAATGACAGACAGATGAGCGGTAGTAGAATTAAATCAGATGTAGCAGGCAGTGTTGTCTTCTTACCTGTGTCTCACTGGAAGTATTGCTGGATCACTGTGTTCCTGTTGTCTATGTCCTCTTCTTCTGCTTCCTCGTCTTCACTGTCCACAGGCTCCACAGCTGCCATAACACCTCCATCTGGACCATCCTCCTGCAGCAAAGGCACCTGTCATCGCAAAGCCAAGTTGTGAAGCATACAGCAGGCCACGATGATCTGGCATACCTTCTTTGGTGAGTAGAATAGGGAACCACCTGTCATATGGAGGCACCGAACCTGGCCTTCAGCAGGCCGAAGGTCCTCTCTATAATCCCCCTAGTTCGCCCATGGGCCTCATTGTAGCGCTCCTCTGCCCTTGTCCTGGGATTCCTCACAGGGGTCAGTAGCCATGACAGGTTGGGGTAACCAGAGTCACCTGCAAATGGCGAGGGACAACTGTTAGACACACACTAACTCATAGGGACATCCCCAGACCCAGACACCTATTCACACTGTATAGGGTCCATGTCCTCACCTAATAGCCACACACGGTGCCTCTGGAGTTGCCCTATCACATAAGGGATGCTGCTATTCCTCAGAATGTAAGCGTCATGGACTGAGCCAGGAAATTTGGCATTCACATTGGAGATGTACTGGTCGGCCAAACACACCATCTGCACATTCATCGAATGGTAACTCTTCCGGTTTCTGTACACCTATTCACTCCTGCGTGGGGGGACCAAGGCCACATGTGTCCCATCAATGGCACCTATGATGTTGTGGATATGTCCCAGGGCATAGAAGTCACCTTTCACTGTAGACAAATCCTCCACCTGACGGAAAACGATGTAGCTCCGCATGTGTTTCAGCAGGGCAGACAACACTCTGGACAACACGTTGGAAAACATAAGCTGGGACAACCCTGATGCCATGGCCACTGCTGTTTGAAAAGACCCACTTGCTAGGAAATGGAGTACTGACAGCACCTGCACTAGAGGGGGGATTCCTGTGGGATGGCAGATAGCTGACATCAGGTCTGGCTCCAACTGGGCACACAGTTCCAGGATTGTGGTACGATCAAGTCTGTAGGTGATGATCACATGTCGCTCCTCCATTTTCGACAGGTCCACCAGTGGTCTGTACACCGGAGGATGCCGCCATCTCCTCACATGTCCTAGCGGACGGTGCCTACAGCGAGCACAGAGTCAACCAACTCAGAGGTACGTAAACACAGCTTACTCAGAAAACTATTAATAACCCGAAATTTGCCTGTATGAGTGTTGAGCCAAGGCCTAGGTATGAGTGACACAGTTAAAAATAAAGCCATGTGGGCCCCTGAAATGGCGGCTGCCTGACCTGTAAAGTGGGACAATGGGATGTGAGGTAACTGCGCTGGCGTTGTACACCGTCGCGGTAGGCGGTCAAAGACCGCAGCGCAATTCTGCATTGGTTAACATTGGACCCTATGGGTCCCAGGAGCCAATGACGATGTACGCCGGCGGTGATGGTACGCACTGCCGCGGACGTGACCACCATTTTCTATCTGTTCAATCACTCTATACCTGATCTTTGACAGGGGAGGACCTACACTGCAAGTGCAGCTGTGACCTCAGTCTGGAAGAGAAATGGCTCGTGCGTCTGGGGAAAGGGCCCCTGCCTTCACTACAGAGGAGTTGGAGAAACTCATGGATGGGGTCCTCCCACAGTACACGCTACTCTACGGTCCTCCAGACAAACAGGTAAGTACACTGGGAGCATATTGTATGGGCAATGCCTGTGTAGAGTGGTGTGGATGAAAGATGGGGAGGGGGGAGAATGAGGCGTGCATGAAACGACGGTGAGTGCATGTGCCACATGGCAAGGGTAGGGATGCGGGCCAATGACCGTGACGGTGCAGTTGGTAATAACTTCTCTTTTTCCCCTGTATAATTCCTGTAGGTCAGTGCCCACCAGAAGAAGGATATTTGGCGTGCCATCGCCAAGGACGTCCGGACCCTGGGGGTCTACCACAAACGGAGCACCCACTGCAGGAAAAGATGGGAGGACCTTTGCCTCTGGAGCAAGAAGACAGCGGAGGTCCAGCTGGGGATGGCCTCCCAACGTGGGTGGGGTGCCCGTCGCACCATGACCCCCCTGATGTTCAAGATCCTGGCTGTGGCATATCCAGAGTTGGATGGGCGCTTGAGGGCATCACAGCAGCAACAAGGGGGTGAGTATACTCTCATTCTGCTGATTCAGCGCGCAGTGGAGGTGTCTAGGTGGGGGAGGTGGGCTGTGGGTTTCCCAAGGCCAGGGCGAGTTTGCTAGTTAAGTCCCCTTTTTCAGGCAGACCCTGTGGCACCCCACCAGACCTGGGTACAGTGCCAACTACACCTAGTCAGGCTCCTGTGACATCCATGTGTGCAGATATCAGCCATAGCCTTGTAGGCCATGTCCCAGGGATTGAATAGTGGACCCCAAATGCGCAGCGTAGTGCAGGGGTGCTTCTGTGTCTGTTGTGTCCGCCAACGGTAGCGGTAATGCATGCACTAAACATGTCTTTCTTCTGCCCCCCCCCAAACATTTTGTGGTCTCCCTGTACTTGTGTGCATTAGCATCATCAGGTGGAGGAGCAGTGGCACCGGAGCAGGAGGGAGCTGCATCCCACATGGCCCTGGAGGGCGACACTACGGAGTCTGATTACACCAGTGGGACGGAGGGTGAGGGGAACTCCACGGCGGGGACAGGAGCTGACACCAGTGATACGGGCTCGTCCTCTTATGGGAGCTCCCTTGTGGTGGCGGGCCCATCTGGGCCCCCGCATCTACAGGTACAGCCGCCACCCCCCCCCTTCAGCACCTCCCTCCCAGCAGCCCCTCACCCTTTGCCCCGTGCCCGCTCACCCAGGAGGGTGGGCATCTCCTTCACCCCAGGCACCTCAGCCCCTGCCCCAGTCACCCCTGATGCCCTCAGTGAGGAGGCCATTGACCTCCTCAGGTCCCTCACTGTTGGGCAGTCTACCATTTTGAAAGCCATCCAGGGTGTAGAGAGGCAGTTGCAACAAACCAATGCATTCCTGGAGGGCATTCATTCTGGTCAGGCTGCCTTTCAGCGAGCTTTTCAGACTCTGGCCTCAGCACTGATGGCAGCCATTGTCCCTGTCTCTGGCCTCCCCCTCCAACTTCCTCCACCCAGACCCACACCCCTGTACCTCAGCCTATCCCAAACACACCATCAGACCAGCATGCACACAGCTCAACACACTAAGGAAGCTCAGGCAAACATAAGCACCACACATCCCACAGGCACTCACACAAGTATCACACACATGCAGACATAGCAACATCCACTGCCTCCACTGTGTCCCCCTCCTCCTCATCTCCCTCCTCCCTCCCTGTCTGGTCTCCACTCACACCTGCATGCACTACATCTTCAGCCACTATGTCCATCACCAGCACACCCACCACCACACCCCGCTCACGTGCAGTCACCACCCCAACTACCATTCACACAACCCCTGTGTCCTCTCCCAGTGTGTCTGTGAGCCCACCTCCCAAGGTACACAAACGCAGCCACACACCCACCCAGCAGCCATCCACCTCACGTCAGCCTCCAGCGCATGCACCTTCACCCAAAGTCAGCAAACGGACACCTCCTACAACCACAACCTCTTCCTCCACTCCCAAACCCCCTCCATCTACCCGTCCCAGTGTTCCTAAGAATCTTTTCCTGGCCATCCTTGACCTCTTTCCCTCACCACCCCCACCCCATCAGTCTCCTAGGGCCTGACTCTACAGGTGCCAACCTAGCACCTCAGCCACAACATCGGCGGGACCAGTGATGCCAGTAGTCACCGGATTATGGAGTGCACCAGGCAGCAGGGCAGCCAGTGTGACAAGGAGCCACAGCACGGACAGTCCCCCACCTGTCAAACAACAAAAGTTGGCCAGACAGGACAGCCAGCAGCTGAACCGCTGCCCAAGACAGGACCGCCAGCAGCCACACTGCCACAGACAGGGCCGCCAGCAGCTGTACCACTGCCAAAAACACCGCTGCCAAGGACACCACCGCAACAAACACCGCAGGCCCATGAGCGCCAAAAGCTCTGACGCTACTGAGTCCGCCACGAGCAGTATGAAGCACTCTGGGCACAAGGCCCCCTCCAGAACCAGTGGAGATTTGCATCCACTACCTCTGTCCTTGGCAGGATGAAGCACTCTGGGCACAAGGCCCCCTCCAGAACCATTGGAGATTTACATCCACTACCTCAATCCTTGGCAGGATGAAGCACTCTGGGCACAAGGCCCCCTCCAGAACCAGTGGAAATTGACATCCACTTGAAAGACTGTGGCTTTGCACTCCCCAGGATTGAACAGTGGACAACCCACCCACTGTAGAGACTTGAGAGACTGTGGCTTTTGCACTCCCCAGGATTGAACAGTGGGCAACCCACCCACTGTAGATACTAGAGATACTGTGGTATTACACTCCCCAGGATTGAACAGTAGGCATGGGGCCCCCTCGTGGATTTGGCGTTGTGCACTCAACCAGCTGAGGTGCCCAGCCTTTCCCTTCCCCCTGAGGTGCCTGTTTTATTTCTATCTGATACCCCTGCAGTGTTCTCTCCGTCTTGTTCAGGTATTTTGTGTGGGCCTCGCCCATGCATTTTGGACCCAGTGGTTCATGGACTTAAATGGTGGAATACCTTGGACTTATATTATTGGTGTATATATTTGTTAATTGTGTATGTATATTTTTTTAATACTGAATTTTAATATATTACAATCGTTCACCTCATTTCCTTTTGTCTTTGCATTCTTCCGGTGGGGTTGGGGGATGTAACTGTAATGTATCATGCTGTATTAGTGTGTGTGTTGTCATGGGTGAAGGTGGGGGTGTTGCGTGTTGCGTGTGTGTGTCACAGTTTTTTCCCTCCCCCCTCCCCCCTCCCCTGTGTCGTAGGTGCAGTACTCACCGTGGTCTTCGCCGCCGGCGTTTGTGCTCCTGGTAGAGGAGCAAGAAGATAAAGGCAGGTAAAATGTGGGGCTCTGGTTCCATGGCGTCCTGGTTCCTCGTGGGGTGTGTAGAGGTGAGCGTTTTCCCTTCGAAGTCCTGTTTCCGCCGTGTTTTTGTTCGCGGTGAATCCACTCCGGAAAAGGTGGCGATTGGTAGGTTGTAATCCTGTGGGCTGTACATTGTCCGCCGCCAGTCTGTTGGCGGTGACCGCCGCTGTGTTTGTTTGTACCGCCGTGGTGGTCAGAGTGTTAAAGTGGCTGTCTATGTTGGCGGTTTCCGCCACAGTCGTAATTCCAATTTTTTTCCGCCGGCCTGTTGGCGGTCTTACCGCCGCTTTAACACTGACCGCCAGGGTTGTAATGACCACCACAGTCTCTTTCAAGCACAAAGTACCTGGTTTGAGTGAAAAATCTCCGCAAAGTGGCCGCAGAGGAGGAGAAGCGGGAAAACAAAGGAGTGTGTGTCGATTTCTCGGGCCGCACACGGTCGATACGTCGTTTAGTTTCCACGCCGGGATGGCTGGGCGTCGATTTCTGGCACTCGGTCGTGGATCCTCTTCGGGTTGCGGGGTTTTCAGACGCCCCGGGGTCTGTGCGTGGAATCCTGGGCTTGTTGACAAGCTCTGCATTGTTCCGGTGGGCGATGCAGGGAAATTCTACCTCACGGCAGGCGCTGCATTGATTTCCCCTCTGGAAGTTGGGCGTCGTCGTCCCAGGTCAGCTGTGCGTCGATCTGGTGGGCCATGCGCCAAAGTTCCGGTCGCACCGCAGGCGCTGCGTCAATCTTTTCCTTGCGAAGTCGAGCGCCGTCGTCCTTGTTCGGCGTGCGGTGAATTTTTCACTGCAGAACAGGCTGTGCGTCATTTTTAGCAAGCTGTTTGTCGAATTTTCGCTGCACAAGGAGTCCAGTTGCAAGAGAGAAGTCTTTGTGGTCCTGAGACTTCAGGGAACAGCAGGCTAGCTCTATCCAAGCCCTTGGAGAGCACTTATTCACCTCAGCCAGAGAACAGCAAGGCAGCAGGGCAACAGCAAGGCAGCAGTCCTTCACAGAAAGCAGTCAGGTGAGTCCTTTGGGCAGCCAGGCAGTTCTTCTTGGTAGGATGCAGGTTCTGGTTACAAGTTTCTTCTCCAGGAAGTGTCTGAGGTGGTAGGACAGAGGCCCTGTTTTATACCCAAATGTGCCTTTGAAGTGGGGGAGACTTCAAAGAGTGGCTTAGAAGTGCACCAGGTCCCCTTTCAGTTCAATCCTGTCTGCCAGGGTCCCAGTAGGGGGTGTGGCAGTCCTTTGTGTGAGAGCAGGCCCTCCACCCTCCCAGCCCAGGAAGACCCATTGAAAATGCAGATGTATGCAAGTGAGGCTGAGTACCTTGTGTTTGGGGTGTGTCTGAATGAATGCACAAGCAGCTGTCAACTAAACCCAGCCAGATGTGGATTGTAAGGCTCGGAGAGATTTAAGTGCAGAGAAATGATCACTTTCTAAAAGTGGCATTTCAAAAATAGTAATATTAAATCCATCTTCACCAGTCAGCAGGATTTTGTATTACCATTCTGGCCATACTAAATATGACCTTCCTACTCCTTTCAGATCAGCAGCTACCACTTCAACAATGTATGAGGGCAGCCCCAATGTTAGCCTATGAAGGGAGCAGGCATCACAATAGTGTAAAAACAAATTTTGGAGTTTTACACTACCAGGACATGTAAACTACACAGGTACATGTCCTGCCTTTTACCCACACAGCACCCTGCTCTAGGGGTTACCTAGAGCACACCTTAGGGGTGACTTATATGTAGAAAAAGGGGAGTTTTAGGTTTGGCAAGTATTTTTAAATGCCAAGTCGAAGTGGCAGTGAAACTGCACACACAGGCCTTACAATGGCATGCCTGAGTCAAGGTTAAGGGGCTACTTAAGTGGGCAGCACAACCAGTGCTGCAGGCCCACTAGTAGCATTTAATCTACAGGCCCTGGGCACATGCAGTGCACATTACTAGGGACTTATAGGTACATTAAATAGTCCAATTGGGTATGATCCAATGTTACCATGTTTAAAAGGAGAGAGCATATACACTTTATCACTGGTTGGCAGTAGTAAAGTGTGCAGAGTCTAAAATCCAGCAAAAACAGTGTCCACAAAGTGGTGGGAGGCAGGCAAAAGGTTAGGGGTGACTACTCTAAGGCTGTCAGGTCTAACAATAGGCCACTATTGTACAACAACCTACATGTTATGTGGTCCTGGGTGAAGAAGTAGCAACAGGCAGGAGGGAGACTGAAGGGAAAGTGTGTCACTTTGCCACATATTTCCTGGTTAGAGCATGTGAAATATGGATCTGTCAAGGGACATGTAAAAGTAGTCTTCCAGCACAAGGGCAGGAGTCAGTGACGGTTGGAGAGTGAGGTTGATGCTATCAGTCATGTTGCAAAATCAGTTAAATACCTGTCACCATTTCCAGCACTACTACCATGTGGAGAACTGCTTGAACCATAGCCCAAAATACAAGACAGACATTTCAGTATATTGGACATGGTCACACATATTGCTGGTGTTGTGGGCACAAGAGAGCCGGTGTATGTCCTTGGTGACATCCCTGTGTGGCAGTAAGGTGTGGCCGTGGCCCAAAATGAATAGTGGTAGAGGAGGCATGTACATGTACAAGTGAATAGACCTCAGTCAAAGGATGTGTCACCCTATGCAGATACTCTAATCTTGGAAGTATCAACTTAGGTGGACAGTACAACGAGGCAGAGTATCATAGTGTACAGTGTGAAACGCAGATGGCAGGATAATAACCATATCATGATTACAGCCACGTGGGATGAATACTGACACAAGGAATGCAGCCACCCTGGGGAAAAATTGCAATCCGATCAGTAGTGGGGTCAACATGTCAAAACACAATCACCATAGGCATCATGTCAACTAATGCAAATCAGCTTGCCAGATGTGAACACGATTTCTTTACATACATCCAGGCATGGTAGACTCAGTGACCTGAGTTGCAATATGTGCCATGAATCCAAAAGTCTGTCTGGCCACACAGTGGTGGTAGTGATAATGGAGGGATACTGATATTTGAAAGGCAATTACAGTGCAACCTGGGCTCAAATACTCTTTGTAACAGACATGTTATATAAAAATGTTGTTTTGAAAGTCAAACATTATCAAGTTAGATTGTCAAACAGTTTACCCATGTCAATATCTCACAAAGGACACCCTTACATTGCTTGCTCTCATTGCAGAGGATGTATCTACATCTCCTGAGCAGCTGTCTGTCTGTGATGATGATCTTGATGAGGATAACAGCCTGCCCACCCTTGATCAATAGAATCTCTGGGAAATCCTGGGCTCCCTTGACATACCATCTCCGGTTGGGGGAAGGAGCAACAGTGTTGCTGGATGTCCAGAGGATCCACCCAGCACACAACAAATACCAACTGCCACACCACCCCCAGCTCTGGACTCTGAAGACCCCCAAGTAGAATTTCAATATCAGGTGGTAGAAGTCCAGCAGGAGATGCTAGATTTTGTGCCGGTGGGATGGACTCCATGGTGGGCACCTTAGAGGCAGTCCATAGATTCCTCAGTTCAAATAAAGATACCTTGTCCACTATATGAGGCACCTACATTCCGGTCCCTGGACTCTAACAGTCCCTGGCTGATATTGCTGGTGTCATGAGGCAGAGGCATGAACAACTGCCCTGCCAGAGTGGCACCAGTGAGGTTACCACGCAGCTTGAGGCTATACGTATAATCCTGGAGTCCATGGAGCGGAAGCAGGACACATACATCACCCCTGGGGGTGGCTACCACAGCAACCTTGGTGCTGTGCTGGCAAACTAACAGGCCCTTGTTCATTCTCCTGATCACTGATACACTCCTCTTCTCCAGATGGTACATGTAGTGGTTCATGCATGGACTCTGTCTGGACTTTCAGTGGCAAACAAATTGTGGGGTTGCTGCTGTAAAAACTGTGCCTGTGATCCAAAACATATTGCACATGTAAATAAATGCACTGATTCAACTCTGCGTGTTGTTTGTCTGTAGGAGTATGTAGTACATAGCACCTGGTGGATTGTGTGAGTTAAAAAGAAAACAAACTCCCCAAAGGGTCAGATGTGTAATGATGCCATGAACAAAGGTTCACAGGCTGAGGAAAACAGTTTATGTGAACTCTAAATGTATGTAGACTTGCATGTAGTCACTCAAGGTGAAAAGCATGAAGTGCAACATGGAATGTGCGCTCAACCTTAAGGGTGAATTAGGTCACAGCACTGGTGGGAAGTCTATCCATGGACACTAGCCAGAAAGCGACACTGCTGTGACAAGCAAATGATAGAAGTACAGTGCTTCCCGATTCTTGACAATGGTATTACATCACCACACCTCCAATGCATGTGGCATGACACACACACACACACACACAGGCCCACGCACACAGAAATAAAGTGAGGACACATGGTTTGGCCTGTCTCCCCTTTCATAGTAAGAGTGTCACTTAGATAGCACAACTATGTTTGTCTATCAAAATGTCACTCCATGCCCAACCTGACAGATTCCTCTTCATAGGCACTTCACATAGTCACACATGTCTAGAAACAATGCCATGAAAGACAAATGCATGTAGTTAACATTACAGAGGCACATATACTAATACCTACACAGAAGGCATGAGCTAGATTCTTAAATAGATTTCAAACATATTTTATGTAAAGATAAACATTAGCCTATTTAAAAATACCTACCTAGGATACCTTAACTTACTGACATTAAATTAAACCTAATCCAAACTATGCTATATTAACTGCACTATCTACTCCTAAAACCATCTAAAACTACCTTATCTTAACTAAACCTACTCTAAACAATATGACAGGTTAAACATCAACCCCACACACCCCTTAATACACATCTACATATAGAAACAACATACACTACACCTATGCAAAAACTACTTACACCTATTAATCTAAGCAAATTTTATTTTTGCTTTTTTATTATTGTTTGATATTTTTTTATCAAACACATATACAGCACAACATCCCCCCACAAAAAAGCCTAAACACACCTAACCAGTAAAATTGTACCCACCCCATCTAAAACCTTAAAACAACTATTCTTACTCTACATCTACACTAACCCTAAACTACCCTATAAATACATTATTTCATTAAAAAAAAAATAGATACATGGGAAAGGGCAGAAAGTGTCCCTGTGGCTAATTGGATTGAATGTTTCTCCACAACAGGCTTCACTCCCTGGAGGAGCTGGATAACAGTATCCATTTTGTACTTTAGGCCTGCAACTCTGTATTTGAGGTCCAAAGTGTCCTTCATGATTATCTGCTCAAAGGAGCTAACCTGTCCTGTGCCTTGAGCCTTGGGTATTGAAGGTCCTGTGGGCTGGCTGCTGGAGGTGCTGGCAACAGGTGTCTGCAGAACCACCCTGGTCTGCATTCAAATCCAGGGCTTGATTAGGCTTATCAGCTTTTGGTAGTCCTTGTGGGATAGCCCCAAATTTCCGTATGCTGTCTCCTCAGAAAATTGCATCCCCATTGCCTTATAGGCTTTCGCAATGAGCCGAATGTGGCAGTAGCATTCAAGTCGGATGTAATGCACCTACTTCTGCTCTGGGGTTATGTTGTCTGTTTAGGCAGAATGAAAAACTGTCAGACAAAGGGTAACTAAAAAACTGGTTCTATCATCATGATATGTAATTTCAATTTCCTATACCACATGTGACATGTCCTAAACCAAATATATTATATCTAAGGTTAAAGTGAGCATACATCCACCTAATATTTGCCATCTCCATATTTACTAAGTTCAGAGTACCAACACTTACCAAATGTTGGCCAATGCAATTGCATCATCTTGTCGCTTCTCAGTATGACCAAATGAATACAGAGTATGCTTTGGAACAAGTCATAATTACTGATCATTAGTGTTCCTTCTGCATTCTGCAACATGCTTGATTCCTTTGGCATTAGCCAAAATGAGATGAGAAATGTCTGCAAAGTACATGTATTGTGTCACAGCATTGTGTACTTGATATGACAATGACATGTTTGGATACATTGCTACTTAGACTTAACATGTGCCAGGTATTAGATCTGAGAATGGAGGGTGGATAGTTAACTCACATCACACAGAGATGCATCATAAATTTCCTCTTTGGACTGATGTAAGTCCATGGTGGTCCATGCCATGGCTCATTACCTGCATCCAATATAATAGCATGTGTCCCTCTGCACAGCACAGTGCCTGTCCCTATGTGTCAGATATTAACCTCATCTCGTTGCACATCAGCACTTAGCACATCCATATGGTAAGCATAAGCATGCATGCTCCACATGTCATCAGCCCAGGTATTTTCTGATAGAAATAACTATTGCTGTCCAAAGTGTGATCCTGTTTGGGCTTCATTTTGAAGACCATCAGGTGCAACACAGTCTGAAGGTGGATTAGGCAATTGCATGTTGGATGACTAAGCTGTGCAGGTATGCCTCTGGTCAAACACACCTTGGCATTTCATTTAAGAAGATAGAGCAAAGGTATGTTTGTGTATCCACCTTAGAGGATGGGGCATTAGACAACATGAGTGAGGTCTTCAAATGCATTACCTGTGTGGAATGGTGACACCAGGCTTTGCTACACTTAGGGACTTATTTGCAAGCCCATCTGTCCCTTGTCCATGTAGCTTTTAGTGACAGATCTGTGGCACACACAGAAGGGCCATATTTACAAGCCCGGAAAAAAAACACTCTGGCGTTTTTTGTCCTTGTAAATATAGCCCATGGTCTTCCTGTCTTTCCTATTGTGTGATTCCTCCCCTCCTTTGTGGACTAGCCATAATAATTGGACAGAGAGTGCAATATGAGCAGCTACAGAAGAATTGTGCATCTGACATGCATTTTGAAGGCTTACCATCCCCAGCCATGTTCACCTATGAGTCGACTACCATATTTTGTCACAGACAATTTGGTCATGGCTTTTCTGTCAGTCCATCTATCATGTGGTTCATCAGAGATTGGCAATATATTCACCTTGACATTAGTCAGATGCCACTGCACATGCTACAAATCAAATCTAGCTTTCCTTCATATGAGATATGTTTTCTTTGTGCCAGGGATGCACATTGAACCTGGCATTGCACACAGCATCCTACATCACATACGATCCATGCATTACACAATATGCATTCAGGATGACACTCACTGGTAGATCCTTGAAGATCTCCACCTCACTGTTTGTGTGTGAGTTAGGTCCACCTACAAAACAGTACACAATACATTACACTGTGAATGTAGAACACATACACTGTGGGCAAGTGAAGCACAGTACATATGAATAGCAATTGGCAATGTAACTCTTCAGGTTGTAATGAATCAAATGTCACAGTTGACATGCCTTAATGATGCAGACTGGTAAGGCAGACTGAAGTGTACACAAATATGATGAGTCAAAACCTGCATCTGGTGACCAGTTCAACTAACTCAGACACAAAATGGTGGGTGATTGAGGCATGAATGTTCTACTTTACTCGATATCATGCTGTTCATACAGAAGGATCCTGCCCCACAGAAAACTACCTTTCCTGAATGTTGTGGTGGCCAGGACTATCACTCATACTGTTTGTGAAATACAAAGCAAGCATGCATAGCTGTGCATGACCTCATGATCACTGGGTAAGGCAAGAAAGCATGAATAACAGCATAGCTTGAGTTGGCATCAAGGAGGTGTGGCATATGTGTTTCAGTGACTGTTCACAATAAAGACCCCTGGAGGCTGACACTGACCCAGGTTCTTAGGCTCACATGAACCTGGTGCTGGGCCACACATTTACACATCCCCAGAAGAGACGTCACAAGGTGAATAATCACTTAAATGCTTGTCTTGCAATTTACCATGTGTGTTGCAACATGCAGCACATGTGGTATATGCCAAACAAAACCATGAATGTATTATGTATATGAAGCTGCATAGGTATCTTCGATGGAAGTTGACATCAGATTGAATAAAGGAATAAGCCTACTCCATGTTGTTATCCTAAAATGTACTTTACTCATCTTGGATATCCATGTGTGTTGACTGTCAGACAATCCTGCAAGTCACAAGGAGCACACACATGACACAGAGTAGATCAAGGCAGCCTTTTGCTGTTACTTGATTTCCCTGATAGCTATGAGGCCAGGATGAGCCACCTAGGATGATTTAGCATGCCCTCATGGATGTTTGAGATGCTTGTGCCACTTGAGGTCTATATTGATATATGCATACTAACAGATACCAGAGAGTAATGTTGGACACCAACTATATCATGTCATGGTACACACACATCTTCTGTATGAACGTGAGTCTGGAAGGATATGTGTTGCATCGGCACAGTGCCATAATAGAATATTTCTTGACTAATATCTTTGCCGTCATTTTTGTGTTGACGAGACCAGCTTGGCTAGCCAACAGTGGGACTGATTTATTTCAATAAGTTATCCTTTTGCTATTGGAAGGAATAACCACGTGTGGAGATATTGATGGGTAACTTGTACTTCGGATGTGAATATGAATTCACACAAGTTGTTAAGCTGTGCATTTGTTGTCAAATTCTGCCACTCTGAGCTGGAATGCATCAGCACATGTTCCCTTGGCTGTATTCAGCTTACATTTGGTACTTTCTTCTGTGTAAAAGTTATATGATCAGACTATCTGTTTTGTATTTTAACATTCCTACATGAAATGTGTATAGAGGAATTAGCATATTGTTTGTATCTGAGTGCAACACAGCAGCATGGTATGAGACATCCCTGCTTAGTCCATTTCCATAATCACCTACTGGGACTAACGTGGCAGCATTGGTAGTAGATTGACAATCATATACTGCTACATTTGTGTATTTTCAAGTAATATGTGTGTTGTGACATGTCACAATGTATTTTATATTTGCCTGAAGACATTGATGAGGCATATGTCTACTGTATCTGTTGGACTAGGTTCCTAAGCACATATTAAGTGGCATCAGACTATGAGTTCACTCTACTGTCCTTCACAAGTATGTGGCAGTGCAAATGGTCAGCTGAACATCACACACATAGGTGGTCCTTATGTCTTTTCCGAAGACCGCTGTGGTGACAGTCGCCAACAGACTGCCGCGGAGATGGTAATTCACCCGCCAGATAATGACACACAAAACCAACCACAATTCCACCAGATCCCACGAACGTGAAAAACTGTCGGACCCACCAAACTCCCTGCTAAGCCAGCAATACACCACCCTCCAAACAATGACCCAAGAATCACCACAGCGGACATTCAACGGCGGTCAGCCATTGGCAGCAACAGCAATAGAAGCCAACATTGGCCAGATCAAAAAACCCTCACCTGACACATATGTACACACCGTACACACCCACCAACAGCACTATAAAACACCCCCCCAGTAACCCACAATCATTTGCAAACACAAAAAGACTGCTACACCTTGCCAGGCCAAACCCTTAGAGAACTGCTGAAACACACCACATCTACCGATACACCCATGATGCATCACACACCACACACCCTACCTCAATACCGAACATCCGCTGCACAACACATACCCTACACAATAGGCATGTCCCCACAAAAGAAACCCCATTTCACTGATGAGGAGTTGCAGGTAATGGTGGAAGAAATCGTCTGGGTAGAGCCACAGCTGTTTGGTTCACAGGTCCAGCAGATCTCCATTGCCAGGAAGATGGAGCTATGGCAGATGATCGTGGACAGGGTGAACTCTGTAGGACAATATACACGCACAAGGGATGACATTCAAAAGAGGATGAATGACCTAAGCGGGAAGGTGCATTCCATTGCATCAAGGCACCAGGTCGCCATCATGAGGACTAGTGGCAGACCCCCACCTCCTCCCCCACAGTTGGCAGCATGGCAAGAGCAGGTCTTGGCAATCCTGCATTCTGAGGGCCTCACTGGAGTCACTGGAGGGCCGGACACTGCTAAGTCACCATTACTCACCTACCTCCATCATTGGCATGCAACCCCATCACCATGACTCCCTACACCCCTCTCCATCCCATTCAGTGTACCAGCCCAATACCCACCCTCAATTGTGTACCCTTGCATGCCCAACCCACTGGAAGCACACCCCTCCCAGCTCTGCATGCACACACAACAGGAGTGCATGGCCAGCATGTAGCACTACCAATCCCCCAATCCATCACCATGCACTAAACAAAGGTGGGAGGACAACAACAAACACATAGGGAAACCCACAAATGTGCAAAATTGTGACAGAAAATGACCCTAACAGATCACTCACATTTACACTGGTGACCCAGCCAATGTCAGTGGTGAGCAGGTGACACAGCAACCCAGTCCTCCACCAAAGGATGACCTCAGTGATGACAGCAACTCTGGATGAACTCCCGGGCCCATTTGGGACCACTGGTCAGTCGTCTTCCACGTCCCACAGCCAGTCCACCACAGACCCCCCCCCTCCGACTACAACACCACAGCAGCCAGCCAACATTCACAAACCCCTGTCCCTAGGACATGTCGTACAACAATGTGCCCACCTGTACAGGGACCCGAGTTAACACCACGAGAGCAAGACGGTGAAGGTCCTGTTGTAAGTGGGAGTTGGCACACCATTCAGGGGACAAAGGCACAGGGGGGCAGGGCCAGTGGAAGGGCAGCTGGGCACCAGAGGGAGGCCAGGCCCAGGGAACTGACTGCCAAGCAGGCACTCACACATGTCCCGGGAGCATTCCAAAAATTCCAGGACAGGATGGACCAGGTGACCACCATCATGCAGGAGAACCAGCGGCTGCAAGAGGTACACCACCAGGAGGTCATGGAGCGGTTCTAGGGCCTAAATGCCAACATTACCTCCATTGTAGGGGTGCTGGGTGGCATGGCCAGCATCATGAGGAAGAACAGAGCACACCAGCAGCCCACTTCCACTACCCAGTTCACTCAGCAACCATCAACATCTACTGCAGCTAGTGGACAGAAGGACCTGCAACACCACCCACAGGCCAACAGCACCCCTCCCCCTGCAGAAGGTGAACCACCCCTCAAATGTTTGCTGCGACCTAGACAGACACCAGAGACTGTTGCCAAGACCAAGACCAACGCCAGGAAATGAGACCCTCCAGAATGTACCCCTTGTGTGCTACTCAGTCACCTTGTTCACTTTGGACTGCCATTGCTCCTATTCCTATGGCCCCATGGACACTGGACCTGTGCTACAAACTAACTGGGCCTCTAGACTGAAGTATTTGTCCACCATCACCCCACTGTTTTAGACTATCCCTTCCTTTTTGTCACTTAAATAAACACACTTGAACACAACTGGAGTATTTGTGCTTTATCATACTATGAATTGCAATGTATTGAGATGTATTATTCTGTGAAAACGTCCAGTAATGTGTGAATCCATCCAACAACCGTGTTTAAGCAGTCTGTAGTCATCATATCAGTATACAGTTGTGACCACACCAACACCTGCAAAAAGGGAAGGCATAAGTGACATCAATTGAAATGTAGAGGTAGTGATTTGCACAAAAAAGTTGGCACACAGTACTTAACTGAAATGGAGATATAAACAGTCTTTACTTGAGTGTCATTGGAAGTACTGCTGTATGATATGTGTCCTGTTGTCCACATCTTCCTCCTCTTCATTACTGTCTTCAGTGTCCCCTGCTGCCATATGTGCATTGTCTTCCCCCTCCTCCTCCATGTAAGAAACATGGCATCTGAGGGCCATATTGTGCAGCATGCAGCAAGCCACCACTATCTGGCAGACGTTCTTAGGGGTGTAGCATAGGAATCAACCTGTTAAATGGAGGCACCAGAACCAGGCTTTCAGTAGACCAATTGTGCATTCAACAACCGTCCTGGTACGGCCATATGCTTCATTGTACCAGTTTTCTGCCCCTGTTCTCAGATTCCTCACTGGGGTTAACAGCCAGAACAGGTTTGGGTATTGGGAGTCACCTGGAAGTAGTGAGGGACACACATTACTCATGTACAATGTCATGGAGTACAACTCCAGTTGGCATACACTGACATACACTGTGAAGACTGAAGCTCACCTATGAGCCACACTCTGTGCCTCTGTAGTTGTGCCATCACCTGTGGGACTCTGCTATTCCTCAATACATAGGCATCATGCACAGATACAGAAAACTTGGCAGTGACGTGGGAGATGTATTGATCAGCAAGGCACACCATCTGGACATTAAAGAGTGGTAACTCTTCCTATTCCTGTAGACCTGCTCATTTGAATTGGGGGGGACCAAGGCAATATGGGTCTCATCAATGACCCCAATCACATGTGATATGTGTCCAATGGCATAGAATCCAGCCTTCACAGTGGGCAAATCTTCACTCTGGGGGAATGAGAAGTGTTGGACTACTTTGTTTATGCAGGGTCATCCCCAATCTTTTTGCCTCCTGCCTCCTATTTTTTCTGACCTGTTGCTGTTGGCTTTTGAACTCTGAGCACTTTACCACTGCTAACCAGTGCTAAAGTGCAAATGGTCTCTGTGTAAATTGTATGTAATTGGTTTATCCATGATTGGCATATTTGATTTACTAGTGAGTCCCTAGTAAAGTGCACTAGAGGTACCAGGGCCTGTAAATGAGATGCTACTAGTGGGCCTGCAGCACTGGTTGTGCCACCCACATAAGTAGCTCCGTAATCATGTCTCAGACCTGCCACTGCAGGCAGTGTCTGTGTGTGCAGTTTTAACTGTAAATTCGACTAGGCAAGTGTACCCACTTGCCAGGCCTAAACATTCCCTTTTTTTACATGTCAGACACGCCTAAGGTCCGCCCTAGGTAGCCCCAAGGACAGGGTGCAGTGTATGGTTAAGGTAGGACATATGGTGATGTGGTTTATATGTCCTGACAGTGAAATATTACTAAATTCGTTTTTCACTGTTGCAAGGCCTGTCCCTGTCACAGGTTAACATGGGGGCTACCTTTAAATCTGATTAAAGTGTAGATTCCCTTTGGGAGCAGATGGACGTGTGGAGTTTGGGGTCTCTGAGTTCACAATTTAAAAATACATCTTTTAGTAAAGTTGATTTTAAGATTGTGTGTTTGAAAATGCCACTTTTAGAAAGTGGGCATTTTCTTGCCTATACCATTTCTGTGACTCTGCCTGTTTGTGGATTCCCTGTCTGGGTCAGTTTGACAGTTGGGCTGGTTGCACCTCACACTAGACAGTGACACAAAGGGAGCTGGGGTGTAGCCTGCATTTCCTGATGAGCCATCTGTGCTAGGAGGGAGGGGAGGAGTGGTCACTTACACCTGAAAGGGCTGTGCCTGTCCTCACACAATGCAGTCTCTGACCCCCTGGTGAGTGTCTGGGGCCTGGCGTGGGCAAGACAGGATTTCACATTCAAAAGAGACTTTACTTTGAAGTAGGCCTACTTCAAAGGAGAAATTGGGTATAAGAAGGGCACCCAAAACCACAGACTTTAAGAACACTTCTGGAAACAAGAGGAACCTCTGACTGGAGAAGTGCTGAAGAGCTGAGGAGAAGTGCTGCCCTGCCTGTGATTGTGCTTTGTGGAGCTATCCTGCAGTTGCTGCTTCTGCCAGAGTAAGAGGGCAAAGACTGGACTTTGTGTGCCTTCCATCTTGTGAAGAAATCTCCAAGGGCTTGATTTAGAGCTTGCCTCCTGTTGTTTGAAGTCACAGGGACAGCAAAGACTTCTCTCTGCCAGCACCTGGAGCCTCTGGAGAGACTCCTGCTTTGACAAGTGGAGACCTATCCAGTCCCTGGGCCCTTGAAAGGAAAGCTGGTGGAAATCCAAGGAAATCGATTTTGGACCGACGCTGCTGCTGAATCTGGTGACGCTGCCTGCACCCGACGCCGTGACCTTTGCTGGAACGCGACGATCTTCGCAGGCCCGGCGCTGCTGCAGCCCCGCTGAAGTCCACGACCCCGTGGAAGTCGCCGCACCACGTCGTGACCGACGCCGCTCGAAGTGCACGGATTCAACGTTTCGCACCGACGCCGCGATCCCCGACTTGTTTTCACTCTTCACCAAAGGTACTGTACTTGGGGATCTACGCGACTCCGTGTCCGGCGCCGCTGGTGTCGACTTGTTGGGAACGACTCCGTCACAACGCCGTGTTAACACCTCATCGAAGCATTTTGTGTTTCTAAGCGCTATTTTTGAGTTTAGTCTTTAAAAATTCATAACTTGACTTGTGTATGTTGGATTTTTGTCGTTTTGGTCTTGTTATGTTTAGATAAATATCTACTATTTCTCTAAACTGGTGTTGTGTCATTTTG
This sequence comes from Pleurodeles waltl, assembly GCF_031143425.1. Taxonomy (NCBI): domain Eukaryota; kingdom Metazoa; phylum Chordata; class Amphibia; order Caudata; family Salamandridae; genus Pleurodeles; species Pleurodeles waltl. Next base: position 493,627,164 of record NC_090436.1, read on the forward strand.
TAGTGTTTTCATTAAGTTACTGTGTGTGGTGGTACACATACTTTACACCTAGCACTCTGAAGTTAAGCCTACTGCTCTGCCAAGCTACCAATGGGGTAAGCAGGGGTTAGCTGAGGGTGATTCTCTTTTACCCACACTAGAGTGAGGGTCCTTGCTTGAACAGGGGGTAACCTGACTGTCAACCAAAGACCCCATTTCTAACTAGAAGTAGCTGCTCATGTTTTTGAGCAAGGCAGCCAAAACCCTTCTAAGCACAATCAAAAACATTGGCTGACGTTCTTGCAGCCAAGCCCACTGTCACCTGGGATTGCCCATTTGTCAGGAAGTGGAGCACTGACAGTACCTGTACTACAGAAGGTATTGCTGTAGTGCTACGGATAGCAGGAATCAGATCTGTCTCCAGTTGTTGACACAGCTCAGTAATTGTGACCCTGCCCAGACGATAGGTGAGTATGATGTGCCGGTCCTCCAATATAGCCAAGTCCACTAGGGTTTGGTACACAGGTGCTAGCCTCCTCCTCCGCAGTGGTAGGTATCTACGTAAACCAGACATGCGATGTGTGTGACTACAGGAAGGATGGACACACAATATCACAGTACACAGAGCAGGTATGTATGTAGAAGACTGGAATTGTCTTGGTGTGTACAATCGATACCTATGACACACATAAATTTGTCCAACATAAGTGTCGGCATAAGAAAATGACAACTTCCTTTCCTGTATGGAGGGACAGGTGGAACTGACCTCACTCCACTGTGTTTGGCATCACGGTGGAAGGCAGTCTGCACTGCCATGCAACTCCTCATTGGCTAACATGGGGCTCTATGAAGTACAGGAACTAATGATGATCAACGCCGGCGATGAACACCGTCACCACTGTGGATGTGACCACCATTTTCTCAGTACCACTTCACTTGATTCTTGATTCTCTACGGTTCAACATCCCCAATGCGTGTGCTGCTGTATCCTGTGTCTGGAACCTGCGATGGCCTGTGCTACAGGGGAAAGAACCCCAGCCTTCACATCCAAGGAGTTGGATAAGCTTGTGGATTGAATCCTACCCCTGTATGGGTAGTTGTATGGGCCTCCAGTTCAACAGATGAGTACATCATGGGTACGCTGGATGCAACATGTGTGCATAAAGATGTATGTGTGTGCTGGCAGTGTGTAATTTGGGGGGTTTGGCTGCTTACAATGTGAATACAGAGGTACGGGTCATGTGTGTGTTTAATGTGGGTTTTATGCAGTATGGAAGCCATTTCATTTCTGTTACAAAATGAAGTGTGGAGTTCATGGTGTCCTTCTGTCTGTGTCTCCTCTGCAGGTCAGCGCCCATCAGAAGAAAAGGCTGTGGCGTGCCATCGCCAAGGACGTGTGGACCTTGGGGGTCCATAGCCGGCAAAGCACCCACTGCATGAAAAGGTGGGAGGACCTGAGACGCTGGGCCCTGAATACCATGGAGGCCCAGCTGGGAACGGCCTCTCAATGAGGGAGGGATGCCTGTTGAACCTTGACCTCCCTAATGGCCCACATACTGGCGGTGGCCAATTCAGAGTTAGATGGGAGCTTGAGGGCAGCACAGCAGACTCAAGGGGGTGAGTATAGACTGAGTGGTATTTAGTTTTTTGTTGCCTGCCATGGGTTTGGGTGTAAGGTTCTAGTCAGTGGATGCCCCAATGTGCCAGTTTAGCTATTCTGTATGATCCTGCTTAGCAATGCAGGGAGGTATGTATATTTGGTATTGGTAAGTAGCTAATATACCATGGAAGACATGGCTTAGTGAGTCCCAGTAGGTGTGCAGGTAGTGTTAGAGTTCATTACTGCTGCTGTACCCAGGTAATGGTTTGTCATACTGCACAGTGTTAGTCCCAGTGAGTGATTGTGATGTGTATGCCATATGTGCTGTTGTTGCTGTGATTGACCCTGTGCTCCCTTTCTTCCCCGCACCCTCTCTCCTTTTCTCATCCTGACCTTGTTTGCATTAGCATAATTTGGTGAAGTAGCAGGGGCACCAGCGAGTTGGGGAGCTGCAGCCCACGGGACCCAGGAGGCCAGTGAGTTGGAGGGTGAGGTGAATACCACGGGGGAGACTGGAGCAACAACATCTGACTCAGATTCCTCCTCTGATGGAAGCTCCCTGGTGGTGGCGGACCCCTCTGGGACCACCCTAGCTACACCCCGTACCAGCACCGCCCTCCCATTAGCCCACACCCAGATGCCTGTACCCGCTCACCCAGGAGGGTGGGCGTCTCCTTTGCCCCAGGCACCTCAGGCCCTTCCCCAATCAGCCCTGCTGCCCTCAGTGAGGAGACTATTGACCTCATGAGATCCATCTCTGTAGGGCAGTCAACCATAGTGAATGCCATCCAGGGGCTGGCCTCCCTGATGCAGCAATAAAATGTCTATCTGGAGGGCATTCACGGTGGCTTGGCTGCCTTACAGAGATCATTTCAGACTCTGGCCTCCTCTTTGACTGCAGCCAGTGTCCCTGGTTCTTTTGCCCCCCCCTCCAACTACCTGTCCCCAGTCCCAAAGCCCTCTCCCCCAACCCATCCCATGCACACAATCTGACAAGCATGCATCAAAAACAATAGACAGAATTCGCACAGACAAACACAACCAACACACTTCACTCCAAAAGCACACACACAGCCAACACACAGAACCACATACAACAACAGCCACTGCCTCCACTGTCTCCTCCTCCTCCTCCTACCTCACAGTCACATCAACACTCACACCTCCATGCATTGCATCATTAGTATTTGGTGTGTGTTGAGCATATGGGTGTGTCACTCTCCCCTACGTCCCTTGTTTGCTAGGTGGCTGTACTCACCATCATCGTCTTCATCGGCGTTGCTGCTCCTGGACTGCCATTGTGTGGTATAATATCAACAGGACTTCCAGTTCGGGTTCCATGGTGGCGGCGGAGTCCCCTGTGTCCCTGGAGGTGAGTGTCTCCTTTTATATTATGTGTTTCTGCCAGGCTTTTGGTGGCGGTGGTCCCGCCCCAGAAATCCTTGCGGTCAGCTGTGTCATAATATGGTGGGCGGGTCATTGCCTTCTGCCAGCCTGAAGATGGCTACCGCCGTTGTCAGTGGACAGACCGCACTGGCGGTTCGGGTAGTACATTGGCTGTCTATGGGAGGGATCATCGGCATGGTCATAATTTGGCGGTCTTCTTTGCCATCCTGGCAACGGTATTACCGCCATCGCCGGCATGGCTGTCAGCTCACCACCAATGGCATAATGAGGTCCATAGTATTTAGACAAAATTTACTCTTGCTTAAATGTTTGTAAATATTTTGTTGTCTGACTTAATCTATCTACAGTCCAGCATGACACATCATAATGAGCTGCACAGATCTTGAAACATTGCAAACCTTGTTTGTGATCTGTATTCCCCACAGACCTGCATTTGACACAGGTCATTGGCATGGACAGTGCATTTATATTGAAAGATGTTGTCTAGCCTTGTTTGTTACACATTGCTACATACCTTATTTATGTGCCAATGACTGGCAGATATGAATGTATGTTTTAGTGTTTTATAGTAATTTGAAATAAAGAAGGCTTGCACATTGTAAATGGTACAAAATAATTTCTTTTTTATTTTCCTTTGGTTAGGTAAGCTATGCATTGGCACCTTCAATTGACCTATGCCTCTGTAAAAAAAAGTAGTCTCAGTTTGCTTTCTCCAGTGTGTCCCAGCAATTGATGCAACATTTGGATATTGGCCCTGTTCTTCTTCATTATCCTCAGCTGAGCCTTCTTGCTTCACATTTTCTGCATCCCATGGACATTTGTTTGCACACAAATATTGTGCAGAATGCAGCTAACTAGAATGATTTTACAGACTGTGGGGGGAGTAGATCAATCTGCCCCTGGACAAATCAAAACACCTAAAGTCTGCTTGACAATGGACTGGGTCTTGCTGAGGGCCTTATTGTTGTTGTGATGTTCCTCCATCTGGGGATGTGCATATGGGGTCATGAACCCTGGCTTCAGACCATATGTTTGGTGAGCTGTGAAGATAGGCAGGAGAGGGACAATAAGACAATGTTCAGAGCGGTTGTTGTGACCGCATACATTTACATACTGTTTTATGTCATGAGTGACTCAATCACTCTTCACACAGTACAGGTGGTGTACTGACATTGTTTTATATACATGTTGTTAGAAATGGGGTCTCTAGTTGGCAGTCAGTTTACACCCTGTCCAAGTAGGGGCCCTCACTCTAGTCAGGGTAGGGGAGTCACACACCTAAGATGAGCCCTGCTCACCTCCTTGGTAGTTTAGCACAAGCAGTCAGGCTTATCTCAGAGGCAATGTGCAAAGTATTTGTACACACACACAGTAACTCAGTGAAAACACAACAGAAGTACTCCACACCAGTTTAGAAAAATAGCCAATATTTATCTGAATAAAACAAGACCAAAATGAGAAACATCCAGCACACACAGGAAAAGATATTGCTAACTGTTTTGGGCCATAGGAATCAATGAATGAGTTGTTTTAGCACAAAGTTCCTGTGTCGCATAGGCTCTCATTACCCTAATGAGGCTGCTGGATTTGGGCGACAGCATCACCTGAATTGTGTGGAACTGAGTCCAATCCACACTATGTGACAACTGTCCGCCTAATCCATTTCTGGTAAACTAGCAGCACCTCATCTCTGCCCAAGAGCAGAGATGATTTGTGGCAAATGGAAGCATGACCTAATGACTTCTCAGGGAAATCGTGGTGTATCAGATCTCATCCTTTTCCCTCAGTTACATTAGTCTCAAACATGCAACGACAAACAGAGTTGGAAAATGGTTCAATGAGATTTATTGAAAAAACTGCATCTTAGATAAAATGGTGTGAATTGCAATAATTAGAATGATGTAACATGCTGGAAGCAAAATGGTGACAAGAAAAGTGAAACACAAGAAAAGTCCTACCATACTGTCACTATGCGTAATATATGCTGTTGCTACCCAAGCTATTTTAGAGCACAGCATGAGAAGCCCTAATCCATCCTTCAGGACCACCCTGGAAATACATTATACCCCATACCTGACCAAGGAAGCCTGTTGTCAATAGAGACACCTTCCCATGTAGGCCAGGGAACCGGTAGTCTCAGCAATCAGGAATAGCAAAGACAATCAGCATACGGTCATAATCTGGCTGGAATCTCCCTTTAAAGTGCATGGGACAGAGAAGTGTTTTTATAACAAAAGAGCTCATGTTCTGAGAAAATATCCCCACGTAAGGATGTGTATGTTTGGGGATGCAGTGTACCACTTTGCTGGCAGCCCTATCTCGCTGCAGCCTTGAGAAAAGTACAAAGTGAAAAGAATGTCTTGCTAAGAAACACAATGCTGTCCTAGACGAAAGAACAACTAGATAAAGAAAATATAACAGCGCCACAAATGTGGCTGATTCTGAAATAATAAAAATAAAGCAGAATAAAATGTAACTGGGATAAAGGACACAAGCGGCAGGCCTAGTTGCTAAAATAATGTGCCTAGAGACATCACTGAAATGGCTATACAGCACCTGGTATGTGTCGAAAATGAAGCTTTAGGAGAGGTGATGCATCAGAGAAGCAAGCAATGTGTTCATTTCTTACTTGCAAGTGAGGCAGTGCAGTGATTCTTTCCTAGCAGGATAGGCGATGCGTTGATACTTCCCCCACAGGACACTGATGCGTCGATTTCCGGCCACATAGCCTCAGTTCCTCACGCTGATGATGACAATTTGATGCCCAGGGGTGATGCATGGAAAATCCATATGCACAACAACATTGTATCTGCACTGAAGCTAGCCATGTGTTGATTTTGGCAGCGCTGCGTGGATTTTTCAGCTACGGTGGATGTGCTGCATAGATTTTTTTGCTGCAATGGCCGGGGTGCATGGATTTCACTTTTGGTCACCAACTTCCACTTCTAAAGGATCAGGGTCTGGATTTAATACCTCTTGGCAAGTCAGAACTCTCAGCAGAAGAGCCCAGGCACTGGTGGATGAAGACATTGATGTCCCTGAGACTTCACAACGGGAAGCAAGCTCAGTTCAAGCCCTTGGAGAACCTTGGAAAGCAGGATGTAGAAAGCAAAGTCAGGTCCTTTCACTCCCAGGGCAGAAGTAGCAAGAGCAGGTCAGCACAGCAAAGCAACAGGCAGAGTGGCAGGTCCTCCTCAAGCATCCAGCTCTTCCTCTGGCAGAATGGTCTCAGTCCAGAAGGGTTCTGTGGTTGTGGGGTCAGCAGTCCAATACTTATACTCATTTCTATCTTTGAAGAAGGCAACCGTCAAAGGAAAGTCTTTGTAGTGCACAAGATCCTGCCTCTCCCTGTCCTGGCCCAAGGCACACTCCAGGATGTTGGAGTCTGCTTTGTGAAAGGACAGACACACCCCTATTCAGATGTAAGTGTCAGCTCCTCCTTCCGTTCTAGCCCATCAAGACACATCAAGATATGCAGGACACACCTCAGCTCCCTTTCTGTGACTGCCTAGAGTGAATTCCCAAACAGACCAATTGTCAGTCTGACCCAGTTGTATATTCCATAGCCAGGCAGAGGCACAGAATGGTTAGGAAAGAAAATGCCCACTTTCTAAAAGTGGCATTTTCAAACTTAAAATCTAAACAGCAACTTCACAAATAATGTATTTTTGAATTATAAGTTCAGAGACCCCAAACTTCATATTTCTAGCTCCTTAAAAATGTATTTCAAGGCAATCCCCATGTTACCCTATAGGACAAAAAGGCCTTGTGAAAAGCTAATTTGGCAGTATTTCACTATCAGGACATGTAAAATACACTAGTACATGCCCTACCTTCAAATATGCTCTCTCCCCATAGGGCTGCCTTTGGCCTATCTTAGGGGTGATTTCCATGTAGTAAAAGGGAAGTGTTGGGCCTGGCAAGGGGGTGCAATTGCCCAGTTGAACTGGCAGTTTAAAACTGTGCCCAGATATACTACAGTGGCAGGTCTGAGACATGATTACAGGGCTACTCATGTAGGTGGCACGATCAGTGCTGCAGGCCAACTAGTAAACTTTGATTTACAGGCCCTGGATACCTCTATTGCACTTTACTAGGGACTTACTAGTAAATCAAATATGCCAATAATGGAGAAAACTAATAACCAACCCAATTTAGACAGAGAACTCTTGCACTTTAGTACTGGTCAAAAGTGGTAAAGTGCCCAGAATCCTATAGCCAACAAAAACAAAGGTCAGCCCATGATCATAAAAGGAGGTCAGAAGCCGAAAAGACAGAGTAAATCACGGCAAGAGCTGACAGGTCTAACAAACGACCTTCAATGTTTGTTAAAACTGGCACTGCCACTACACATGCAAGTGTACTGGCCTGGGTGTTACACTTACTCTCTGTCTAACTTGTGAGTGGTAATACCATGCCCATGAGGAGTCATTGATCATATGGATAGTCAGTTAGCAATTGAGCTGACACTTATATCACACTTCTAATTTTTTTTCTTTCTGGGACTTACATTGGCATTTATGACCTCATACATGTTGAAAGGTTCAGAATTAGTCAAGTGCTGATGATGTTGTCCCATTCATTCACACATATTTGTCTATGAAAGTGATAGTCATGGTTGTTTATTAGCTACAGCCATTAAGGGTTTATAGGTGCACTTCATTGTGCTACTTGATAGTCTGCTCATGGAAGTGCACTGGATCCATGCTGTTGACTATACACACCTTGGAAGTTTTATTAGAGTGTGGCAGTGTACTTTGCAACTTTCAAACTCTCAAACCTAGCCTGTCTCACTTATTAAGGACAGTATTAGGAACATTTTTCTACATAATGCACATGCCATCTGCACTTGTGGACAATGGGCAGTATTGCACCAAGATAGACAAAATATGGAAATTGTGATTGTGTGTATGCTTGAACACATTGTTGTAACACAGCATTTTATGTGTTGTTGAAATTCTGAGGATCTTTCCACCAATTTGAGGGGGCACACAGGGACTTGTTTCCATGTTGTTGTCACAGGGCAGCACAGAGAGTCACTTAGCTTTATTGCCCTGCAATACAAAAAAAAGGGCACACAGCACATCTGTCTTTCATACGCATACACAGTATCAAAGATTGGTGAATGGTGGCAACACATGGCCCGTTGCCATGGTGCAGATGTGCCTGCATTGTGGACTCACTTGTTTTTATGCTGTAGAGAAAACCTTCTTTCATATGGACTAACAAGGCAGGCATATAACACTTTGTATGTGTGCTGCAGATTGCTGCACACATATAAAGAGTAACTAACGATAAAAATGAAGTTATGGGGTGCTTATTACACCTCTCCTGAGTAGTCATTTTGTATGTGGAAATTGTGCAGCTCACCATGTCCTTTTACATCTGGGAATGTATCAAATGCATTAAGTGATGCATGGATAAACTCAGCATGAGGCCCATGTGACACATCCTTGATGCAGAGTGAGGTGATGCAGCACTTTGCACTGCCTTGCCTTTGTCCATATCTAGTAGGCCATGCCAAAGGCACACAGGGTGACTTTACATGGCCTCATGTTTTGATTGGGATTAGGCCCTGGCGTAGAACTCCGCTCCACCAGTCGAGTTTGTGGAATTCGGGCACTTCGCCCTTCACAGAGTAGCGCAGAGTGCCCAAATTCCACAACTTGGCATGGAGTGGAGTTCATTTGTGTGCCAGGGATTGGGTTTTAGCGCTCTCTTTTGAGCACCACTATACTCTATGGCCACTAGCAAGCATTCACAGGACTTTGCATTCGCTCGCATTGTTTCTGGCTGCGGGAGCAAGACTTTGCGTTTATCTGCACTGCTTCTGGCCATGGCGGTGGCCAAAACAGTCCTGCTCATGAGCGCAAAAGCACCTGGAGTAGATTTTCTACTCGAAATGCATCTAAATCTTGGCAAAAAGTGATTTTTGAGTGGATTTTCTTCTCCAATGGCCCTTTCAAGCTATGTTTTAGATTGAGAAGGCTTTTTAATGTTTTTTCAAAGAAGAGGTGACCTAGGGTCTTCAACTTCCTGTTCCTGACCAGGTGGCTTCTCCTAGGGCTTTGTCCATCCCCTAGTTACTTTGCACTTGGATTTCGAAGTGGAAGTGTCACTCTCTTTGTCTCCTGGATGGACCTTTGGACTTAAGGACTTTATTTTTGTGAAATCACACAAGTAAGTTCCAAATCTTTTGAAAAAGGGTGTTGTTTGTTTGCTTGGGCAGGCACCAGTATTTCTCTGTAGCTATATTTTATTTTTTTAAATTAAAAGTGATGGGTAGCCTAGAGTTTATGTATGAGTCTAGTTATTTATTTTGCATTTCATTGATTTTTTCATCTTTTGTAAAGGAAACTAGTTGCACAGCTCAGTACATGCCCTTTTCTACATGTCTGTAACATTTGCAATATTATTTTACTATGTAGCCTAGAATTCCAAAGAGTCATCTAGCCAGTTGTCCTAGTAGTCATCAGTGCATGAAATAAATATTGCAGTGGAATATGTTTTTAAAACTTAATTTAGGGCAAGGATGGCATTGGATGAAATTAAAAATGTTGGCTATTGTTTGCATTTAATTTTTTTTGGCAAAACATGTATATGTTGAGTGGCAATATTTGCTAGCATAGGAGGATGTGTGTATTGTTGTGAAATGTTAATAGCTCAGTTAATTTTCATGTTTTGCATTGCTGAATTGATGTTAATGTTTTCTTCAGTGTTATCACCATTCCCCTTTTTGGTCAGTGTGTGTGTGCTGGTCAATGTTCATCATGTGTCTTTGTTCTCCATGCTGTGTGGCCAGGGGCCATTTTGTGTAGTCTGTGACCATAGCCTTGCATGTGTTCTTTGTTCTCCATGCGTCATTGTTTGCAGTTGTTATTTGACCATGTGGATGGTAGCCATTTTGTACATCCAGCCAGTGTCCCTTTTCCATAGGCGTGTATATGCTCTTTGTGTGCCATGCCTCCTTGCTCCTTGTTGCTGTTTTACCAAGTGGCTTGCAGCCATTTTTTACATTCAGCCAGTGTGCCTTTGTCATAGGCTTGCATGGGTTATTCTTTGTTCCCAATGCCTCCTTGCTCCTTATTGTTGTTGTTTTACCATTTTGTCCATCCAGCCAGTGTCCTTTCGCCATAGGCTTGCATGTGTTCTTTGTTTGCCATGCCTTCTTGCTCCTTGTTGTTGTTTTACCATGTGGCTGGCAGAAAATGTGTGCATCCAGCCAACGTATCCTTACCATAGTCTTGCATGGGTTCCCCATACCTCCTTGCTCCTTGTTGCTGTTGTTTGACCATGTGGGTGGTGGCCATTTTGTCCATCCAGCCAGCTTCCCTTTCCTATAAGTTTGTATGTGTTCTTTGTTTGCATTGCCTCCTTGCTCCTTGTTGTTGTTTCACCATGTGGCTGGCAGCCATTTTGTGCATCTAGCTAGTGTGCCTTTGCCAAAGGCTTGCACGAGTTCTCCCTTGTTCCCCATGCCTCCTTGCTCCTTGTTGTTGTTGTTTGACCGTGTGGCTGGTGCTATTTTGTCCATCCAGCCTTTGTACCTTTGCAATAGGATTGCATTTGTTCCTTAGTTGCCATGCTCCCTTGCTCCTTGTTGTTGTTTTACCATGTGGCTGGCAGCCATTTGTGCATCCAGACAGTGTTTCTTTGCCACAGACTTGAAAGGGATCTTGTTTGATCCCATGCCTCCTTGCTCCTTGTTGTTGATGTTTGACCTTGTGGCTGGCAGCCATTTTGCCAATCCAGCCAGTGTCCCATTGCTATAGGCTTGCGTGTGTTCTTTCTTTCTATTGTTGAAACATGTAGCTGGCAGCCATTCTATGCATCCAGCCAGTGTGTCTCTTCCATAGGTTTACATACATTGTTAATTACTGATCATTCACTTATTCGTTTTAAGTTTATATTGTATTTTTTTATTTTAATTTTCTACATAAATTTTTTAACCTCTTAAATGCGGGCGTCGGCCACTGGCCGACGCCCACACACCCTCCCTGGTGCGGGTCACGACCAGTGGCCGACACCAGGAAGGGCATTAATAAATCCTCGGGTGCGTCGCACCCGAGGATTTATTTTTTATTTTTTTTCCCCCCCCGGGAGACACGGAAGCTACCGTGTCTCCCCCCGCCCCCCACCCGCCCCTTTGTGACGTCAGCGCGCCGCGAGGCGCGCTGACGTTGCAAAGGTGTTTTCCCCATGAAAGCAGGAAGCAGCCTTGCGGCCGCTTCCTGCTTTCATGGGGAAAACGGCCTTTTTCACGTTCGGGAAGGCCTCGTAAGAAAGGGGAGACACTCCCCTTTCTTACGAGGCCTTCCTGAAAGTGTTTCCTGGCCCCCGGTCGCAGCTGTGCTGCGATCGGGGGCCAGGAAACACTTTCAGGTTTCCTGGCTCCCCCGATCGCAGCACAGCTGCGATCGGGGGGGTCAGGAAACATTTTGAAAAGGCCTCGTAAGAAAGGGGAGACTCTCCCCTTTCTTACGAGGCCTTCTGAAACTGTTTCTGGCCCCCGATCGCAGCTGTGCTGCGATCGGGGGCCAGAAACAGTTTCAGAAGGCCTCGTAAGAAAGGGGAGAGTCTCCCCTTTCTTATGAGGCCTTCTGAAACGGTTTCCTGGCCCCCGATCGCAGCACAGCTGCGATCGGGGGCCAGGAAACCCCACTAGACACCAGGGATTTCACTTTTGGGGGGCAGCCCCCCCCCGGAAAACGGGCCGCCCCCCCCGGATAATTTTCCTAAAAAAATAAAAAGGTAGGTGCCCCCTGGGGAGGGGGGGGGGGCGATCGCGCCCCCCCCCCCAGGGGATTTTTTTTTTTTTTCAAAAAAAAAAACAAAAATGAAATGACAGGGGGTCGCCCGTGGGCAGGGTGACCCCCTGTGGGGGCATTTTTTTTTTTAGATGTTGTAGGGTTTCCCTGGGGGGCATTTTGGCCCCCAAGGAAACCATACAACAACTAAAAAAAAATATATGTATATATCTATATATATATATCTATGTAGATAGATATATCTAGGTACATGGATATATCTATAGATATATCTATGTAGATATATATTTATATATATATATATAGGTAGATCTGTATCAAAGAGATTTATAAAGCGCGCTACTCACCTGTGAGGGTCTCAAGGCGCTGGGGGGGGGGACGGGGGGGAGGGAAAGGGGCTAGGAGGTTCACTGTTCAAAAAGCCAGGTTTTGAGGCCCTTCCTGAAAAGAAGTAGGTTTTGGGTCTTGCGAATGTGGGTTGTGAGTGCGTTCCATGTTTTGGGTGCAATGTAGGAGAAGGATCTGCCCCCGGTGGTGGTGTGTTTGATGCGGGGGTCAGAGGCGAGAGAGAGGTCAGCTGAACGGACGTTTCGTGTGGGGGTGTGGAAGGTGACTCTCGTTGAGGTAGGCAGGGCCTGTGTTGTGGAGTGATTTGTGTGTGAGGATGAGGATCTTGAAGGTGATCCTTTTGTCAATGGGGAGCCAGTGGAGGGATTTGAGGTGTGGAGAGATGTGTTCGTGTCGGTGGAGGTCGAGGATGAGTCGTGCTGCTGAGTTCTGGATGCGTGTAGTTTGCACTTGAGTTTTAGAGTGGTGCCGGTGTAGAGGGCGTTTCTGTAATCAAGCCTGCTGCTGATGAGTGCGTGAGTGACAGTTTTTCTGGTCTCTGTGGGGATCCATTTTAATGTTTTTCAGTATACGGAGTTTGTTGAAGCATGAGGAGGTAAGAGCGTTGATTTGTTGGGTCATAGAGAGGGAGGAGTCTAGGATGATGCTGAGGTTGCGTGCGTAGTTGGCGGGGGTGGGTGCAGGGCCTAGCGTGGTGGGCCACCATGGGGGGTCCCAGGTTTTTTTGGTGAGGGCCAAAGAGGATTATTTCGGTTTTGCTTGAGTTGAGTTTCAGGTGGTTGGCTGTCATATATACATCACTTTTGTCAATATGTGTGTGGTTTCCCTGGGGGGAAAAGGGTCCGACTTGTCTAGTGGCAGTTTTAGTGCCATAAAGAAGCGCAGAAGGTTTATATGCCTACTGCAAAGAGCACATCTGTATTTTATGTAAATAGCTGAGTACATTAGTAAAGTCTATGGAGAGATGAAGGGCACTTTTGCTGGGTGGTAATGAGGGAATCCGAGGAGGAGGGAGTGGGAGCACCAATAATGATTGTTGGACTGGGCGCAGGAGGTGCTAAAGACTGTGACGAATGGTATGTGACAAGGTGTTTTTTGAGTGTCTTGAAAGTACATGCTGATTGAGGGAAGAAGCGCAGGTAAGGTGGCCTCTACTGTTGCACGTATCTCACACACACCATCGATTTTGTGACTGTCTACGTAGGCTAGTGTTTTAGAGCAACAGTTTAGCCAATAGCAGAGATGGCATCTTGATGGATGACTGCTGCCTGCACTCGGGTTATAGAGGACCGCTCTGACATAGGATCAGAGACTGAGACATCAGATACTGAGACAGCATCTGAGGGATAGGACAATGGCGCAGACTCTGGGAGTGATTTTTCAGTCAGAGGAGTCCCATTCGAAAACTCCTCTTCCAGTACATTATGAGGGAGGTGATGAGGACAGTCCTGCTGTCCCTTCGCAAGCTGTTCGTGCAACTGGGTAATAGTGGGTTAGGCCAACCCAGAGAGCAGGTGAATGCGGCGGCAAGCAGAGAGAGAGTGCTCTCTTGGGAGCTCACCAATTTAGTTCAGCCCCAAATTCCACCACCCAAATCATATTGTGGAGACATCAAAATTGTCTATGGCAAAACAAACTGGTTTTGTAAGGCAGGCACCTGTGTTTTTGGTCCTGGATTCGGCGGCCATATAGAGAAACACACTAAACCCAAACATTTCTGGAAACTAGACATTCGGGGGAGTCCACAGAGGTGTGACTTGTGTGGATTCCCCAAAGTTTTCTTACCCAGAATACCCTGCAAAGCTGAAATGTTGAGAAAAAACTCTATTTTTCTCGCATTTCTGTCACACAAACTACAGGAATATGCTGGGATCCACAACATTCCTACCACCCAGTGACTCCTCACCTGTCCTGATAAAAACACTACCCCACTTGAGTGCCTACACCTAGTGCCTGTGTCAGGAATGGATCACCCCAGGGTCAACAGCTGCCTCACGTAAGGACCAACATTGACCGTTGTGTGATCTATTCCTGTCGCAGGCACCAGGCCTAACCACACAAGTGAGGTATCATATTTATCGGGAGACTTGGGGGAACGCTGGGTGGAAGGAAATTTGTGGCTCCCCTCAGATTCCAGAACTTTCTGTCACCGAAATGAGTGGAAAACGTGGTATTTTAGCCACATTTTGAGGTTTGCAAAGGATTCTGGGTAACAGAACCTGGTCCGAGCCCCACAAGTCACCTCATCTTGGATTCTCCTGGGTTTCTAGTTTACAAAAATGTGCTGGTTTGCTAGGTTTCCCCAGGTGCCGGCTGAGCTAGAGGCCAAAATCCACAGGTAGGCACTGTTTTCTATGAAAAAATGTGATGTGTCCACGTTCTGTTTTGGGGCATTTCCTGTCGCGGGCGCTAGGCCTACCCACACAAGTGAGGTATCATTTTTATCGGGAGACTTAGGGGAACGCCGGGTGGAAGGAAATTTGTGGCTCCTCTCAGATTCCAGAACTTTCTGTCACCGAAATGTGAGGAAAACTTGTTTTTTTAGCCACTTTTTGAGGTTTGCAAAGGATTGTGGGTAACAGAACCTGGTCCGAGCCCCGCGAGTCACCCCTCCTTGTATTGCCCTAGGTCTCTAGTTTTCAGAAATGCACAGGTTTGGTAGGTTTCCCTAGGTGCCGGCTGAGCTAGAGGCCAAAATCTACAGGTAGGCACTTCTCAAAAAACACCTCTGTTTTCTTCCAAAAATTTTGATGTGTCCACGTTGCGCTTTGGGGCGTTTCCTGTCGCGGGCGCTAGGCCTACCCACACAAGTGAGGTATCATTTTTATCGGGAGACTTGGGGGAACGCCGGGTGGAAGGAAATTTGTGGCTCCTCTCAGATTCCAGAACTTTCTGTCACCGAAATCTGAGGAAAACTTGTTTTTTTAGCCACTTTTTGAAGTTTGCAAAGGATTCTGGGTAACAGAACCTGGTCCGAGCCCCGCGAGTCACCCCTCCTTGGATTGCCCTAGGTCTCTAGTTTTCAGAAATGCACAGGTTTGGTAGGTTTCCCTAGGTGCCGGCTGAGCTAGAAGCCAAAATCTACAGGTAGGCACTTCTCAAAAAACACCTCTGTTTTCTTCCAAAAATTTTGATGTGTCCACGTTGCGCTTTGGGGCGTTTCCTGTCGCGGGCGCTAGGCCTACCCACACAAGTGAGGTATCATTTTTATCAGGAGACTTGGGGGAACGCCGGGTGGAAGGAAATTTGTGGCTCCTCTCAGATTCCAGAACTTTCTGTCACCGAAATCTGAGGAAAACTTGTTTTTTTAGCCACTTTTTGAGGTTTGCAAAGGATTCTGGGTAACAGAACCTGGTCCGAGCCCCGCAAGTCACCCCTCCTTGGATTGCCCTAGGTCTCTAGTTTTCAGAAATGCACAGGTTTGGTAGGTTTCCCTAGGTGCCGGCTGAGCTAGAGGCCAAAATCTACAGGTAGGCACTTCTCAAAAAACACCTCTGTTTTCTTCCAAAAATTTTGATGTGTCCACGTTGCGCTTTGGGGCGTTTCCTGTCGCGGGCGCTAGGCCTACCCACACAAGTGAGGTATCATTTTTATCGGGAGACTTGGGGGAACGCCGGGTGGAAGGAAATTTGTGGCTCCTCTCAGATTCCAGAACTTTCTGTCACCGAAATCTGAGGAAAACTTGTTTTTTTAGCCACTTTTTGAGGTTTGCAAAGGATTCTGGGTAACAGAACCTGGTCCGAGCCCCGCGAGTCACCCCTCCTTGGATTGCCCTAGGTCTCTAGTTTTCAGAAATGCACAGGTTTGGTAGGTTTCCCTAGGTGCCGGCTGAGCTACAGGCCAAAATCTACAGGTAGGCACTTCTCAAAAAACACCTCTGTTTTCTTCCAAAAATTTTGATGTGTCCACGTTGCGCTTTGGGGCGTTTCCTGTTGCGGGCGCTAGGCCTACCCACACAAGTGAGGTATCATTTTTATCGGGAGACTTGGGGGAACGCCGGGTGGAAGGAAATTTGTGGCTCCTCTCAGATTCCAGAACTTTCTGTCACCGAAATGTGAGGAAAACTTGTTTTTTTAGCCACTTTTTGAGGTTTGCAAAGGATTCTGGGTAACAGAACCTGGTCCGAGCCCCGCAAGTCACCCCTCCTTGGATTCCCCTAGGTCTCTAGTTTTCAGAAATGCACAGGTTTGGTAGGTTTCCCTATGTGCCGGCTGAGCTAGAGGCCAAAATCTACAGGTAGGCACTTTGGAAAAAACAGCTGTGTTTTCTATAAAAAAAATAGGATGTGTCCATGTTGTGTTTTGGGGCATTTCCTGTCGCGGGCACTAGGCCTACCCACACAAGTGAGGTATCATTTTTATCGGGAGACTTGGGGGAACACAGAATAGCAAAACAAGTGTTATTGCCCCTTATCTTTCTCTACATTTTTTCCTTCCAAATATAAGAGAGTGTGTAAAAAAGACGTCTATTTGAGAAATGCCCTGCAATTCACATGCTAGTATGGGCACCTCGGAATTCAGCGATGTGCAAATAACCACTGCTCCTCAAAACCTTATCTTGATCCCATTTTGGAAATGCAAAGGTTTTCTTGATACCTCTTTTTCACTCTTCATATTTCAGCAAATGAATTGCTGTATACCCAGTATAGAATGAAAACCAACTGCAGGGTGCAGCTTATTTATTGGCTCTGGGTACCTAGGGTTCTTGATGAACCTACAAGCCCTTTATATCCCCGCAACCAGAAGAGTCCAGCAGACAAAACGGTATATTGCTTTCAGAAATCTGACATCGCAGGAAAAAGTTACAGAGTAAAACATAAAGAAAAATGGCTGTTGTTTTCAGCTCAATTTCAATATTTTTTTATTTCAGCTGTTATTTTCTGTAGGAAAACCTTGTAGGATCTACACAAATGACCCCTTGCTGAATTCAGAATTTTGTCTAGTTTTCAGAAATGTTTAGCATTCCGGGATCCAGCATTGGTTTCACACCCATTCCTGTCACTAACTGGAAGGAGGCTGAAAGCACCAAATATAGTAGAAATGGGGTATGTCCCAGTAAAATGCCAAATTTGTGTTGAAAAATTCGGTTTTCTGATTCAAGTCTGCCCGTTCCTGAAAGGTGGGAAGATAGTGATTTCAGCACCAGAAACCCTTGGTTGATGGCATTTTCAGGGAAAAAACCACAAGCCTTCTTCGGCAGCCCTTTTTTCCCATTTTTTTGGAAAAAACAAAATTTTCACTGTATTTTGGCTATTTTCTTGGTCTCCTCCAGGGGAAACCACCAACTCTGGGTACCATTAGAATCCCTAGGATGTTGGAAAAAAAGGACGCAAATTTGGCGTGGTTAGCTTATGTGGACAAAAAGTTATGAAGCCCTAAGCGCGAACTACCCCAAATAGCCAAAAAAGGGCTCAGCACTGGGGGGGGAAAGGCCCAGCAGCTAAGAGGTTAATGTTCTATTCTATTTATTTAGTTTAATATTTATTATATTTTATTTTAATTTGTATTTTTACTTTTTATTTTAATTTATCTTTTAATTTTAATGTTTTTAATTTCTTTTTTTATTTTTAATTGTATTTTTATTTTCTAGCTACATTTTATTTAATTCTAAATGTTTCCTTGATCTATCCATCCATCCACATCCATTCTTCAATCCATCCACCCATCTATCCTCTGAAGGCGCACAGCTGAACTATATCATTCAGTTTTTTAGGTGTATAATAGTTCTATTTCCTCCTGGACACCCTGACTGGTGTGCACTGCAGACAAATCAGCAGCATAACTGTTTTTAATGAGTATTCCATTTACTCATACACCTCTCTCTGACTACCACAGATGTCTCCTCTAAAACAGATGGAGAAAAAGCAAATAGCTATATCTGCATGTGGTGATGACTGATTTGAAATGAAATTTTATGGTGTGGTGGTATGGTTTGACGAGATGATGTTTGATTAAATTGGTAATTATTATATAAGTAACCAAATCCACTAAGATTACATTTGTCTGTACTATTTCAACCTGCCACAATGCCATGTTTCACTGACTACATGTTTTTCTTGTTTGGTTGCTTTTAGATGAACAGAAGAGATGTCACGTCACCCGCAGTACTGCCAAAGTGAAGGCATGTGCTGTTAAGTCCTCAAATCTCTTCCAGTTATGCAGCTTAGTGCCACTGCGAACTGCAAACTTTCAGATGGTCCCGAAGATAATTGCTCCCAAGAAAGTGGTCAGCAAGAAAAAGCAGCTTTACACTAATGGTGTGCTGACTCCAAACTTTATCGGGAGACATGTGTCTGCCGCACCAGCCTCTGAGGAGGAACATGGGAGCAGCACTCCTGCATCTACAGCACCGCCCCAACCTAAGCCCAAGACTATGTCTGTCAGTGAGGCAGCCGCCGCAATCATGATGATGCAGACAAGCAGTGACATTGAATTGGATTTGTCCCTTTTACAAAGTAGTACCCAATTGTTTCAGGAAA
Source organism: Pleurodeles waltl (assembly GCF_031143425.1). Lineage (NCBI taxonomy): Eukaryota > Metazoa > Chordata > Amphibia > Caudata > Salamandridae > Pleurodeles > Pleurodeles waltl. The sequence goes on from NC_090436.1 coordinate 493,645,744, forward strand.
CAGAGCAAAGTGGACAGCAGCTGCAGCCAGCAATAGTAGATCTTCCCAAAGTTGGAGTAGAACAGGAGGTTGAGCTTCCTGCCTAGCATGAACCTCTGTTTTTAGAATCAATGGCTCCCAGATTTCCAGCAAGAAAAAGGAAGGGTATTACTCCATCATCTTCTCCAAGCATCACTTCTGATGACGATGATGGGGACATGGAGTGGACCCCGCCAGAGTCCTGGAGATGCCAGGAGAGTCAAGGGAAAATAAAAGTTCCAGAAATTCTTAGAATCATGGATGGGGATGATAACGACATGCCAGTCATTGTGAAAGCTGGCACAGAGGAGTCTGACATTACTATTGAACCTGCTCCAAGGGATGTGGCACAGGCAGCACTGCCAGCTCCCTTATTTGTAAGGTCCCAGCAGAGACCAGCACCAACCAGTGCCTCAGTAAAGGTCTGCACTTCAAAGAGGCAATCGACAAACCTACCTACCTCCAATTATCCTTCCAGCATTGGCAGTGGCCCAGTAAGTCAGTACTTCTCCTCAGCTTGGGACTTTGTTTTACGATTAGCAAACCGGAGTAGAACATTGTGATATGCTCCATTTGCCACACGAATGTTCATCAAGGTAAGCTTGGTTTACATTATGAAACTGTAAGCCAGACGACACGCATGACAAAACATCATACAATCCGGTGGGAGGAGCACCTTAAAAAAATGCTGAACTTAGTTGTGGTGGTAAAGACTAGGAGAGCCAGAAGAAATCAGCTACAACTGGTCAAATCATGGTAGAAGGTGAGGAAGAAGAGGGTGACATCCTCACACAGAGCAGCCCTATCCCTAGCAGTCTCTCAGAATCACCTACCTCAGCGTGCTCACAATGGCACAAGAAGACTCAAAGTCAGATGAAGACACCACAGCATACAGTGACTGCACCACAATGCACATTGAGTCTTCCACCACCTACATCTTAAAAGTCCCCTGCGTCATTTGCCCCAGAAAAGAAGAAAATCCGGGCTACAATTATGGTCATGTTTAGGCAGGAGGGGCCCTACGACAGCAACCATCCAATGACATTTTTATACAATACGAAGCTGGTGAAAATGTTTTTGCTAGACCTCCTCCCTTTTTCTTGTGGTAGAGGTGGGATTCTTAGAGTTTGTGGCAGCCATCCTCTCGAAATGGAATGTTCCAAGACAGACCTATTTTGCCGGAGTTGCTGTTCTAGCACTGCATTATGATGTGCTGCAATTGGTTGGACAAGCTTTGCAGCAAAGTGTTGTCAACACTATCTACCTACCTACAGACATGTGGACCAGTTGTCAGGCTACTGATTACATGTGCATCACTGCACACTAGATCTCTTTTTTGGGGTAAACCAAAAGCTATCTACAGGTCTTGTCCCTGAAGAAAAGTTTAAGAACATTTGGCAGCATGCAACAGCAGACATGATCCCCATGGATAAATCACATACAGCTGCATACATTTTGGATGAATTTAATAGCAAGGTGTCTGAATGGCTGTAATCCAGAGGTCTCCGAAATGGATTTGTTGCCACAGGCAATGGCAATAACATAGTCAAGGCCATGGCAGTCAGTGACTATTTCAGAGTCCTCTGTTTGGCACACTGCATCAACCTGGTTATGCAAGACTTTCTCAAAAAAGAAGACATAGTCAGCAACATACTGACCACTAGCAGATGAATCTGCACTCATTTCAACCATTCTTTTAAAGCTTGGAAGCAGTTGCGGATTATTCAGCATGGTAACAGTGTACCACATAAAGTTGTGAGACAGGAGGTGCCAACACATTGGAACACAACCTATTATGTGTTGCAACGTCTGTTTGAGCAGTACAGACAGATCAATGATTGTGTCTTTCTAAGAGGGGATTCCATAGGGAAAGCTATGACCATGGATGTGGCAAATGAGGCCTAGTCAAATGCCGGACACAGATGCTGCTCCCTGTTTGTGGTTTTCACATGGGACAAGGAGGACAGTATGATGGGCCAAGCAATCCCATTGTTGCATCTGCTACAGGAGCAGCTAAAGAAGGTGTCTGAAAGGTTTGCACTTGGAGGTGTGAACGAAAACCCAAAAGAAGCACTTGCCTTATTTGAGAGCTTAATTCTTTGCTTTGCTTACAATGCTAAATTGCTAAATGATAATATCTCATCTAAAGAATACATCTGTACCACCCTACTTGATCCGCACTACAAAAAATTCTTCCCACTTTCCTTCCTTTTTCTGAATGGGATAATTCAAAATACAAGAGGTGGATTGTTGAGCAAGACAGAAAACTAGAAGAAGAGTAGCTGAACTTAGAGACTCACTCTGCAGTTTTAGGGTGCTGCCTTCAACTTCCAGAGAGGACAATCTTGTCTCGCAGTAGCCAAAACCAGCAACAAGAACATCGGCAATAAACAGCATCAGAAGAATTGCACACAACCTCTGCATTGGCTTGGTTTTAGGTGGCAGGTCTTAAGTCCAGTGCAGAGGCAAAGGCAAAGGAGGTTGAACAAGTGGCAGTACCAATGACACTTCAAAGGGTGTTCCAGGAGTATCTGGATGATCCAAAAGAGGTGTATGTGGATCGCAACCCATTGATATATTAGTATGAGAAGATGTGTCAAAGGCCAGAGCTCAGCAGCTTGGCAATAAAGTATCTAGCTTGTCCTGCAGCCAATGTGTCTGCTGAACGTGTATACGGTGCAGCTGGTGCAATTGTAACAGTGAGAAGGAACAGTCTCTCACTTCAAAATATGGAGAAATTAACCACAACCAAAATGAACCAGCATTTCATACCACCTGATTACACCATTACCGAAACACCACAAAAGGAGGAAGAGCATGGTTGGTCAGAATCAAGTGTGCTCGCTGACCAACTTCTGAGTGAACCACCTCAGTCTGAGGATGAACTCTACTTCCTGGACTGAGTATGCCAGTGCCACCATAGAACTTTTTAAATAATTTCTCATTAAACTTCTTTGTTTCTTTGCAAAAAAAAATGGCAGTGGAAAATTATGTGTATGTCAGATTTATGCTGTCCTACCATTTATTGTCACATATATGGCCTGGAATAAGTTGGACCCCTGTGCAGTAAAGAAGCCCGCACATTCCATCCAGGAGATTGGAGACAATGCCTACCTCCCTCACATGCCATTGCCTATCCCTTCTTTCATATCACCTAGCAGGGCTGTCCCAGAAGATCATTGATTAAAAGATTGCCAGAGCCAATGCCAAATTCCAATGTGTTGCTACCATCGACGAAGAGATAATATCTTGTCCAACCACATTGCTTGGTTTGGAAGAGGTAACTACTTACTATTTCACCAATGAGTGGTGATATAGTGAGTGATTGTGGGGGATGATTGATGATGTATGTGGTGGCTGACAGTGAGGGAGGCTAGTTCAACAAATTTGTGAACTTGTTTCGAATGACTGGCAATGTTTGGGGGCTGGTAGGTGATCATTCTGTCCTGAAAGAAATTGGCCTTTTTTTCTAGTTCCTGAGACTGGACCAGTCACTTTAGTTACCAAACACAAATCTACATACAAATATTCCAGTTATGTTTCTCTATTTGTTCTTCAAAAACAGTGCACTATACAGGTCTACCTCGCTCAGTTTGGGACTGGGATGGAGCTACTCTGAATCAGGAGGAGGAGGATAGAAGGACTCAGGGCAGGACTACCTCAAAAACTAGAAGGAGAAAGTTAGCCACTTCAAAGAGAAACCATGATGATGGCGAAGACTCTGAGGCCTGGATTACTCACTCAGCTCTGTGGACTGGGAAGAGGTGTGTTGATTTGGGAAATGCTGCTGAGTATGTGTTTGGTACATTGCTGCCTCAATGTGAAACTCATCTTATGTTCTTGATCTGCCTTTTAGTCTTCTTGGGGAACTCTGACTCCTCATGAAGATTACCTTGTTTCCCTTTGTGCTTCTTCTTTGCTCTATTATATAGTTACTGTTTTTTCAATATGCAGGCCTTCTCCTAGTCCTCTCCTGCATAAACAAAACTTGATGAAAGCTCAACACTCCAGCTTCCCTCCCTGACTGGTTCATCTGGCACCCAAGAGTGACGGGTATTCCAGGGAGAATGGAGACGCACCACTCACTTTGGCAATACAATATAATTTTTCTTTTAAAAATAATTATTTTCACAACTGAGTGGGTTAAGTTCAGTCCTCCATAATTTGTATTTTTCAAAGTAGAAGATTTAGAGATATACTATCTTGGGTCTCTCAGGGGCAAAAGGGCTGTTTGCAATGCATTTAAATGGTCTCATACTCATCTCTTCATCGTTTTCTTCCACAACAGACTGATGACACTGTGCTGCTCAGCACACCAATGAAAATTCTTGTGATTTCTGTTGTGTAGTGTTTGTCTTTGTCACACCTTTCCCCAAATTCCCATTCCCATCCATTCATCGAGCCCCTAGCACTCTTCCCCCAGGCTGTGTGATTTATTGAGGTATGACTTAATTTTACACCATAAATGGATCACATGCTTGGTGGGGCGGACGTGGTGAAAGCGATACCAACTCACTGCATGACCTCTTATTACCTGAGCAATATTTCACAGTGTCTCCATCAACATCATCATTAAGGCCTTTTGTTGTGTGTTGATTAAATGCTTAACCTTGTCCAACCACTCTTGACTCTGAGTCTACTTCTCCTGATTCAAGAGTTTCATTTAGTTTTTAAATACTAGCTCCACATTGCTCAGAAGCAGTTGATATTGCTAGTTTTATTTATCATATCAGGTCTTCTTTGTTTTGTGTCAAATACTGTAATTGTGGTAGTTTGATCTCAGTCTTCCTAAAGTTATGAAATAGTATATGACCCAATAAACTCAATCTAGTTGACAGTGATGGATAACCCTTTCATGAATCCTGCAGTTGGAGGTCACATACAAGGGAGTGGCACCTTGTGTCTTCCCTTTTAGTGCAGTAGCCTGCTACTACTACCATCCCCTTAAGGGAAAAAACCCAGCAGTAAGAAGACTGAACTATCAGCCCTCACTTAATCTATTCAGGTAAGAGAAAAACAATGGATCGAAGTGAACTTGTTTAGTAAGTAATTCACTTCTACTGAAGAAAATGTTTTTTGTGTGTATCTAGGTTTTTGTAGGCAATGTCAGTCATCACCTAGTAGTCAATATAGTTACAGAGGGCAGTAGAGCAAGGGTATAAGTAAATTACTTAAACTTCTTTTAGCAGATTTATAAACAGGCTACACTAAAATACAGCAGTGCAAACTAAAACACCAAAATAAACATTGAGGCACAAATAAAGTAAAGTATCTCCTTTTATTTTTTACATGTAAAAACCCACCCTTTCAACCCACAAAAGGTCCACACCTGTCCCTAAACAAATAGCCCATCCCCAAAAATTCCAACGATAGTCTAAAGTGAAACTTGGTCCAAACTCCCTCCCCACCCTCTCCACCTGCAACAAATCCCTCCCACCAAAACAATTTTATTTAAAAAAGGCTTAGAAGAGGGCATGGTCTTTGTGGTTAAGGAGCTGGTCCAGGCTCTTCTCTCTGCTCCCTGACTGGCTTTAAATGTGGTCGAGCCACTGCAGGATATGGACCTGGAATTACCTGTCCGAGTGGGAGGGGGTAGCAGCAGTATCAGTCAGGACCCTTGACAGCTGGTGGTGGAGCTGGAGATGTAATGACTGAGAGGATGGGGCTGTAGTACTGCTGAATTGGGTCCTGGGTCAGAGGCAGCTATTTCCGCCTCATCAGCCTCCAAGATAAAAAAATAAACAAGGCATAGTTAAAAGTAGTATAATAGCGGGCAGAGGGAAAAGTTAGGTAAATAATAATAATAAATTATAGGACTTACTAGGATGAGCAGGGCCCTCAGCATTGGCACTGGTGGTTGGCACCTCCTCCTCAACTCTTGTCAGACCCTCCTCTGTGCGGCCCCTCTTCTTGACCTTGGGTTCTGATGTAAGAAATAAAGAAGATAAAAAAATAGATCAGTGGTACAGTCAATGTTCTCAACATTATTATAACAGGCAAACACAGTAACATTGTACTTATTCAATTAGATTGCCTATGATACTAGTATTGAATATCATTGAGTTGACTATATGCCTAAAATTCCTACTTAAAATTTCCTTAACTAAAGCTACATTTGGAATTAATGCATTGCAATGAATGATCTTTAATTCTATTCTATTCACATTTCTCAACCCCCCTTGATGGACCATCTCAGTCTCTCTTTTTTGCATTGTTTAGATGCACATTAGAACTACACAGTGTGAAATTGCTTGGGACTGTATGAGCTACATAAAGTCACAGAGAATGCTAACTTGCTGATATCACTAATTCACTATGGTGACAAAAGAACAGAGGAGTCTGCATTACAATGACTTCTTAAATATTTAGCAATAGCGAGCACCGACAAGCACGATGAGGTAGCGCCCAGCACCTGCCATGCTCAAACTGGATCCCATAATAATATTGTTCATGTAAACTGAATATAACTTATCGGTGAGTGTGTGCAGCATGCTAGTCAGAAAAAAAAAGTTAGCACTGTAGCACACAAACACAATATAGTTAATACTCACCCAGCCCTGGAATCTCTACGACTAGCAGGTCAATCAGATCCTGCTAGTGGTCGATGATATCCACCCAGCAGTGCCTCTTTGCTGGGTGGTGCGCTGTATGTGGTTGGTGCGCTGCACACACCAGCACACCCTTCTCAAATGCAGCCAATGCTCGAACAGGGGGTATTAGCTGCTGGGTCTGGTGCCTGCTGCCAGAATAGAGGGGAGGTGGTACTGCACATAAAAAATGAGTGCTGCCACCTCCACCTTGCAAAAGATGGGCCAGAGCTGCACCCGTTGGTGGTGCTGCCACCCACAAGGTAGGCAACGGCTGCCATGGCCTGGTTGAGGTAAAGAAAATGGAAAGAAATAGGGGAAGAAAGCAAGGAAAGAATAAAGGAAGGAAAGAAGGAAGGAAGGAAGGAAGGAAGGAAGGAAGGAAGGAAGGAAGGAAGGAAGGAAGGAAGGAAGGAAGGAAGGAAGGAAGGAAGGAAGGGGTAACATAATAAACAAAAATACAAAAAAAACACAAAAAAATGAAAAAAGTTCAAAAAAACGTAAAATATACAGACACAAAAACACACACTAACACGATAAGTAAAAACGAGGTGTAGATTTATTAAGGGGATGGGGGATTGAAAAGATAATAGAATTATTCAAACTAGGCCTAGCACCATGAATGGAGTAAGAAAAACAAGACGGTCATGACCATGCGTATCGTGTGGTGCCATTCGTGTACAATTTTGACCGTGATAACCTACTTCGCATTGCGTTTGATGTAAATCGCAACACAATTGGGTGTGATGGGGGAATCTCTTTCCTGCCGAGGAACTCCACATAGTGCAGCTGAGTTTTTTTACCACTTCACAGAGTAGTGGAAATCCACAAGCTCCACCTGCTCCTAATTGGGATTCCTGCCTCACCAGAGCTTCATAGAAATGGACACTGCAGCAGTACAGGCTTCTTGAACACAAGGCCCATATGCAGGTCTTGACATGTGTAAGTTGTAGGGTTACATTGCATGTAGGGTTATATTGCACATGCATCATGTGTTATTTTGCAAGTATGAGGCACACACTTGCTACTTATAGGCTATCTCATTTACCCAACCCAAATATGGCTCATTTGAGCAACAGGAATGACTGTAATGAGGTGATTCATGTGCTTGAGATGTACTTACCATCCAGTAGGCCAGTCGCATATCTCCGGTATTGGAAGCGCTCGTTAATGATGGAATGTCAGAAGATGTATGAATCATGAGCACTTCCAGGGTACTTTGCCAGCACATTGATGAACATCCTCAGATAGTCCACTGTTTCCTGCACGTTGATTGAATATGTATGCTTCCGGTTTCTAAATAGGTGGACTGTAGCAGCAGGAGGCAACAGATGCACACGTGTGCAGTTCATTGTCCCCACCACTTGTGGAAACTCAACAATGGCATCAAAGTCCTGCTTGTTTTCCAGTTGTTTCTGCTGTGTATTGGGGAACAGAAGATACTGTGGTATTAGGCTGATGGTGCATCAAAGATGCGGAGGAGGAATGCAGAAAATGATGGTTGTGATATTCCTGCCACTCTAGCTGAGGTGGTTTGGAATGAGCCAGATGCGCTCATGTGTAATACTGAGTTTGGCCTGCAAAAGGGTTTATGTGGACCTCTGTGATCATGTCTGCAGCCTTGGTGCAATCTGATGTAGGAGCTGCAGAATGCCTTCCATACTGAGCCTATAGTAGGTGATGACCACCTCCTCCCTAAGATCAATGAGGGTAGTCCTCTGGTTGTATATCAGGTCCTTTCTTCTGTGCTGTCTCTGTGGGGGTGGGAGTGGGGGTCGTCCTCATTGGGTGCTCCAAGCTGGAGTAGGAGCTGCTCCATGGCATAATTGAGCTTGCCAGAGTGATGTGGGCATGTTCTGCTTATGTACTAGAGGCAATGCATCATGTTAAGGACTGGGTTTACGAGGCTCAGGAATTTTGATGTGTTTTGGAATCAGCAAGTCATTTACCAGCGATGTGCCACTTTCCCAAAATCTTGCAAACATGGGTACATCAGTTCTGCATGGGTTTTAAAGTGCAAATGCATACCTTGCCTATGATTAATGTTACCTGATGCAGCTGATAGTTGTGCAAGAATATACTGGTGCAGGACAGGGGAAAGTGACACATTTCACCAAATGGATCACTTTGCAAATATGGAGCAGTCGCTGTGTCAAATAAAATGATGCAGCAACAGTGCAAGCTCCATGTAAACAGGACCCCACATGTCTTACCCCCTACTTAGAATAAAGAAACCAAAACCATCTACACTTGTGATCCATGGACCAGGAATCTAATCATAACCAGCAGTTGAGTGGTAAGTATTTCAATGGAGATGTGCACCTGCTGCTCCAATCGCCCAATGGCTTAAAACGTCAGCAAAGAGGCATGCCATAGGTCAGAAAATAGCACTACGTAAAATGCGCTGAATCAATTTCAAACCTTTGAGACCACAATGTTAAAAGAATCAGAATCATACGTCTTTTGAATACAAATATTGGGAATCGATCTAAGTGAAAAGAAAGCCAGTAAAATAAATGTTTCAATAATAAAAATTGTCATACCCATGATCCCAAATTTAACCACATCTTGACCATGAAAGATAGATTATTTTTCCATCATTTTTTCCTGGTTTATTGAGGGACCCCTCTCCTAATTCCCCTCTTCTGCTCCCCACAGCCCCATGGAAACCTCTCTTCCTCATCCTTTTTCTCTATGTAAGACCCTTTCTTGGGTGTAACTCCACTATGATCCCTTTTACAACTCCCTATTTACCTTGCCATTCCACAAAGCCATAAGATAGTCTCTCTCCACGCTAGTGTCCGCTGTGCACATTTCTTTTTTTTAAGAAAATGAAAATCAAATTGTGTAATCAGCATATCTTTTTTTTATTACTCTAAATGAATTATTATGATTAGTATGATTAATGTTATAATTATTATTATAATTATAATTATTATTATTATTATTATTATTATTATTATTATGCCTGGACATGGGTCCTGTGCACACTGCGTCACTGCAAGCCACCTATATTGGCTGATGAGACCTAATAATGGTTAATGAGCCCTAACTGGGGCAAAGCTGATGCTGGGTTGCGTGTCTTTTATTTCAGGGAGGGCTTGGCCTGACAGTTCAGACTGGGCTGTTCCTATTGGAGCTGGGTCAAGACTGATTTACATGTGGCTGGGTCAAAACTGAGTTGGCATGTTGTGAAAACTAGCAATGCAGAGATTACCAGTGGCTGTGATTAAGTCAAACATTCAATCCCTCACTTTTGGAATACTTGTCTGAAAATTAAGGTGCAAGTCTTCAAAATTAAGTTCTGTCAGTATCCCAGCTTTAGTGACAATTCTCACACAATTAGTCTCATCAGGGTACACTGCATCAAAAATATACACGTTTCTGGGTAGTCGAAAAAGCAAAGCTCCACCTCCCATCCAGAAAAAAATGGACAAAGTAATGCCAGAACATAGGAAGGGAGCCCTTTGCAAAATAAACTTGAACCAATATCTGCTCTCAACATTACTCTATAAAATTATACCATCACTAACGCAAACCAAACTTTTTGTGATACAGCTACTCTACTGGACTCTATATAAATATTTAAATTAAAACTACTAGACACCAATCTCTGTTGGATTAGCCAAGAGGCTCAGGTTGAGTTAAAACAAAAGTTCTTTAAATATAATTGCATTATTACTTTCTGAAAATAAAATACAACCCATCGCAATAGTATTTTTAACACAACATTTGCTTTGGATTTCCCTCAATAATTCTAGGCCCTTGTGCGCCCCCCACCATGCAATCCTTATCAGATTAAATGTTTTCTCTATAAGACCTCATAAAAACAATTTTGGTCAAAATCATTCTCATTGACTGGAAGATAGGTAACTACATTTCTTGTCACACTTGGTGGGCTTGGTAACATACTTTAGAAGCACACACAGCACACAGGATAACCCCAAGGGAATCCTAGAAGTTCACAGAAAATATAGAGTAACCTTAACATTTTTACACAAAATCCACAGTCGGGACAAGTTCTGCTCCACATGAACTTAATATGAGCAGCTGAGACATCACTTCACTTAAATGCTGCAACCTGATCACATTGTAACACTCTCCACTCTGTACCCTCAATTCTTCCTGGAGCTCAGTTGTCACCCCCACTTGCTTCTGTATTTCCTCCCTCATTTATTACTGATACTTGTTTTTCTTATTGTCTCATTTGATTTTTCCTACCATTCTGTTTATCCAAACATTACCTTTATTTATTTTCGTTGATAATATGTAAAGGTTTTGTATATGCTATGCCCGAGATACCGCATGAACGTTGAAGTACAATATATATTGAATTAGTACGTTTATAATAGATATCACATGCTTAACCTTTGACTTCGAAACCTGTACCTTATCATCGAAGCTTGATTTCTTCATCATGAAAATGTAAATAAAAAATGCTGAAATATTGCATTTTTTGCATGCTTTTGTACATTTTCACCTACTCTAACAGCATTTGCTGGTGATATTCAGGGAATGGCTTTGCATGTTGTGTCGTGGTTTTTCCTTGTCACTAACACTGCAAAATACATCACAAAAGCAGTTTTACTGCAAAACCTATAGGGGGTCATTCTAACCCTGGCGGTCCAAGACCGCCAGGGCTAAAATGACAGGAGCACCGCCAACAGGCTGGCGGTGCCCCGCTGGGCATTCTGACCGCGGCGGTTCGGCCGCAGTCAGAAGTGGAAAACCGGCGGTCTCCCGCCGGTTTTCCGCTGCCCAAATGAATCCTCCATGGCGGCGCAGCAAGCTGCGCCGCCATGGAGGATTCTGACACCCCATACCGCCATCCTGTTCCTGGCGGTTCTCCCCAAAAAGAATTTCAGTATCTGCTTTGCAGACACTGAAATTCGCGACGGGTGCAACTGCACCCGTCGCACCTTCCCACTCCGCCGGCTCAATTCTGAGCCGGCGTCCTCGTGGGAAGGTAGTTTTACACTGGGCTGGCGGGCGGCCTTTTGGCGGTCGCCCGCCAGCCCAGTGTAAAACACAGAATAGCCGCAGCGGTCTTCCGACCGCGGTGCGGTATTCTGGAGGGGGAAGTCTGGCGGGCGGCCTCCGCCGCCCGCCAGACTTAGAATCACCCCCATAATAATGCCTACAAATGATAATAGGTGTAGAAATCTAGTTGTGGTGCACACTTTTAAAATCGTTGGTCTTATAACACTAACTAAAACAGCATGCCTCTTTTGTGCTTGCTTTAGTGGTTATACTTTGGAAATTGTTAATTTACGCATATCTCAGTCTGTTTGTGAGATTAATCATATGTGGCATGCTATAGCCTTCTCCTTTCATCGGCCATCTACAACAACACGATTTTTACCAGGTTTATGTGACAAGTTCCTTCATATTGTAGTCAGAGAAAGAAAATTAAACTGTGATCTACATATTCAAAGAGTAAATAGCATTTGTCAGAAGATATTAACAGACATTTTAACCCTCTCTTTAAGGACTCTGAAAATGCTATATGATTAAGAAAATCAAAGACCTTTTTACTGCTCATTTCCCGTCAGATGTCCATAAAGGTTTTTCAGTGCGAGTGGCCCGAGCCCAGGCATATCGACTTTTAACAAAGAAGCACCAGTGCCTTAACAGGACCATTGGGCCTCTACACCAAGTGATCTATGCCTACAATCCCTACATGGATAGTGACTAGCATTTATACTGTCAGGCTCTTTCTCATACCCCCACAGCATCAGAACACCTTTCAGAATAAATGACAACTTCCTCAGATGGATTGTAAATATCAAACAGTCCTGTGTTGTCAGATTACTGACCCTCCCATGCCACCTGTGTTCGTCGTTGTAGGGATGTAGCTAAAGTAGCCATGCCATTCAATTGTATCAGGACATCAGGTTTCCAGCTGTGGTTTCATGTAGGTCACTTCCCACACCTTACCCTCCCAAGGGGTATCTTGGCCACTCCAAAAGGCCCTCTGCGGCAACCCCAGAAGCATTAGATTGGTATCTAATGCAACCAACTACTTCATACCCGGAAAAAACCAGTGAACGAAATCCTTAAGCTTATCCCTGAAATCCTAAATATCAATTCCTACTATCCCAACAGAGAAATGAAGACACTGAACCATAGCTGTGGTACTGTACAAAAACGTGCCCAAGAAGGACAGAAGTAGAGGTCCTTTGTTGCTGCCTTGAATGTCAGTCAGCATAATCGGAAGTAAGTGTCATGATAAATTGGAAATACCTCAACTGAATTAATCCTTTTAAGCCCCTGTATGCTTCAGACCCTGTTAGATTTCTGTATACTAACTCTCCCATCATATTCAGATCAATCTGGTAACATGAATGACACATATAACTGCTCATATTGTAGAATAACAGGGTCCGCCAAAACCTATGGGAGAACAGAGGAATGTAATAAAGGCCAAGACTGCCGCTATGTAGAAGACTGCTTTAGTTTTCAATAACATAATACCATTTTATTTGGTCTTGTGAATGAGCTGGCAGCTCTTTTACAATAGTGAGCTACTTGTAAAATGCACTGGTGAGAAACATTATTTTGCCATTGAGAGAGCGTAGCTTATATAGGTGGTCATTATGACCTCGGCGGTAAAAGGTGCTTACCGCCGGTCAGAAGGCCGCCACAACACCGCCGCGGTCGCGGTAAACCGCCACAGGAATTCTGACCCTCAAGAGGCAAACCGCCAAAAACCCGACATCCACAAAAGTCCGCCACACCAACGGCCAGCGTTAAACTGACGAAGACCAAACCTCCACCGTCACGCCAACAGAAATACGCCCATGCCATTACGACCCACGAATCCACGCGGCGGTCTTTCAACCGCGGTATTCCATTGGCGGTACACACCGCCGCGCTCAAAATACACATACAGCTCCAAAACACAGCCACATTGGACAATTTGAAATACACACACCTGAGACACATACACACAACACTCCCACACACCCAATTAACTATAAAACACACACCCACATCACCCACAAACCCCTACGACCACAAATCAGCGACAAAGCCCAAAGAGAGACAGCACAGAATACAGAACACCATCACACAGAGGCACACTACACCATCACCCACACAACAACCATGCACAAAACACCACACACCACTACACTCACCACACTCATCACCGCAAACACCACCCCACACCTCATCCACACCACCCCATGGCACCCCCAAGACACCCCAGGTTCTCAGACGCAGAACTCAGGGTAATGGTGGAGGAAATAGTTCGGGTAGAGCCCCAGCTCTTCGGGACACAGGTGCAGCACACCACCATTGCCAGGAAGATGGAGCTATGGCAAAGAATAGTGGACAGGGTCAACGCTGTGGGACAGCATCCACGAAATCGGGACGACATCAGGAAGCGGTGGAACGACCTACGGGGGAAGGTGCGTTCCATGGTATCCAGGCACAACATTGCGGTGCAGAAGACTGGCGGCGGACCCCCACCTCAACCCCCAGAATTTACAACATGAGAGGAACAGGTCTTGAACATCCTGCATCCTGAGGGCCTCGCAGGAGTATCTGGAGGAATGGACTCTGGTAAGTCTAATCTCAACTACTTCATCCCCCCCACCCACCAGCATGCCAACTCATAACCCCACTCTCCCCCCCACCCCATCACACATCCTCCTTGCTAATGTCTCACCATCACAACCCACCCATCCCAACACCAAACCCTGCATGCCACCACAAACCATCGACACCCATCACCTAAGCATGCCCACTGCACATACCCATCTCCCCCACAAACCGCCGTCACAACAGCCCCCACAAAGGAATGCTAGCACTGGGGTACACGGGCACCCACCCATTGCACGCTATGGCACACACAGAAGCAATAACCATACTCTTATACCCCTGCAGGACCCGAACGCCACCACACCGCCCAGGAGGGTCCAGAAATGTCCATCCCACCCCCAGAAGAGGCCCCCAGCGATGACAGCAGCTCTGTCTCCCTGGACCCAGATGACCAGCCCGGCCCATCGGGGACCTCGGGACAGTCGGTTCCCCTCAGACAGCCACAGGCCACAGCAGACCTACCCCCCTCTGGGAACACCAGCACAGCACCCACCCAGCGGGCCCATGCCTCTGTCTCCAGGACACGTCAATCAGCGGTGTGTCCACCACTACAGGGCACCCAGGTTAACCCAACAACAACAGGGACCTGAGGGCAGTGGTAGTGGGCACACGGTCCAGGGGACAGAAGCCCAGGGAAACAGGGGAACTGGGAGGGCTGCTGTGCGACAGAGGGGGGACAGGCCCAGGGAACCCACTCTCCACGAGGCCCTCACCTCCATCATGGGAGCATACCACCACTCCCAGGAGACGATGGCGACGGTCCTGGCCAGGTTCCAGGAGATCCAGGTACTGCAGGAGGAACAGTTTATGGGGTTCAGGGAAGAACTGAGAAACATTAGTTCCGCAATGGGCACCATCGTTGTGGCTCTCAACCAGATTGTCACCACATTGCGGGACCATGTGGCACCACAAAGGGCCCCTGTCACTAGCATGGACCAGGAACAGGCTACCACCTCTGCCGGCGCTAGTGGACAGGAGGCCCCGACACAGTAACAACCGGCCACCAGAACCCCACCTCCTGCAGAAGAAGAACCACCCCGCAAGCGGGCCTGAGATCTAGGAAGAAGACAGAGTAGGATGCCAAGACCCCAGCCAGGAAAGGATACCCCTTGATGTCATCCCACTGTCCCACATTGTCACCCTGTCCAACCTTAAACTGCCCCTGCTCCACCTTCCACAGGCATATGGACAATGCACCTGTGAGACTGAGAATCTGGACTCTGCCATGGACATTCCTCCACCATCACCCATCACCGATTTTCAACCATGTCCCAAAATTGAGCACTTTAATAAACACACTTATTGCACACAAATAATCTGGAGTCTGCCTGTATTTTTGAAAATATGTATTGGACATAAAAGTGCCAAAATAACCAGTTACATTGTGATGACAACATACCACTGTCACACAGCTGGAGTCCATGGGCAAACAAAGCAGAGGTCACGCAGTGGGGCCCACATCTCTGAAGTTGGAAGGGAAAGTCACAACTCTGTTAGCATACACTGGGTGAAAAGGACAGACAGTAGAGAGGCAGGAGACTGTAAGTAAATGTAAAATGCCGGTGTTGATTCTTACCTGTGTGTTATTGAAAATACTGCTGTATCACTGTGTCCCTGTTGTCTGTGTCGTCATCTTCGTCTTCCTCCT
The DNA here is from genome assembly GCF_031143425.1 of Pleurodeles waltl. Lineage (NCBI taxonomy): Eukaryota > Metazoa > Chordata > Amphibia > Caudata > Salamandridae > Pleurodeles > Pleurodeles waltl. Next base: position 493,661,602 of record NC_090436.1, read on the forward strand.
CTTCACTCTCCGCAGGCTCCACAGCTGCTACAACACCACCATCTGGACCATCCTCCTGCAGAAAAGGCACCTGGCGTCGCAAAGCCAGGTTGTGAAGCATACAGCAGGCCACGATGATCTGGCACACCTCCTTTGGTGAGTACATTAGGGATCCACCTGTCATATGCAGGCACCTAAACCTGGCCTTCAGGAGGCCGAAGGTCTGCTCGATCAACCTCTTTGTACGCCCATGTGCCTCATTGTACCGTTCCTCTGCCCTTGTCCTGGGATTCCTCACTGGGGTCAGTAACCACGACAGGCTGGGGTAACCTGAGTCACCAATTAGCCACACACGGAGTCTCTGTAGTTGTTCCATCACATAAGGGATGCTGCTATTTCGCATGATGTACGCGTCATGCACTGACCCAGGGAACTTGGCATTTACATGGGAGATGTACTGGTCAGCCAAACAGACCACCTGGACATTCATGGAATGATAACTTTTTCTGTTCCTGTACACCTGTTCACTTTCTCTGGGGGGTACCAAAGCCACATGTGTCCCATCAATGGCACCAATGATGTTGGGAATATGTCCAAGGGCATAGAAATCACCCTTCACTGTAGGCAAATCCCACACCTCAGGGAAAACGATGTATCTCCGCATGTGTTTGAGCAGGGCAGACAACACTCTGGACAACACCTTTGAAAACATAGGCTGAGACATCCCTGATGAAATGGCCACTGTTGTTTGAAATGACCCACTTGCCAAAAAATGGAGTACTGACAGCACCTGCACTAGAGGGGGGATCCCTGTGGGTTGGCGGATGGGTAACATCAGGTCTGGCTCCAGCTGGGCACACAGTTCCTGTATAGTGGCTCGGTCAAGCCTGTATGTCAGAATGACATGTCGTTCCTCCATTGTCGACAGGTCCACCAGCGGTCTGTACACGGGAACATTCCTCCATCTCCTCGCAAGGCCCAGCGGACGGTGCCTAGGAAGGACAACAGCGAGCACAGAGTCAATCAACCCACAGGTACGTTCCCACAGCTTGCACAGTACACGATTCTCTATGCATTGAATGGCTTGTATGAGTGTCGATGCAAGGCCTAGGCATGTGTGACGCAGTAGAAATTAAGCCATGTGGGCCCTTGAAATGGCAGCTGCCTGACCTGTGAAGTGCGACAATGGGATGTGAGGTCAATGCGCTGGCGTGGCACACCGTGGCGGTAGGCGGTCGAAGACCGCGGCGCAAAGCCGCATTGGTTAACATTGAACCCTATGGGTTTCAGGAGCCAATGACGAAGTGCGCCGGCGGTCGCGGTACGCACCGCCGCGGTACGCACCGCCGCGGACGTGACCGCCATTTTCTATCTGCTTAATCACTCGAGACCTGATCATCCACAGGAGAGGACCTATACTGCAAGTGCTGCTGTGACCTCGGTCTGGAAGATACAATGGCTGCTGCGACTGGGGAAAGGGCCCCTGCCTTCACTTCTGAAGAATTGGAGAAACTCGTGGATGGGGTCCTCCCCCAGTATGCGCTACTCTACGGTCCTTCAGACCAACAGGTAAGTACACTGGGAGCATGCTTTGGGGGCAATGCCTGTGTTGAGTCGGGTGGGTGAAAGATGGTGGGGAGGGGAGCGATTGAGGCATGCATCAAGCGACGGATGAGAGCATGTGCCACATGGCAAGGGTGGGGATGGGGGGCCACTCACATTGAGCATGCAGAAAATTATGACAATGTTATTTCTCCCCCTGTACATGTGACATAGGTCAGCGCCCATCAGAAAATCGACATTTGGCGTGCCATCGGCAAGGACGTCCGGACCCTGGGGGTCCACAACAGACGGGGCACCCACTGCCGCAAGAGGTGGGAGGACATCTGCCGCGGGAGCAGGAAGACAGCAGAGGCTCTGCTGGGGATGGCCTCCCAACGTAGGAGGGGTGGCTCCCGTCAATTGACCCCCCTGATGTCCCGGATCCTGGCGGTGGCCTACCCCAATTTGGATGGGCGCGTGAGGACATCACAGCAGACACAAGGGGGTGAGTACAAGCACATTCTGCTGATTTAGCGCACATTGGAGGTGGGTGGGGGAGGAGGGCTGTGGTTATCCCTAGGCCAGGGTGATTTCTGTAGGCTAGGCCCCTCCATTAGGCATGGCCCTGTGCCCACGCCACCCCCCTCTGTAGGTTGCCTAGTACAGCTAATCATGGCCCTGTGTCACCTGTGTGGATTTGTCGTCCATAGGCTTGTAGGCCATGTCCCACGGATTGAGTAGTGTACCCCAAGTGCGCGGCGTAGTGCAGGGGGCTTCTGTGTCTGTCCTCTCCGCCAACGGTGTCGCCAATGCATGCACTCAACATGTCTTTATTTCTCCCCCCCCCCTTTTTTGTTGGTCTTCCTGTTCATGTGTGCATTAGCATCATCAGAGGAGAAGTGGCATCGGAGCACGAGGGAGCTGCATCTCACATGGCTCTGGAGGGCCATGCAACCGACTCGGAGTTCACCAGTGAGACGGAGGGCGAGGGGAGCTCCACAGCGGGGACACGTGGTGACACCAGCGACACAGACACGTCCTCGGAAGGGAGCTCCCTTGTGGTGGCGGCAACATCCGTGCCCACCGCAACAACAGGTACAGCCGCCACCCAGCGCACCAGCTCCGCCTTCCCCGCAGCCCCTCAGCGTTCGCCCCGTGCCCGCTCACCGAGGAAGGTGGGCATCTCCTTTGCGCAGGCACCTCAGGCCCTGCCCCAGTTACCCCTGCTGCCCTCAGTGAGGAGGTCATTGACCTCCTCAGGACGCTCATTGTTGGGCAGTCTACCCTTTTGAATGCCATCCAGGGTGTAGAAAGGGAGGTGCACCGGAGTAATGCATACCTGGAGGGCATTCATTCGGGTCAGGCTGCCCATCAGCGATCGTTCAACACTCTGGCCTCAGCACTAACGGCAGCCATTGTCTCTGTCTCCTGCCTCCCTCCTCCAACCTCCTCAACTCAGTCCCACTCCCCTGTTCCTCTGCCTATCCCAGACACACCTACAGACCAGCCTGCACACACCTCAACACCCAAGGCAAGCTCATCCAGACATAAGCACCACACATCACACAAGCATTCACCCAAGCAACATCCACATGCAGACATGCCAACAGCCACTGCCTCCTCTGTGTCCCCCTCCTCCTCGTCTCCCTCCTCCCTCCCTGTCACATCTCCACTCACACTTGCATGCACAACATCATCAGCCACTACGTCCATCACCAGCACACCCACCAGGACACTCTGCACACGTGCAGTCACCACCCCCACTGCCATTTACACGTCCCCTGTGTCCTCTCCCAGTGTGTCTGTCACCCCCTCTTCCAAACCACACAAACGCAGGCAGCCACACACCCAACACCCATCCACCTCACGACAGCCTCCAGCACAAGCACCTGCACCCAAAGACATCAGACCTGACTCACCTACAACCACATCCTCTTCCTCCACTCCCATACCCACTGCACCTACCCTTCCGACTGCTCCTAAAAAAAAAATCCTGTCCAAAATTAACCTCTTTCCATCACCTGACCCACCCCCTCCATCTCTTAAGAGTCGAATTAGCACCTCAGCCACCACATCCCTTGGACCTACAAGGACAATAGTCCAGGGATTTTGGAGTCCACCACCTTCAAGGGCAGCTACTTCGGCTAGCAGTAAAGGGACAGCCAGCCCACCCCCTGGTAAAAAATCTAAGAAAGGCAAGGCCCGGCGTGAGAGGCCAGAGACAGCAGGCTCCAATGGCACTACCCTGGCACCGTCAGGAAGTGGGGTGCCACCTGTCACACCGACAAAGGGAGGAAAGGGCCACAGAGGAGCAGGGAAGGGTGGCAAGGGCAGCACGCCCGACAAGTCCGGCAGCAGGCGAGCTGCCCAGGAGGGCCCCACCAGCCCCATTCCAGGTGTGAAGGAGGACACCCACGGGCCCGGGACGGCAGCACAGGAGGGCCCCGCAAGCGAAAAGACAGATGTGCACGAAGGGCCCGGCAGCCACATGTCGGGTGGCGAGTGAACTCCATCTCATTGCCGGATCTGGTGCTCTAGAGACACATGTCAAGAACCGCTGAACAGGGCACCGCCGTGTCAAGAACCGCTGAACAGGGCACCGCTGTGTCAAGAACCGCTGAACAGGGCCCTTCAAGATAAGCACCGCTGAACAGGGCCCTTCAAGACAGGCAGCGCTGAACAGGGCACCGCCGTGTCAAGAACCGCTGAACAGGGCCCTTCAAGACAGGCACCGCTGAACAGGGCACCGCCGTGTCAAGAACTGCTGAACAGGGCCCTTCAAGACAAGCACCGCTGAACAGGGCCCTTCAAGACAGGCACCGCTGAACAGGGCACCGCCGTGTCAAGAACCGCTGAACAGGGCCCTTCAAGACAGGCACCGCTGAACAGGGCACGCAGTGTCAAGAACCGCTGAACAGGGCACCGCCGTGTCAAGCACCGCTGAACAGGGCCCTTCAAGACAGGCACCGCTGAACAGGGCACCGCCGTGTCAAGAACCGCTGAACAGGGCCCTTCAAGACAAGCACCGCTGAACAGGGCCCTTCAAGACAGGCACCGCTAAACAGGGCACCACCGTGTCAAGAACCGCTGAACAGGGCCCTTCATCTCAAGCACCGCTCCGCTGGGCCCTTCATCTCAAGCACCGCTCCGCTGGGCCCTTCATCTCAAGGACCGCTCCGCTGGGCCCTTCATCTCAAGCACCGTTCCGCTGGGCCCTTCATCTCAAGCACCGCTCCGCTGGGCCCTGCATCTCAAGCACCGCTCCGCTGGACCCTTCATCTCAAGCACCGCTCCGCTGGACCCTTCATCTCAAGCACCGCTCCGCTGGGCCCTTCATCTCAAGCACCGCTCCGCTGGGCCCTTCATCTCAAGCTCCGCTCCGCTGAGCCCTTCATCTCAAGCACCGCTCCGCTGGGCCCTGCATCTCAAGCACCGCTCCGCTGGGCCCTTCATCTCAAGCACCGCTCCGCTGGGCCCTTCATCTCAAGCACCGCTCCGCTGGGCCCTGCATCTCAAGCACCGCTCCGCTGGGCCCTTCATCTCAAGCACCGCTCCGCTGGGCCCTGCATCTCAAGCACCGCTCCGCTGGGCCCTTCATCTTAAGCACCGCTCCGCTGGGCCCTTCATCTCAAGCACCGCTGGCCCATTGGCAGAAGGGGCAGGGCCGGATCTGTGTCGGGCAGGGCTGCAGGAAGCACTCTGGGCACCATGCCTCCTCCAGAATCAGTGGAGTCAGTAATCCACTTGATGTGAGACTGTGGCTTTGCACTCCCCAGGATGGTACAGTGGGCAATCCACCCACTGTAGAGACTTGTGAGACTGTGGCTTTGCACTCCCCAGGATGGTACAGTGGGCAATCCACCCACTGTAGAGACTTGTGAGACTGTGGCTTTGCACTCCCCAGGATGGAACAGTAGCCATGGAGGCCCCTCGTGGATCTGGCGTCGTGGACTCATCTGGCTGAGGTACCCCCCCTTCCCCTCCCCCTGAGGTGCCTGTAGTTTTGATATCTGATGCCCCTGCAGTGTTCTCTCCAATGGATTCGGGTCTCCTGTGTGGGCTTTGCCCATGTGTTTCAGCCCATTGGCCCACATACAATGGCTGATACCCAATTTGGACAAGACAATTTACATATGTATATATAGTTATAGTTGTTTGTTATATTTATTTACTTAGCCGTACAATATACTTCAATTTTCATGATCATTTTATTTTGTCTTTGCATTCTTCCGGGGGGTTTGGGGGTGTCACTCTGAGTTGTTGCTCTGCATTGATGTGTATGTAGTTGTGGGTGAGGGTGAGGGTGGGTGTGTCGCGTATGTGTGTGCCCGTAATCTATTCTCCTCCCCCCTCCCCTGTGTCGTAGGTGCAGTACTCACCGTTGTCTCCTGCGGCGGCGTTCAGGCTCCTGGTAGAGGAGCAGGTAGACAATAGCTGGTAGGATGTGTAATTCGGGTTCCATGCTGTCCAGATTCCTCGTGGAGTGTGTAGAGGTGAGCGTTTTCCGTTCGTACTGTCTGTTTCCGCCGTGTTTTTATCGGCGCGGCTACCGCCCCGGAAAAGGTGGCGGATTAGTGGGTTGTGATAGGGTGGGCGGTACATTGTCTCCCGCCTGTCTGTTGGCGGTGACCGCCGCGCTGGTTGTTTGTCCCGCCGTGGCGGTCGGAATGTTAAAGTGGCGGTCTCTGTTGGCGGTTCCCGCCAGGTTCAGAATTCCACTTTTTTTACCGCCTGCCTGTTGGCGGGTTGGCCGCCGCTTTAACACCGACCGCCAGGGTTGGAATGACCCTCATAGACTGTATTAACATGAAATGCTTATGAATTAATGAGTGATAATGCCACATAGAAACTGCAATAGTAATTTTGCTTAAACATGCATCTGAAATGTGACCACGGGGAGTGGCCGCAAATGCATACGTGGACTAATAATGATGACTAAAATGTTTATGTATTATTATTTTGACTAAGTTATACTAATTATTAATAATTGTATTATTGAATTTGTGCTGAAATCCTTGTAGGCCTTAAGTTAGCATGAGCCGAAGCTTAGCTGATTGGCTCTCATATTAAATTTATTTTTCCTATCTTGCAGAGTGCTGACTCACAAAAGGACGCAACCTTTTACTTTTTCCTTCAAACTAGAAGATGAATGTTACCATGCTAGATCTGTTCCCATTAATTTTTCCATTGCTTGTAGGATGATATTAAAACAAAATGAAACAGTGTAGATTAATGTAATGTACAAGGTCATTCAAACCGGTGAAGACAATGGAGCTACTGACCAAAAGATGTGCAAAGAATTACAGAAAGATGAAATCATACCGGTCGTTCCACCTCTGAAGACATTGAATGGGAGAACCAATCAAAGACTTGTAAAATAATATGGGATGAAAGTTAGGTGACCTAATGTGTTTTCTGATAGGTTAAAGATAGTGGGGTATAACAAATGTCCAATAGAATTTTGGGGGAATGTACAACAAAAAAAGGGATAAAAACCCATGACACGGGGAGCCATTTAGGTGGGTTAGAGAATGCTATTGATTTTATCCAGAAACTTTGTCACTCTGTTTGGTGACTTGTTGGTTTACTTAAAACTATCCTCACCCTGAGATTTGTCCATATTACACTTTACCTCCTTATGAGGGAAGTGCCCCTTTTAGCCCCGGAGCTGAGTCCTGACTGATGGCAATTTGACTGATGTCCTGAGGACGAAGACTAAACCTGTGCGCTGACCTAAACTTTGGAGGGTAATTATGACAATGCAATTGTGATTTGTCTGTTTGCTTTTCCTTTCTAGGTACCAACTGCTTACTTTTGACAGAGACCATAGTTAGAAGTTTTTCCAAATTGGTGTTCTAAATTGTTTTGCATGAAGCCCAACATGCTAATACTAATCAGTGGTTAGGATAGGTGTTCACTAAACTGACGCAGATTGACAAACGACCAAAACTATGCTTTGTTGAACTGACGCGTTATTGACACTCTGCTAAATTGATCTATGTTCACGCCGTGTTATGTTGTGATGTTTGTGATTCTCGCATTAATGAAATCTTACCAAAGTTCCTATATCGTGACTATGCTATTATGTTTCTTGGTTTTGAGATTAACGCATCTGCTCTTAGAATTGTAATCAATAGGGAATAAAACTCATAAAATTCTACTAGACTGGTGTGGTTATTCATGGCTGCAAGGTCATGGTAGAATCTTGAATTGATTAATGACTTCGACTAAAGTGAAATGTATTGTCGTGATAAATATTGATGACATTATTGACGTATTGATTGACATATTCATTAGCTATCTCGTCCTAAGGTGTCTCTCAACTGGGTCAAAAGATTCATTGGCCTAAAATGAGTCCTGATGTGTAATAAATTATCATAGAGGGACGCGTTAGCAGTTCTGGTAGCAGAGCGACGGTTTGGCCCTTTGGGGCCCAAGGACGGAGAATTATTGTTTAGACTGTTTTTCTGAGATAATGCAAACTGGAGGTTTGATGCATTTCTAAATTCACTATGACTTTTCCGGGATCTCGGAGTCTGCCTAAGTGAGTTGGGGATGTTCTCGGCGACATAGTATGTGTGGTGTAGGATTTGCGCTTGCTCAGCATATGCATTTTGCAGGTGATTAGTGAAGTTTGTGTGTATTTAGGTCAGGGAAATGTTGTTTTAGTAAGAGTGGGCGTACTCCACAGTTTGAGAGTAGGGAAGTCAGCATACTTCATATGAGTGTGGAGCTTTGTGCTCAAAATTATCCACATGGTTGGTTGTTCATGTACGGACCCGTCGTGGTCTAAGACTTCGGAGTATATTGACAAGTGTAGAAGACACTTGGGTTTATGTTGTAATTTGTGCAGTTTAATTAGGTCAATCGGGCGTGGTTGACAAGTCGAGATTGAGTCAAATTGTATGTGTGAAACCTTCGATGGAGATTTGGCAAGTTCTAAGGTGCACTAGAGCGAACCATTGACAAGTCGAGAGTAGGATTTGCGGGTCGAATTCTGCTTGCGTATGCGGGAACTGAGAAGGAGAGAGTAGCGGCTGAGGCTTCAAATGAAATTTCAAATGAAATCTCTGTAAAGTTCTGAAGCGAATGTGTTACCCTTCCTGTAGTAAACCGGCAAATTTGTGTTGTTGTTGTTAAAGGAGCTCACAGTAATTTTCACATTAGTTTGGTGTGAATACAGTGAGGGGCGGACGAGCCACAAGACTTTGTCAGCTGCAGTGTGTGGGTGTGACGTCAGTGGTACCGCGCTGACATAGGTCAGTTGTCGAGAGGGGTCGCGCACGGATTGGCTGCCGTCCGTGAGAGGCAATAGGTTGAGAAAGGTGGCTGAAGAGTGTCCTGGGAATTAAAGTCAATACTTGATTAAAATACAAACAACAGAAAAGACGCAAAGATTAACTTTATCAAAGCTTTTAAGATTGCTCTGAAGGGAGACGCATACATTATGGCGAGTGAAGGGGAGCCTACACCGCCTGAGGGTACTCCAGCTTATATAGTTATGGAAGAAAAGGGTCGCGACTTGTTTATGGATTAAACAGTGGCATAAATTGACCGCAAAAGAGGGATGTTTGGCGTTTCCGGAACACAGGACGTTCAATACGAGAGTTCTAGAGAATTTAAGGTGGATGTTATGTGTTCAGAAGCCACCTCCGAGGTCAGCTCAGTATGAGGCTTTAGCAATTTGGGATTTAATGGCTATTAAACAGAGACAAGAGAAGTTCCAAAGAAGAATGAAAAGGGCAGAAAAGACTCTATCGGAAGCTAGGTGGGATAATGAGAGCAAAATGTGGAGACGGGGAATAGTTGACGGACTCAAATTATTCCCAGCAATAACACAGGGAGATGAGACGCAGGGGAAGAAAGCCACATGTAAAACAGACAAGGACTCTAGTAAGCCTAAAGAGACTAAAAGATCTTGGGAAGAAGAAGATGATTCAGATAACGAAGAATTTTTTAATCAGTTATTGCATGATCGCCCACCACCTTATGCAGTAAACAACAATGTCCTGAGCACTAGTGCGGGTCCTGGGAACCAGACGCAGGAGAAGGGAGTTACTGATACAGCACAGACTAGTGATACGGGTTCGATACAGAATGATGTCAGTGTACCCACTGCGCCAGACATGCAGATACAGTTGCAACCTCCACCGCAGATACAGAGAATCTATCCAGACGTCCCAGTACTAGAGACTACTACAAATCTGATAGTGCCACCAGACACGATATATACAAATCGAGGTTAGTGCAGATTGAGCCAACTCCACAATTGCTGCCCCAGCCGCAGCCACAACTGATACCAGGATATAACCCAGCAGCAGGACCTCCATTAATACCTGCCCCGGCTTCAGAGAATCAGACTTTTGGGGTCGCTGCTCCACGAGGTTTGAGAACAGGTCAAACACCGGCTGCAATATCATTGCCAATTACTGTTGGTCCACCGGTGCCATTGTATGCACAAGGTAAGCATTGTATATGTGATCAGGGAGTAATGACCCAAGATGCAATAAGAGGAGGGTCCATAGGAACTCCCAAGTTAATGGCCCCAGGAGAACAAGCGGTCAAGAGACCGAGGTCTTTGTTAGACCTTAACCTGGCTGAAGCACCGTTGGAGGCAATGAGACAGGCAGGGCTAGGTGTGCTAACCCCACAGACGATAAGTACGAATGCTTCACAGTCGCCAATGATGCATGCATGGAATATTTCACTGCAAGGTTTTACAGTGCAACAAGTGAATGAGTGGTTAGAAAAAACGTACGCTCCAAAAGCCGCAGCAACTGTAGAGAGGTTAGAAAGGTCTGAGAAAAATGACTACCTGAACTTTGTGAGACTAGGAGTGGAGGCTGCTGAATTAGTGGAAGGAACGATGGGGGTAAGTAGATTAGAGTCATACACAGAAGCAGAATTTAGATATCTGTGCCCTAAGATCACTAAAGAAGTAGGTAAGGTACATCAGAGATTAGCGAACCTGGCCGACAAATACAATATTGATATTGAGAATACTAAACACTTGAAAAGAAGCTACCGGTTATACTTTGATTCAAAAGACTTCGAGCATATGAGGTCTGCTGGAATGAAAGCGCATTTAAAGGAAATACTGCAAAGTGCGCAAATCTGGGGAGCTTTAGAAAATTGAGAAGGCAGATGGGCAAAGAAAAGAGACAAGGAGAAAAGTGACAGTCCGGGATCAAGTAAAGCTTCACCAGATACAGAATCAGTAAAAATGTTACCCATGAGAGAAACAGCTGGTGGGGTTCTAATTCATGTACCGTGGTCCAGAGGAGACATCCTATCTTTCACAAATGATTATCCCAGGTTGAGGGAGAAGCCGATAGAGTGGTATCAGCAAACAGATAGGTTTGTGAAGCTTGCAAAGTGTCTCTGGGAAGATTTGAATACCTTGTTTGAGATCATTGTTCCGCCCGACTTATGGCTTGAGTGCAAGAGAGGGGTAGACTGGCCGACACAGGAGCCGGCAAGCGATAAGGGACCGGAGCACCCTCTGAGGAGGTGATGAAGTATTATCATAAGGTAATTGAGTTTTTGAAGCAGAAAGTGTCGCCAAAAGTGACTGATTGGCAGAAAATCGACCGGACCTCACAGGAGGTTAAAGAATCAATACGTGCTTCCTATGAGAGATTGTTGAAGGCATTCAAACATTACAGTGGCACTGAGACAATTGAACTGAAAGACATGAACCATCTCGTGTTCAGATTTGTTGAAGGGCTGAGACCAGAGGTTAGCCAGATGATTAAGAATCATTTGATATGTTGGCAAGCGAAGCCGATTGACGAGGTGTTGCAGTACGCAAAATACTGTAGTGACGAGATTGAGTTAAAGCAGAGAAAACTGAAGGAGAAAGTGATGGTGATGCAGATAAGGGCAGCACAGGCAGGTATGCAGGGAAATGGAAATCAGCAGATGATACAGCAGCAACTGCAAGGGAATGGTGTATTTCAGGCTCAACCGAGAGGTCGAGGTTTTGTGAATCGCGGTCCAGATTTGAACTCTGTGGTGATTCAAAATGATGCGCAAGGAATGAAAAAGATGTGTCCATGTCACGCGTGCTGGGGCGTGGGGCATTGGAAGTGGGAATGCCCAAATGTGGTGCAGGATGGTGTCGTTCAACAAAGCACTAATGTCGGTACATTACAAAATGTGAGAGGTCCAAAATTGAGAAGTCAAAATCCGAACTTCCAAAATAACATGGTTCAGATGCAAGGGCTACAGCCCATGCAGCAAATGCAAATGCCGCGTGTTCAACCAGCGCAAATGCAGCAAGTACAACAGCAGGTTCCCATGGTACTGAGACAGCAAATGCAACTACCATGAGCTCCAATGGGACAGCAACAGGTAATGCTTCCTCAGCAGGTCACAGGTCAAGTTTTGAGCCAAAATAATACAGTACAGCAATTCCCATTGTGTGGTGAAGATGGAATGAATGAGGAATGGTTGGATGACAGTTCAGACAGTGAAGAGTGCAGGCTTGCAGCATCCCTAGAAGTAGATCAGAGGGGACCCTATGTAGAGGGAAAGGTAATGGGTCACAAGGTTTCATTCTTGGTTGATACCGGAGCTACACGCTCTACAGTCAGAAGTGCAGAGGTTCCAAAATTACCACTTTCAGGACGTACCATAAGGGTGGTTGGAGTAGCAAACCAGTACTTGACAAATCCGATTACAGATCCAGTGCAAGTTGAGATTGGCAACTTCCAGGGACTGCATAAGTTTGTAGTCTGCGATTCAAGTCCTGTGTCCCTACTTGGAAGAGACTTACTGTGCAAAACAAAATGTTCGATTACCTGTTCCAATGATGGAATTGAGGTGCAGACAAACAGTGATGATGAAGGGGATGATGGTCAGTTCTCAGAATTAGAGACAGAAACCGCGAATGAAGATTACCCTTTGATAACCTTATTCCCGATGCTTACAGTAACTGACTTACCTGCTGAATTACAGGGAACGGTGACGGAGAAAGTGTGGGATTTGACAGGAAAGGAAGTGGTACTGATAAAAGGAGTGGAACCAGTTAAAGTACAAGTAAAGCCAAATGCAATGTTTCCCCAGGTGCCGCAGTAGCACATGGCACAAGATGTCCTTATTCAGGTGTCGCAAATAATTGCGGACTTTGTAAAACAGAGAGTCCTGAAGGAGGTATGGAGCAGCCCATGTAATCACCAATAATGGGTCTGAAAAAGCCTTGTGGGAAGGTTCGAATTGTACTGGACTTGAGGAAAATAAACAAGATTGTGGTAAAATGTTGCCCCATAGTGCCAAATCCAGCAGTGATCATGTGTCAGGTTCCGTGTGATGCTGAATGGTTCACTGTTGTAGACTTGTCACAAGCTTTCTTTTCGGTGCCTTTTCATGAGGACAGACAGTTTTTATTCAGTTTCAAATTCCTGGACAAGGTGTACAGTTGGTGCAGAATTCCTCAAGGGTTTTCTGAGTCACCATCCCTCTTCAATCAGATATTGAAAAAGGACTTAGAATCCTTAGTACTGCCTTTCAATTCGACTCTAGTACAGTACATTGACGACTTGCTGATTGCATCCAGGACAAAAGATGGCTGTAAGTATGACACAATTGCCTTACTGAATCATTTTGGAAAGAACGGACATAAAGTGTCGCCAAAGAAGCTGCAGTACTGTCAAAAAGAGGTGAAATACTTAGGACACTTGATTGAGAGAGGGTCCAGGAGAATATCGAAGGAAAGGGTGACAGCTATTCTTTAAATGAACCCCCGACAACAAAGAGAGATGTCAGGATGTTTTTGGGAATGGTGGGCTACTGTCGCAAGTGGATACCCAACTTCTCAATTATCTCTAAACCATTGATAAAGCTGACAGGCAAAGAGATTAAGGATGAACCGTATACCATAACCCTATCCAAAGAAGAGCTTGAGTCATTCATGGAATTGAGAGAGTGCATGTGCAGGGCACCAGCTTTGGGTATGCCTGATTACACGAAACCTTTTCTACTGTTTTGTCATGAACGTGATGCTTGTTCTTTGTCTGTCTTGACACAGGTCCATGGAGGTGCAAACCATCCTGTAGCATATTTTTCAGCTACTTTGGACCCCGTCGCAGCAGCCTTACCGGGTTCTTTGCATGCAGTTGCAGCAGTTGGTCAAAGCCTCACGCAGTGTGAAGGCATAGTGATGGGACATCCCTTGACAGTAATGGTTCCACATTCAGTTGAAATTCTGTTGACTCAAACCAAAACTCAGAACATGACAAATGCCCAACTTACACTATATGAGACAATTATCTTGGGGTCGCCTAATGTCTCGTGATGTACTGTATTAAACCCAGCAACTCTACTTCCTGTTTAAAGTACTGAGATTAATAATGAAGAGGAAGTGGAGCATGACTGTCTTGAGGTAAAAGAACTATGTACCAAGCCCCGAACTGACATTCAAGATCCGCAGTTAAAGGAAAATGACTGCATTATGTTTGTTGATGGATCCTGTTAGAGAGACTCAGTCGGAATATTGAGAGCTGCTTATGCTGTGTGTACCATAGCTGGTATCATTGAAGGTTCCTGGCTCGAGAGAGTGTATTCCGCACAAATGGCAGAGTTAATTGCCCTTACTAAGGCATGCCACGCAGCTGAAAATCTGAGAGTCACTATCTATACTGACAGCAGATACAGATTTGGAATTGTACATGATTTTGGCCAATTGTGGTCACAGAGAGGTTTCATGGTCACAAGACTTTGGGGGTCATTCCAACCCTGGTGGTCGGTGTTAAAGCGGCGGCCGACCTGCCAACAGGCAGGCGGTAATTTTTTTTTAATTCTGACCCTGGCAGAAACCGCCAACAGAGACCGCCACTTTAACACTCCGACCGCCACGGCGGGACAAACAAACAGCGCGGCGGTCACCGCCAACAGACAGGCGGGAGACAATGTACCGCCCACCCTATCACAACCCACCAATTCGCCACCTTTTCCGGGGCGGTAGCCCCGCCGATAAAAACACGGCGGAAACAGCCATTACGAACGGAAAACGCTTACCTCTACACACTCCACGAGGAATCTGGACAGCATGGAACCCGAACTACACATCCTACCAGCTATTGTCTTCCTGCTCCTCTACCAGGAGCACGAACGCCGGCGCAGAAGACAACGGTGAGTACTGCACCTATGACACAGGGGAGGGGGGAGGAAAAAAATTACGGGGACACACATACGCGACACACCCACCCTCACCCTCACCCACAACTACATACACATCAATGCAGAGCAACAACTCAGAGTGACACCGCCAAACCCCCCGGAAGAATGCAAAGACAAAAAAAAATGATCATGAAATTTGAAGTATATTGTACGGCTAAGTAAAAAAATATATCAAACATCTATAACTATATATACATATGTAAATTGTCCTGTCCAAATTGGGTATCAGCCATTGTTCGTGGGCCAATGGGCCTAAACACAGGGGCAAAGCCCACACAGGATACCCGACTCCAATGGAGAGAACACTGCCAGGGCATCAGATAGCAAAACTACAGGCACCTCAGGGGGAGGTGAAGGGGGGGCACCTCAGCCAGATGAGTCCACGACGCCAGATCCCCGAGGGGCCTCCATGGCCACTGTGCCATCCTGGGGAGTGCAAAGCCACAGTCTCACAAGTCTCTACAGTGGGTGGATTGCCCACTGTGCCATCCTGGGGAGTGCAAAGCCACAGTCTCACGAGTCTCTACAGTGGGTGGATTGCCCACTGTGCCATCCTGGGGAGTGCAAAGCCACAGTCTCACGAGTCTCTACAGTGGGTGGATTGGCCACTGTGCCATCCTGGGGAGTGCAAAGCCACAGTCTCAGAAGTCTCTACAGTGGGTGGATTGGCCACTGTGCCATCCTGGGGAGTGCAAAGCCACAGTCTCACGAGTCTCTACAGTGGGTGGATTGCCCACTGTGCCATCCTGGGGAGTGCAAAGCCACAGTCTCACGAGTCTCTACAGTGGGTGGATTGGCCACTGTGCCATCCTGGGGAGTGCAAAGCCACAGTCTCAGAAGTCTCTACAGTGGGTGGATTGCCCACTGTGCCATCCTGGGGAGTGCAAAGCCACAGTCTCAGAAGTCTCTACAGTGGGTGGATTGCCCACTGTGCCATCCTGGGGAGTGCAAAGCCACAGTCTCACAAGTGGATTACAGACTCCACTGGTTCTGGAGGAGGCATGGTGCCCAGAGAGCTTTGTGCAGCCCTGCCCGACACAGATGCGGGCCTGCCCCTTCTGCCAATGGCCCAGCGGTGCTTGAGACGGCGGTGCCCAGCGGAGCGGTGCAGAGACAGCGGTGCCCAGCTGAGCGGTGCTTGAGTTGAAGGGCCTAGCGGAGCGGTGCAGAGACGGCGGTGCCCAGAGGAGTGGTGCTTGAGATGAAGGGCCCAGTGGAGCGGTGCTTGACATGAAGGGCCCAGCGGAGCGGTGCAGAGACGGCGGTGCAGAGACGGCGGTGCAGAGACGGCGGTGCCCAGCGGAGCGGTGCTTGAGATGAAGGGCCCAGCGGAGCGGTGCTTGAGATGAAGGGCCCAGCGGAGCGGTGCAGAGACGGCGGTGCCCAGCGGAGCGGTGCTTGAGATGAAGGGCCCAGCAGAGCGGTGCTTGACATGAAGGGCCCAGCGGAGCGGTGCAGAGACGGCGGTGCCCAGCGGAGCGGTGCTTGAGTTGAAGGGCCCAGCAGAGCGGTGCAGAGACGGCGGTGCCCAGCGGAGCGGTGCTTGAGTTGAAGGGCCCAGCGGACCGGTGCTTGACATGAAGGGCCCAGTGGAGCGGTGCAGAGACGGCAGTGTCCAGCGGAGCGGTGCTTGAGATGAAGGGCCCAGCGGAGCGGTGCTTGACATGAAGGGCCCAGCGGAGCGGTGCAGAGACGGCGGTGCCCAGCGGAGCGGTCCTTGAGTTGAAGGGCCCAGCAGAGCGGTGCAGAGACGGCGGTGCCCAGCGGAGCGGTGCTTGACATGAAGGGCCCTGTTCAGCAGTTCTTGACGTGAAGGGCCCTGTTCAGCGGTTCTTGTCTTGAAGGGCCCTGTTCAGCGGTGCTTGACTTGAAGGGCCCTGTTCAGCGGTGCTTGAGATGGCGGTGCCCTGTTCAGCGGTTGTTGACTTGAAGGGCCCTGTTCAGCGGTTGTTGACTTGAAGGGCCCTGTTCAGCGGTTCTTGTCTTGAAGGGCCCTGTTCAGAGGTGCTTGACTTGAAGGGCCCTGTTCAGCGGTGCTTGACTTGAAGGGCCCTGTTCAGCGGTGCTTGACTTGAAGGGCCCTGTTCAGCGGTGCTTGACTTGAAGGGCCCTGTTCAGCAGTGCTTGTCTTGAAGGGCCCTGTTCAGCGGTTCTTGACCTGAAGGGCCCTGTTCAGCGGTGCTTGAGACGGTGGTGCCCTGTTCAGCGGTTCTTGTCTTGAAGGGCCCTGTTCAGCGGTGCTTGACTTGAAGGGCCCTGTTCAGCGGTTGTTGACTTGAAGGGCCCTGTTCAGCGGTTGTTGACTTGAAGGGCCCTGTTCAGCGGTTCTTGACTTGAAGGGCCCTGTTCAGCGGTGCTTGACTTGAAGGGCCCAGTTCAGCGGTGCTTGAGACGGCGGTGCCCTGTTCAGCGGTTGTTGACTTGAAGGGCCCTGTTCAGCGGTTGTTGACTTGAAGGGCCCTGTTCAGAGGTTCTTGACTTGAAGGGCCCTGTTCAGCGGTGCTTGACTTGAAGGGCCCTGTTCAGCTGTGCTTGAGACGGCGGTGCCCTGTTCAGCGGTTGTTGACTTGAAGGGCCCTGTTCAGCGGTGCTTGACATGTGTGTCCAGGTCACCAGATCCGGCCATTACATGGATTTCACTCGCCACCTGACATGTGGCTGCCGGGCCCTTCGTGCACATCTGTCTTCTCGCTTGCGGGGCCCTCCTGTGCTGCCCTCCCGGGCCTGTGGGTGTCCTCCTGCACACCTGGAATGGGGCTGGTGGGGCCCTCCTGGGCAGCTCGCCTGCTGCCCGACTTGTCGGGCGTGCTGCCCTTGCCACCCTTCCCTGCTCGTCTGTGGCCCTTTCCTCCCTTTGGCGGTGTGCCAGGTGGCACCCCACTCCCTGACGGTGCCAGGGTAGTGCTTTTGGAGCCTGCTGTCTTTGGCCTGTCGCGCCGGGCACTGGCTTTCTTGGCTTTTTTTTCAGGGGGTGGGCTGGCCGTCTCTTTACTCCTAGCCGAAGTAGCTGGCCTTGAAGGTGGTGGACTCCAAAATCCTTGGACTATTGTCTTTGTAGGTCCAGGTTTTGTGGTGGCTGAGGTGCTGATTGGAGTCTTATGAGATGAAGGGGGTGGGTCAGTTGTTGGAAAGAGGTCAAGGTTGGAAAGGAAAATCAATTTAGAAAGACAGGGACGGGTAGTTGGAGTGGGTATGGGAGTGGAGAAAGAGGATGTGGTTGTAGGAGAGTGAAGTCTGGTGTCTTTGGGTGCAGGTGCTTGTGCTGGAGGCTGTCGTGAGGTGGATGGCTGTTGGGTGGGTGGCTGCCTGCGTTTGTGTGGTTTGGAAGAGGGGGTGACAGACACAGTGGGAGAGGACACAGGGGACGTGTAAATGGTAGTGGGGGTGGTGACTGCACGTGTGCGGAGTGTTCTGGTGGGTGTGCTGGTGATGGACGTAGTGGCTGAAGATGTGGTGCATGCAAGTGTGAGTGGAGACGTCACAGGGAGGGTGGAGGGAGACAAGGAGGAGGGGGACACAGAGGAGGCAGTGGCTGTTGGCATGTCTGCATGTGGATGTTGCTTATGTGAATGCTTGTGTGATGTGTGGTGCTTATGTCTGGATGAGCTTCCCTTGGGTGTTGAGGTGTGTGCAGGCTGGTCTGTAGGTGTGTCTGGGATAGGCAGAGGTACAGGGGAGTGGGACTGGGTTGAGGAAGTTGGAGGATGGAGGCAGGAGACAGGGACAATGGCTGCCGTCAGTGCTGAGGCCAGAGTGTTGAACGATCGCTGATGGGCAGCCTGACCCGAATGAATGCCCTCCAGGTATGCATTACTCCGGTGCACCTTTCTTTCTACACCCTGGATGGCATTCAAAAGGGTAGACTGCCCAACAATGAGCGTCCTGAGGAGGTCAATGACCTCCTCACTGAGGGCAGCAGGGGTAATAGGGGCAGGGCCTGAGGTGCCTGGGGCGAAGGAGATGCCCACCTTCCTGGGTGAGCGGGCACGGGGCGAAGGCTGAGGGGCTGCTGGGATGGCAGAGCTGGTTTCGCTGGGTGGCGGCTGTACCTGTTGTTGCGGTGGGCACGGATGTTGCCGCCACCACAAGGGAGCTCCCTTCCGAGGATGTGTCTGTGTCGCTGGTGTCACCACGTGTCCCCGCTGTGGAGCTCTCCTCGCCCTCCGTCTCACTGGTGAAATCAGAGTCAGTTGCATGGCCCTCTATGGCCATGTGAGATGCAGCTCCCTCGTGCTCCGATGCCACTTCTCCTCCGTCTGATGATGCTAATGCACACATGAACAGGAAGACCACCAAAAAAAGGGGGGGTGGAGAAACAAAGACATGTTGAGTGCATGCATTGGCGACACCGTTGGCGGAGAGGACAGACACAGAAGCCCCCTGCACTACGCTGTGCACTTGGGGTACACTACTCAATCCGTGGGACATGGCCTACAAGCCTATGGACGACAACTCCACACATAGGTGACACAGGGCCATGAATACCTGTACTAGGCAACCTACAGAGGTGAGGGGCGGGGGCACAGGGCCATGCCTAAGGAGAGGGGCCTAGCCTACAGAAATCGCCCTGGCCTAGGGACACCCACAGCCCTCCTCCCCCACCCAGACACCTCCAATGTGCGCAAAATCAGCAGATTGTGCTTGTACTCACCCCCTTGTGTCTGCTGTGATGTCCTCACATGCCCATCCAAATCGGGGTAGGCCACCGCCAGGATCCGGGACATCAGGGGGGTCAAGGTATGACTGGCAGCCCTCCCACGTTGGGAGGCCATCCCCAGCAGAGCCTCCGCGGTCTTCCTGCTCCCGCGGCGGATGTCCTCCCACCTCTTCCGGCAGTGGGTGCCCCGTCTGTTGTGGACCCCCAGGGTCCGGACGTCCTTGGCGATGGCACGCCAAATGTCGATTTTCTGATGGGCGCTGACCTATGTGACATGTACAGGGGGAGAAAATAAAAATCATCACCTTCTGCATGCTCGATGTGAGTGGCCCCCCATCCCCACCCTTGCCATGTGGCACATGCTCTCATCTGTCGATTGATGCATGCCTCATTCGCTCCCCTCCCCACCATCTTTCATTCACCCCACTCAACCCAGGCATTGGCCACAAAGCATGGTCCCAGTGTACTTACCTGTTGGTCTGGAGGACCGTAGAGTAGCGCATACTTCAGAAGTGAAGGCAGGGGCCCTTTCCCCAGTCGCAGCAGCCATTGTCTCTTCCAGACCGAGGTCACAGCAGTATAGGTCCTCTCCTGTGGATGATCAGGTATCGAGTGATTAAGCAGATAGAAAATGGCGGTCACGCCCGCGGCGGTGAGTACCGCAGCGGGCCGTACCGCGACCGCCGGCACACATCGTCATTGGCTCCTGAAACCCATAGGGTTCAATGTTAACCAATGCGGCTTTGCGCCGCGGTCTTCGACCGCCTACCGCCACGGTGTGCCACGCCAGCGCATTGACCTCACATCCCACTGTCGCACTTCACAGGTCAGGCAGCCGCCATTTCAAGGGCCCCCATATCTTAATTTCTACTGCGTCACACATGCCTAGGCCTTGCATCAACACTCATACAAGCCATTCAATGCATTGAGAATCGTGTACTGTGCAAGCTGTGGGAACGTACCTGTGGGTTGATTGACTCTGTGCTCCATGTTGTCCTTCCTAGGCACCGTCCGCTGGGACTTGCGAGGAGATGGAGGAATCTTCCCGTGTACAGAACGCTGGTGGACCTGTCGACAATGGAAGAAAGACATGTCATACTGACATACAGGCTTGACAGAGCCACTATACAGGAACTGTGTGCCCAGCTGGAGCCAGACCTGATGTCACCCATCCGCCAACCCACAGGGATCCCCCCTCTAGTGCAGTTTCTGTTAGTACTCCATTTTTTGGCAAGTGGGTCATTTCAAACAACAGTGGCCATTTCATCAGGGATGTCTCAGCCTATGTTTTCCAAGGTGTTGTCCAGAGTGTTGTCTGCCCTGCTGAAATACATTCGGAGCTACATTGTTTTTCCTGAAGTGGGCGATTTGGCTACAGTGAAGGCTGATTTCTATGCGCTTGGACATATTCCCAACATCATTGGTGCAATTGATGGGACACATGTTGCTTTGGTCCCCCCCAGCACGAGTGAACAGGTGTACAGTAACAGAAAAAGTTTTCATTCCATGAATGTCCAGGTGGTCTGTTTGGCTGACCAGTACATCTCCCATGTAAATGCCAAGTTTCCTGGGTCAGTGCATGACGCGTACATCATGCGAAATAGCAGCATCCCTTACGTGATGGAACTACTTCAGAGACACCGTGTGTGGCTAATTGGTGACTCTGGTTACCCCAACCTGTCCTGGCTACTGACCCCAGTGAGGAATCCCAGGACAAGGGCAGAGGAACGGTACAATGAGGCCCATGGGCGTACTAGGAGGGTGATCGAGCAGACCTTCGGCCTCCTGAAGGCCAGGTTTAGGTGCCTCCATATGACAGGTGGATCCCTAATGTACTCACCAAAGAAGGTGTGCCATATCATCTTGGTCTGCTGTATGCTTCACAACCTGGCTTTGCGACGCCAGGTTCCTTTCCTGCAGGAGGATGGTCCAGATGGTGGTGTTGTGGCAGCTGTGGAGCCTGCGGAGAGTGAAGAGGAGGAAGACGAAGAGGACGACACAGACAATAGGGACACAGTAATACAGCAGTATTTTCAATGACAGACAGGTAAGAATCAACACCGCCATTTTACATTTTCTTAAAGTCTCCTGCCTCTCTACTGTCTGAGTTTCCCCCCAGTGTATGTTAACTGAGTTGTGACTTTCCCTTCCAATTTCAGACATGTGGGCCCCACTCCGTGACCTCTGCTTTGTTTCCCCATGGACTACAGCTGTGTGACAGTGGTATGTTGTCATCACAATGTAACTGGACATTTTGGCACGGTTCTGTGTAATACATTTGTTCAAAAATACAGGCAGACTCCAGATTATTTTTGTGCAATAAGTGTGTTTATTAAAGTGCTCAATTTTGGGTAATGGTTGCAATTCGGTGATGGGTGATGGTGGAGGAATGTCCATGGCAGAGTCCAGATTTTCTGTCTCACAGGTGCATTGTCCATATGCCTGTGGAAGGTGGAGCTGGGGCAGTTTAAGGTTGGACAGGGTGACAATGTGGGACAGTGGGATGACAATCAGGGGGTATCCTTTCCTGGCGGGGGTCTTGGCATCCTACTCTGTCTTCTTCCTAGATCTCAGGCCACGCTTGCGGGTGGCTTTCCTTCTGCAGGGGGTGGGGTTCTTGTGGCCTGTTGTTCTTGTGTCGGGGCCTCCTGTCCACTAGCGCCGGCGGAGGTGGTAGCCTGTTCTTGGTCCATGCTAGTGACAGGGGCCCTTTGTGGTGCCACATGGTCCCGCAATGTGCTGACAATCTGATTGAGAGCCACAACGATGGTGCCCACTGCGGAACTGATGTTTCGGAGTTCTTCCCTGAACCCCATAAACTGTTCCTCCTGCAGTACCTGGATCTCCTGGAACCTGGCCAGGACCGTCGCCATCGTCTCCTGGGAGCGGTGGTATGCTCCCATGATGGAGGATAGGGCCTTGTGGAAAGTGGGTTCCCTGGGCCTGTCCCCCCCTGTCGCACAGTAGCCCTCCCAGTTCCCCTGTTTCCCTGGGCCTCTGTCCCCTGGACCGTGTGCCCACTGCCACTGCCCCCAGGTCCCTGTTGTTGTTGGGGTGGTGGGTTAACCTGGGTGCCCTGTAGTGGTGGACACACCGCTGATTGACATGTCCTGGAGACAGAGGGATGGGCCCGCTGGGTGGGTGCTGTGCTGGTGTTCCCAGAGGGGGGTAGGTCTGCTGTGGCCTGTGCCTGTCTGAGGGGAACCGACTGTCCCGAGGTCCCCGATGGGCCGGGCTGGTCATCTGGGTCCAGGGAGACAGAGCTGCTGTCATCACTGTGGGCCTCTTCTGGGGGTGGAATGGACATTTCTGGACCCTCCTGGGCGGTGTCGTGGCGTTCGGGTCCTGCAGGGGTATAAGAGTATGCTTATTGCTTCTGTGTGTGCCATAGCATGCAATGGGTGGCTGCCCGTGTACCCCAGTACTGGCATTCCCTTGTGGGGGCTGTTGTGACGGTGGTTTTGGGGGGGATGGGTATGTGCAGTGGCCATGCTTAGGTGATGGGTGTCCATGGTTTGTGGTCGCATGCAGGGCTTGGGGTTGGGATGGGTGGGTTGTGATGGTGAGACATTGGCAAGGAGGATGTGTGATGGGGGTGGGGAGGAGGGTGGGGGTATGATTTGGCATGCCGGTGGGTGGGGGGGATGAAGTAGTTGAGATTAGACTTACCAGAGTCCATTCCTCCGCCTACTCCTGCGAGGCCCTCAGGATGCAGGATCGCCAAGACCTGTTCCTCCCATGTTGTAAATTCTGGGGGTTGAGGTGGGGGTCCGCCGCCAGTCTTCTGCACTGCGATGTTGTGTCTGGATACCATGGAACGCACCTTCCCCCGTAGGTCGTGCCACCGCTTCCTGATGTCGTCCCGATTTCGTGGATGCTGACCCACAGCGTTGACCCTGTCCACTATTCTTTGCCATAGCTCCATCTTCCTGGCAATGGTGGTGTGCTGCACCTGTGTCCCGAAGAGCTGGGGATCTACCCAAACTATTTCCTCCACCATGACCCTGAGTTCAGCGTCTGAAAACCTGGGGTGTCTTTGGGGTGCCATGGGGTGGTGTGGATGAGGTGTGGGGTGGTGTTTGTGGTGATGAGTGTGGTGAGTGTGGTGGTGTGTGGTGTTTTGTGCGTGGATGTTGTGTGAGTGATGGTGTAATGTGCCTGTGAATGCTCTGTACTAGCTGGTGGTGTCTCTCTCTGGCGTTCGTCAATAAATGGTGGTCATAGGGGTTTGTGGGTGATGTGGGTGTGTGTTTTATATTGTGTTGGGTGTGTGGGAGTGGTGTTTGTATGTGTATCAGGTGTGTGTATTTCAAAATGTCCAATGTGGCAGTGTTTTGGAGCTGTGTGTGTATTTTGAGCGTGGCGGTGTGTACCGCCAATGGAATACCGCGGTTGAAAGACCGCCGCGTGGATTCATGGGTCGGAATGGAATGGGCGTATTTCTGTTGGCGTGACGGTGGAGGTTTGGTCATCGACAGTTTTTCGCTGGCCGTTGGTGTGGCGGACTTTTGTGGATGTCGGGGTTTTGGCGGTTTGCCTGTTGCGGGTCAGAATGACCGTGGCGGTTTCCCGCGGCCGCGGCGGTGTTATGGCGGTCTTTTGACCGGCGGTAAGCGCCTTTTACCGCCGAGGTCAGAATGACCCCCTTTGTGTCCATGGGAAACGGCTATGCAGATCAAGTCGCAAGGTTTTGCGCATTGAACTGTATATCATTCAAGGATCAGTGGGAATTGTTACCACAAACTGAAAATGACATATGTTTGAACCTTGCATTAAGGGTGGTTGATACACTAGATGAGCTAAAAACATTACAGGGTTGTGCTAGCAGAGAGGAGAAACGTTCCTGGCAGAGAATGCAATGTGTACAAAGAGCTGATGACTTATGGGTCTCAGAGGAGGGGAAACTGGTTTTGCCAAATAGTCTTCTGTCACAATTTGCAAGGCTTTATCATGGGCAGGCACATCTTGGGAGGGATGCAATGATCAGGTCATTCAAGATTGACTGGGTTAACCCAAAATTGAGACATGCCACAGAGGTTACTTGTCACAGGTGCATCATCTGTCAACAGATGAATGCCGGAAAAGGGACTGTGGTAACTTTGAGCCACATAGGGAGAGCTGGCGGTCCATTTAGCAAGATGCAAATGGATTTCACTGAGATGCCTGTTTGGGGAGGATTGAAATACCTGTTGGTGATTGTGTGTGTTTTCAGCCACTGGATTGAAGCTTACCCCACACATAGAAATGACAGTCTCACAGTTGCAAAACTGTTGCTTAGGGAACTAATACTCAGGTTCGGGTTTCTGGTCTCTATAGAATCAGATAGGGGCAGACACTTCGACAATGAGGTGATTAAGCTTTTGTGTGCTGCGTTAGACATCGAACGGAAGTTGCATTGTAGCTACCGCCCTGAAGCATCAGGATTAGTGGAACAGATGAATGGTACACTGAATTCGAGAATGGCAAAAATGTGCGCAGCTTCCAACATGAAATGGCCAGATGCATTGCCCTGAGTGCTGATGTCGATGAGGAACATCCCTGATAAGAAGACAGGACTATCACCCGATGAGATCCTTATGGGTAGAGCTATGAGGCTGCCCGCAGTGCCTGCAAATGCTCTTGTGAATATCACGGATGATGTGGTGTTGGACTACTGCAAAGGTTTGGCTGTTGTGGTTCGCTTTTTTTCCCACCAGGTGGAGGCCAACACATTGCCACCGATCAGTGATCCAGGTCACAATCTGCAAGCCGGTGACTGGGTGGTTGTCAAGAAGCATGTAAGAAAGTCGTGTTTGGAACCGCGCTGGAAGGGGCCATATCAAGTAATACTGACAACAACCACTGCTGTGAAATGTACAGGCGTTCCAAACTGAATACATGCCAGTCACACAAAGAAGGTAATGTGTCCGACTGATGAGGAACTTGAAGTTTCCGACTCAGCAGTTCCAGGGAAGGAAGTCTCAGGGCCTGAAAATAGCCAAGAGGGAACTGAGACTGTAGAAGAGCCCGCTGAGAACAGCCTAGTCCCTCAAACAGTAAACTAGTTCGAGAGAGGTGACAATGTGCCTATCTCAGTAGAGGCAGCAGGAGAACTGAATCAAGGAGAGGTTCTCCCAGAAGCAGACGGATACGGGTTAGAGCTTGAACCTGTTACAGATCCAGAAGAAGAAGAAGGGGAAATAGTAGAGAAAGATCAAAGCACACCGGCACCCCCTGAGCCAGTTGCAGGTCCATCAAGAGAAAACACCATATCACAAGAGGAGGGTGCTGTTCAGCATCATGAAAGGACAAGCAGGAAAAAGACGCATAAGGGAGATAACTGGCCAGAGAAGCAGGCTGCGAAAGAAAGGGTCGTACCAGGTGAAACAATAACAGAAGAACTGATACATCCCGAATAGAGGATCTAATTGAAGGAGAATTGCAAGGCGAACGCAGATTGAAAAGGAAAAGAACCGCAATAGAAGGTAAGCAGGTCCTGAATAGGCATATGCAACAACATCTGAATGGCAACAAGAATTCTTAGCGTTCTGTTTTTATCGAGAAGTACCAGGCCAATACTACAGTACCTGAAATCAAACAGAGAAAGAGACTGTGTTAAAACTGAAAATTGAAAAGGAAAATAGAAAGCTGAAAAACTAAGAAAGAGACATATAAATTACCGGATGTGACACTGATAACCTGAATTGACTTTGAAAACCTGATTTTGACAAGCTGTAACCTGATTTGACAAAAGGGTCCTGGAGTGAGTGAAACGCTGTAAATACACGCAGAGAGAAAGAGACCTTGCATCAAGAAAAAAAAAAGAGCTTTTATATCATCCTCAAGTTGATTATTTGCTTTGAAATTATTCTGCTATCTGATTCTTTACAGACATGGCTCATAATAGAGGTAGTAACAAAAGGGGTAAGGTATGTGGTTGGTTAAGTCTTATATTAGGTATTGTATGTTCAATATTAATTGTAGGTGTGATTGTGGGAATGCCGTGGTTGGATAAGAAAGCAACTAACAATGCTTCAAAACCTGAGAATACAACACTAACACCATGGGAAAAGTTTGAGCAGGATGCAAAACACTTGCATGAGGGAACTAATTCAAAAGGGGAACTTTCCACTAATGTTTTCTATTGCTTGCTGAATGAGTATGTTGAGACCATGGATGCGAAAAATTGTTATGTGTGCACAAAGATTCCTTCATCAGTGCAAGAAGGGGTCACCTACCATAGCTTGCCATTAATTTATGGGATAAGTTGTAGTTTGCTACTAACAAGATTCTATAATCAAGAGCATGTGCAATATTTTTATTCAAATTTGGATGTGGTGTTTTCTTTTGTGCCAGTGATTGAGTTTCTGAACAAGTTAGCTAAGGAGCATAGTATAAAACTAGTTAGAGGTTTCTTTGAACCAACGCTTACATTTGGGACAGCTTATGCACACCGCAATAATCTGACTTGCTTATTGACACCTGTAGAGAAAAGCTTTTTAGATCACACTGATGATAGACGCAAAGCATCGAAGGAAAGTTTAGAAAAGGGGCTAGACAAACGCACATATG
This sequence comes from Pleurodeles waltl, assembly GCF_031143425.1. Taxonomy (NCBI): domain Eukaryota; kingdom Metazoa; phylum Chordata; class Amphibia; order Caudata; family Salamandridae; genus Pleurodeles; species Pleurodeles waltl. The sequence continues at coordinate 493,688,510 of NC_090436.1, forward strand.
CAAATGATTATGCTTACACTGCAATAAAGACGCAAGGCAAACTAGCTATAGATGCATTACATGTAGGATGGCTTTGTATATATAGGCCGAAATCTGAACATGACACTTTATTTGTGGGAATGAGTGAATGCAGGCATGTGTTTTTGTTTCCGAGTAAATGGACATTCATGTTAAATGGACAGGATCCCGCGATCCCTGGGATCTATTATATCTGTGGACTTAATGCTTATTACCGTCTCTCTAAGGGATGGTATGGGACATGTTATTTGGGAATAGTTTTCCCAAAGATTTACCAGATTGATGACTTAAAGCAAATACCTAAAACGTCTGAATTACAACATGCTAGACAAAAATGAGAGACAGCGGCTGCTGTCGTTGGTGACATATTTGGAGCCATAATTCCTTCAGTAGGGGTTATCTTAAACTCCATAAAGATTTGAAAGTTGTCTACTATTGTGGATAACATGCTGACAAATTTTACAGGGGCTATACTCCTGATGGATACTGAACTTGCTGCGGAAAGAGCTATTACTCTCCAAAATCAGCTTGCTTTAGACATTCTTTTAGTAAAGAGCGGCAGTGTTTGCAAGATGCTCAACGAGCGTCATTGTTGCTCATATATACACCTGATAATAGTAAAAAGATTAGAGGTATGCTTACTAACCTATCTTAAGATAGTGCAGATTTGAAGGATTTGAAGGAACCTGGAGTGTGGGAGAAAGTGGGAAAAGGAATTGCCAGAGTAGGGAGCTGGTTTACCAATATTTGTAATGGGGTACTTGCAAAAATATTAGGGGGTCTACTAATTGTCCTGGCTTGTTTATTAGGTTTATGGGGAGCATGCAAAATTCATGATAAAATTAAAAGAAATTGGACAAAAAGGAATAAGAAGAATTAAGAAAGTGAAAAGGAGAAAATGTTTAATGAAATTTGGGAGAGTTCACACAAAGGACAAGACGTTGAAATGTGCATTATGCGCAAGGTGAAAAATTAAGTGAAAGGTCAAAAGGGAAAGGTTTGTGTGATGACGAACATCATCAGAGGAGGGACTGAGAGAGCGTAGCTTATTTAGCCTATATTAACATGAAATGCTTATGAATTAATGAGTGATAATGCCACATAGAAACTGCAATAGTAATTTTGCTTAAACATGCACCTGAAATGTGACCACGGGGAGTGGCCGCAAATGCATACGTGGACTAATAATGATGACGAAAATATTTATGTATTATTATTTTGACTAAGTTATGCTAATTATTAATAATTGTATTATTGAATTTGTGCTGAAATCCTTGTAGGCCTTAAGTTAGCATGAGCCGAAGCTTAGCTGCTTGTCTCTCATATTAAATGTATTTTTCCTATCTTGCAGAGTGCTGACTCACAAAAGGACACAACCTTTTATTTTTTCCTTCAAACTAGAAGATGAATGTAACCATGCTAGATCCGTTCCCATTATTTTTTCCATTGCTTGTAGGATGATATTAAAACAAAATGAAACAGTGTAGATTAATGTAATGTACAAGGTCATTCAAACCGGTGAAGACAATGGAGCTACTGACCAAAAGATGTGCAAAGAATTACAGAAAGATGAAATCATACCGGACGTTCCACCTCTGAAGACATTGAATGGGAGAACCAATCAAAGACTTGTAAAATAATATGGGGTGAAAGTTAGGTGACCTAATGTGTTTTCTGATAGGTTAAAGATAGTGGGGTATAACAAATGTCCAATAGAATTTTGGGGGAATGTACAACGAAAAAGGGATGAAAACCCATGACACGGGGAGCCATTTAGGTGGGTTAGGGAATGCTATTGATTTTATCCAGAAACTTTGTCACTCTGTTTGGTGACTTGTTGGTTTACTTAAAACTATCCTCGCCCTTAGATTTGTCCATATTACACTTTACCTCCTTATGAGGGAAGTGCCCCTTTTTGCCCCGGAGCTGAGTAATGACTGATGGCGATTTGACTGATGTCCTGAGGACGAAGACTGAACCTGTGCGCTGACCTAAACTTTGGAGGGTAATTATGACAATGCAATTGTGATTTGTCTGTTTGCTTTTCCTTTCTAGGTACCAACAGCTTACTTTTGACAGAGACCATAGTTAGATGTTTTTCCAAATTGGTGTTTTAAATTGTTTTGCATGAAGCCCAACATGCTAATGCTAATCAGTGGTTAGGATAGGTGTTCACTAAACTGACGCAGATTGACAAACGACCAAAACTATGCTTTGTTGAACTGACGCGTTATTGACACTCTGCTAAATTGATCTATGTTCACGCCGTGTTATGTTCTGATGTTTGTGATTCTCGCATTAATGAAATCTTACCAAAGCTGTTATATTGTGACTATGCTATTATGTTTCTTGGTTTTGAGATTAACACATCTGCTCTTAGAATTGTAATCAATAGGGAATAAAACTCATAAAATTCTACTAGACTGGTGTGGTTCTTCATGGCTGCAAGGTCATGGTAGAATCTTGAATTGATTAATGACTTTGACTAAAGTGAAATGTATTGGCGTGATAAATATTGATGACATTATTGATGTATTGATTGACATATTGATTAGCTATCTCGTCCAAAGGTGTCTCTCAACTGGGTCAAAAGATTCATTGGCCTAAAATGAGTTCTGATGTATAATAAATTATCATAGAGGGACGTGTTAGCACCATATTTTTCACAGTTTGCTTATAAGCTAGTGTGTCTCATAGAAACTTTTATCATCCATTTCTCTTTGGTGGAAGCAGATATGTTTATGATAATTCAAATGTATGTGCAATTTGTGGCTAAATTAAAGAATTCACTATAAATATGAAGACATGATGTTAATATTATCAAAGATTATAAAATGTTTCTTAAAATCCATTTACTTCATCAGACGAAATTAAATAACTTTCTGAACTTCCTGCATACCCTTTTAAAAGTATGCGAAAAGCAGGTAACCATTTGTTAATGGGCGTCCCTGAGATGTCCTCACTGTACTTCTTCATTTTCACCTTGCTCTATAAGACATTTTGGGCCACATGCACAAAATTGAGGAATTCCAATTTCCTAATTGCGACTCTCACTAAATCCTAATTAGGAAACCTCAATTTGTAATGTAAGAAAATGTAACGTTTTCAATAGTGATTCCTAATAAGTAGTAAATCGACCTACCTCATGAATATTAATGAGGTAGGTCAGTATTTGCTACCCATTAGGTATGATTGCCATCACAGGGATGGTGGTCTCATGGGGTCAGCAGACCACCATGTTTGTGATGGCTATCATTCCTAATGGGTTGCAAATGTTGATCTAATTTGTTAATATTCACGAGATAGGTCTTTTTTTTTTTAATACAGCCCTTTTTCCAAAATGGAAAATGAAATGTGTTTAAAAAAGAAAATTAAACATTGAAGTTTAATTTCTTAAGAGTAGGCAGTGGTCAGTGGGCCAGTGCCTGCTCTTAAAAAAAAAATAGTTTTCCGTTCCCAAAGGGAAAGGGGTTCCACCTTATTAGTCCTGGCATCCTTACAGTATTCTGACCCCAGACTGTTTGCCTTTCACCTCCTGTTTTCGCTGCATCTATCTGTTGGCATTAGGACTCTGAGGACTTTACCACTGCTAATCAGTGCTAAAGTGCAACCCAATCTAGTAGCCCTGTAAATATGTATCAGGCCTGCCATTGTAGCATCTGTGTATGCAGTTTCAGTGCTACTTCGACTTGGCATTTAAAACCTCTTGCCAAGCCTTGAACTCCCATTTTATTACATATGTCACTCCTAAGGTATGTAACCCATAGGGCAGGATGCTATGTAACTGAAAGGCAGGACATGTCTTTCTGAGTTTTACATGTCCTTGTAATGAAAAAACATCCAAAGTCGTTTTTCATTACTGTAAAGCCCACTCCTCTCATGGGGCAGTATTGGGAATTCCTCAATATACTTTTAAAGTGTAATTCCTCATCAGAAAGAGGGAGCTACATCATGTTTCATATCATTGGAATGGTAATGATAAATCCTCTTTACTGTTGAAGTCGAATTTATTATTACTATTTTAGAAATGCCACTTTTAAAAGTGGGCATTCTCTGCTCTCACTGCTCAGTTGCCTGACAGTCTGTCTTCAAAACACTTCTGGACTGAGCTGGGTGACAGCTACATTTATGCATTCCCTCCAGACAACCACAACACAGGACACTCACCTCCATCTGCATTCATCCTCATACTGATGGGTCTTCCTGGGCAGGGAGTATGGGAAGGCACACACTTACACTTTAAAGGGTTGTGGCCCGAGCCCTACTCCTAGAGCCAGATGTATGAAGCCTTTTACCAATCGCCAATTGCCTATCGGGCTAGTGGCAACCAATGGGAAATGCTTTTTGGCATGTACCAACCCTATTTTGCGAGTTGGAAATGTATTATGGACTCACAAAATAGGGTTTTGTGACTCGTTATTAGGAAGGGGTGTGCCAAGGGCATGCCTTCCAAATAGCGAGTCACACTGGCATGTAGGAATGTTTTTCTGCCCGGAATGCTGTTGCAAAACATTTGCAGATTACCACCAACTTCAAGTTGGTGGTAACCTCATCCCAAACAGGGGGGAAGCGGGGGCAGAGGAGGGAAGGGGTTCCTCAAAGCATCCCTTGCCATTTGTGAATGTGGGTGAAAACGTCTTTTAAGAGCAGGAAGTGGTCCCACAGACCACTGCCTAATCTTGAAAAAGGAAAAGAAAACGTTATAATCACTTTTTGTAATGCACTTTCTTTTATTTTAAGGAAAACAGACTACATTACAAAAAAAGATTGCTTTATTTAAAAAACAATCACAGACATGGTGGGTTGCTGAGCCCAGCAGGCCATCATCCCTGTGATTGTGGCCACTCCTAAATGGGTCGCAAATTGCGAACTGCCTCATGAATATTAATGAGGCAGGTCTCTTGCAACCTATTTGGGAATACCAAACACTGTTAAACACAGTGTTGTACAAATCTGTTTGCGATTTCCTAATAGAGAATAGCAAAAATTGCAAACGTCAAGCTATGTACATCTGGTCCAGAGTGCTTATTACCTCCAACTGATAGTCTGGAGCCAGGGGTGGAATGAAAGGGAGACCGGTGCACTTCAAGGAGCTGCTTTGAAGTCAACTCCACTGAAAAGACAAAGCTCAGCCAAAGTGCATCCAAAAAGTACTAACATTCTAGGAAGAGCTCAAGTCATTTGCAACTTCTTTCCACATTTGACTGCCAAAATGAGAAGCTTCCAAAGCAACTGTATTGTACACAATTCACTGGACGGAGAGGAAATATTAGAAAGTTAGTCTTCCAAGTCACATCGGCTTGAAAAACACCTTAGTAGCACTCTTCTTCTTTGATCTAGGGACAGGGAAAGAGAGACAAAACACGTCTCATGAAGAGGGCTAGAACAGATGGGTGCTTGGGGCTTGAACCTTCAGTTCTTGGTAAGAGTACCTGTGCTAGCTTTGGTCAAAGTTATGAGAGTGGTAGAGAGCATCACAGAGTTGTGAGGGATCCACTATTTTTTATTTAGATGATAAAATGGATGAGTTTACCTCAAAGCAGAACTCTAGAACAGAAACTGGATCACACTACTACAAATCTTGTGGATTTAAGTTTTGTCTGCTAGAGTCATCACCAAGTAGTTGACTGATTTTATCCTTTGAAATGCCCTGTTGCTCCACTGGCACTGCTCTGAGAAACTTTCCTGCAGTTGAAAGAGATGTGTATAACACTGTTTTCAATTCTCTGGGTCCAGAGAAATGCCTCCACCATTAGTGGTGCTACTGTCTTGCTGGTCACAATGATACATTGACCACATTTGTTATATCCGGAGAGCGCAAACTTTGCTGGAACAAAGGAAGCTGAGAAGCTTTCCCGAATAAACATACAAACCCGTTACAACATTACTGTTGGACTTTTTCCTTTTGCAGGGTCATCTCCAATCTTTTTTCCTCCTATTTTTGCTGATCTATTTTGTTGGCTTTTGAACTCTGAACTCTTTACCACTGCTAACCAGTGCTAAAGTGCATATGCTCTCTGTGTAAATTGTATTGACTATTGGGCTATACATGATTGGCATATTTGTTTTTCTAGTCAGTCCCTTGTAAAGTGCACTAGAGGTGCCCAGGGTCTGTAAATCAAATGCTACTAGTGGGCCAGCATCCCTGGTTGTGCCACCCACATTATTAGCCCTGTAATGATGTCTCAGACCTGCCACTGCAGTGTCTGTGTGTGCAGTTTCAAACTGCCAATTCGACTTGGCAAGTGTACCCACTTGCCAGGCCTAAACCTTCCCTTTTCTTACATGTAAGACACCCCTAAGGTAGGCCCTAGGTAGCCCCATGGGCAGTGTGCAGTGTATGTTAGGGTAGGACATATACTAATGTGTTTTATATGTCCTGGCAGTGAAATACTGCCAAATCCGTTTTTCACTGTTGCAAGGCCTATCTCTCTCATAGGTTAACATGGGGTCTACCTTTAAATATGATTAAAGTGTAGATTCCCTTTGGGAGCAGATAGACATGGAGTTTGGGGTCTCTGAGCTCACAATTTAAAAATACATCTTTTAATAAAGTTGGTTTTGAGATTGTGTGTTTGAAAATGCCACTTTTAGAAAGTGGGCATGTTCTTGCTTAAACCATTCTGTGACTCTGCCTGTTTGTGGATTTCCTCTCTGGGTCAGTTCGATAGTTGGGCTCTCTCTAGACAGTGACACAAAGGGAGATGGGATGTAGTCTATATATCCTGATGAGCCATCTGTGCTAGGAAGGAGGGGAGGAGAGGTCACTTCCACATGAAGGGGCTATGCTTGCCCTCACACAATGCAGTCTCCAACCCCCTGGTGTGTGTCTGGGGCCTGGCCTGGGCAAGGCAGGATTTCACACACAAGAGAGACTTTCCTTTGAAGTAGGCCTACTTCAAAGGGAGAATTGTGTATAAGAAGGGCACCCAAACCCCTGAAAATCAGATCACTTCTGGACATCAAGAGGATCTCTGCCTGCAGAAGAGCTGAGGAGAAGTGCTGCCCTGCCTATGACTGTGCTTTGTGGAGCTATCCTGCAGTTGCTTCTTCTGCCTGTGCAAGGGGACAAAGACTGGACTTTGTGGTGCATTCCTGCTTTTGAAGAAATCTCAAAGGGCTTGTCCTGAGCTTGCCTCCTGTTGTTGAAGTCTCAGGGCCATCAAAGACTTCTCCTGCCAGCACCTGGACTCTCTGCTGAGACTCCTGCCCTGCCAAGAGGTGTCCTGTGTAATTCCTGGGGCCTTGACAGGAGAAGCTGGCAGACCAAGATTGAAAATCCATGCACAGACTGCCTTGCAGGAAAAATATTGATGCACCTTCCGAGACGCGGTTGAAAAACGTCGCGCCGCCAGCTTTGCAGCAGAAATCGACGCTCCACTGGCATCGCGGCTGGAAGATCGACGCACGCAGCTGGAGAAACGACACGCAGCACCCACTGACGGAGACTGATAACGTTGCAACCCACACAGCGCAATTTTGCTGATACCGTGCAGCAGGATTTTCTACGCAAACCTTGCTGGGTGTGGAAAAACAACGCAACGCTTGCCCAGACCCGAGTGCTTGCCCGGATTGACGCATCGCTCTCCTGCAGAGAGGAAAGATGACACACGCCGAACCGACTGGAGGAGAAACAACGCACAGTCTCGCTTGCGTGTGAAAAATCGATGCATCGCTAACCTTTTCTGATGCACACGCGCCCCTGCGTGTTAATTTGACGCTACCCAGGTACTTTTCAAAGCCAACAGTGTTTTTACTTTTTACAAAAGGATTTAAGACTCTTTTACTTTTAAATTAATAACTTGACTTGTGTATGTTGGATTTTTGTCGGTTTGGTCTTGTTTTATTTAGATAAATATTTCCTAGTTTTCTAAACTTGTGTCATTTTGTAGTGTTTTTACTGAATTACTGTGAGTGTTGGTACAAATACTTTACACCTAGACTCTGAAGTTAAGCCTGCCTGCTCGTGCCAGGCTACCAAGGGGGTGAGCGGGGGTTAGCTGACGGTGATTCTCCTTTACCCTGACTAGAGTAAGGGTCCTTGCTTAGACAGGGGGTAACCTGACTTCCAACCAAAGACCCCATTTCTAACAATTACACTTCTGCATTTGGCCTGTGTAACCTGCTTTCTGTGTCTATTGTAAGTGCTGATTATTTGAATAAGAGAAGATATTGCACTGCAGAGAAATCCTCAGTATTATAAGTGTAAACTATAGTCAAGGGTAGCTCCACTGCAGCTTCAGACCATGGTTTGCAGTCTTTTGGAGACTTTTCCAATCAATAACCCACAATTTATGATATTTTTCAAACATTTAGGGCCTAATTATGAGTTCAGTGATTGAACTGTCTGAACACCAATATGGCAGTGGGGAGGCGGCCTTCAATCCAGCAGCCTCACAACCATCATATTATTATGTTTACACCAGGCTGACCAGCAGAAACAGTGCAATGGCATTGGCCTCTGCTCCGTCAGGGAGCCGAGGATAATGCTGTTGCACAAACGGTGACCCCAGCACCCTCGGATTGTGCACTGTCTGCCATATCAAATATTGCACATTACGAGGGTGCTGACGGGGGCCCTGCACTGCCCATGGCCCCATCTCTGCCTTTTTGCCAGCCTTTTCATGGCGGGGACCAAACCATGGAAAGGCTGGCAGAAAGTAAACTTGTGATCAGCAGGCGGTGCTGAACTCGGCACCACACTGGCTGACCACAACTTTCACCTCCTCCAACCTGTTAGGTTCTCTGATCCTGGTAGAGGTCCGACTGCCAGGGATGCAGCAGACAAACCCCTGCAGTGGGTTTGGCAGTGCTATGGACCATGGTACTCATACTAGGCCCTTAGAACTCATCACTGGAAGACAAAGGCAACATGCAAAGTGCACTAGTGTTCAGGGTTTCAAATTTTTCCCTCGCAGAGGTTTTGGAGTGAGTTTTGAGGCATCAATAGACTGCTTAGTACCTGTATACACTTTCATGGAGCCCTTAGGATCTACAGAGTGCATATTTGCTATTCTGAAAATTTCCAGCTCCAAAGTCCCAGTCGATTTCACATAAGCTTTATTCAGTCATAAACAACCATCAAAGCATAAAATCACATAATCCAAAATGTCCCAGTCTACTGTGCCCCACAAACTAACATTAGTGAAACGATCTATGTTTGCTTTAAGATTGCTATAACATTGTTTCCCATCATCCTATATTTTTAGGTTTGTGATATATTATTCTTAAGTGTCAGTTTTATTAATTTGACATGGGTACATCTTATTGCGAGACACGCTGTTGGCTACCACAAATGTACACAATGCTAAAGTCAATAAACAAAAAAATAATAATCGACATAGTTATCTTTCTCCTCACTCTCCGTATCCTGTCCTGATCAGAAAGAGGCTCGTCAACTGGTCTTACAAGAGGTCTCTTCTCCCTTCGCCTGTCTTGGTGGTCCAAGCCACGCTTCCCATTGTATTCCCGTTTTCAATAATATTACTGTAAAGGTTTTAAGCTCTAGGGATAAGGTAAAGTAACATGAGTACTGGAAATGAAAGATTGGAGAGCAGCCCAACATCTGTATCTCTGCATATTTATCGTACAAGCGAACTTATAAGGAGATACAGGTTCACACTTTTTATCATGCTATTGTGTAATTAGCTGAACTCAAGGTTGTCTGGAGTTGAAAGAAATTAGCAATCTTTAAGCTCCCCAAAACTTAAAACGACAGGTTACTTTCTACTTTGACGTGCATTAGTGGTACCTCTTAGCCATAGAAGAATCTATCCTAGTCCTGCTTAAATTAGCATTTCCATACTGTCAATAGTATCACTCAAAAATGTGCATTATAATTGAAATATCGAGAAGGCCCACTAGATAATTATAAATGAACAAGTATTAGCTCTACCTCTCCAGTATGTGCCCGAATGATTTGAAAACTTGTGTAACTTTAAAGTGGTGTAACTTTGTTAAAAACAATTGTACATTTTGGGGAAATTTCCAAAAAATTCCACTGTTGCCCTTGTCCTCCTCGCCAACTAATTTTTTTAATATACTTGGCTTGGAATTCCTGGCATCAATCCTGCTTTACACAAATTATAGAATATATTTAAAGGGGAAACAATGGCCTTATATTCTGTAAGTGAGTTATTTTTCATTTCACAATGTTAGCACTGTTATGGCAACAAACCTGTTTGTTAGGTTAAATAAATTATGGTCTAATTTGTAGTTTACTCATTCGGTCAAATTCCATTACTGGGAATTCTGCTTTACATTACATAAATGCTCAATGCCTCATGTCTCTAAAATTCCCCCTCCGCCGCTTTTTCAAGTGCTGTGGGTGTAAATCTTATGTAAGCTGTGATTTGAAGTAAACTGAAGTTAGTGTAACATAGTGAAATATGTTGAGTGGGCACCAGAATATTCTAAGGGCCTGATTCACAAAGGTAAAATTACACATCTCTGTATATTTACTACTTTTCAGAATTCACAAACTACATGTGGGGTTTTATCATTTCTCACTCCCTGCATTTATGAGTTCGGAGTTCTCCACCCTACCCTATCTAAAGTATGCCCTTTATTATATGCAATGAAAATAAATTATCTAAATTCATATTATCTACGCTCAGCTCAGAATTAGTAACAAAAATGGAAGTGTGACACACAGTTCGTCTGAATGGGTTACAAAAGCCTGCACTGGACTAAGAGTTTATCTTCTGTTTTAATTTACCTTAATGTTAGACCTGGCATCCTTGGAGTTGCTTCCCTGAACTTTTTTGCCCACTGACCTCCTGTTTTGCTGACCTTGTTTTTGCTGACTTTAGGACTCTGATCACTTTATCACTGCTAAACAGTACATGATCTATGCTTAAAACGTGGTAACATTGGCTAATCCACAATTGGCATAATTAGCTTTTTTTATACTTCCCTAGTAAAGTGTGCTATGTGTACCCAGGGGCTGTAAATTAAATAATACTAGTGGAACTGTAGCATTGATTGTGCCCCTCTCTACAGCAGCCCTTTAAACATGTTTCAAGCTTACCATTGCAGACCTTGTGCGTGCAGTTTTGAACTGCATGCTGATTTAGCAAGTTAATCCTCTTTCAAGGCACAACCTTCTTTTTTAATATAAATAAGACGCTCCTAAGGTAGCCCTGCACAGCTTCAAGGGAAGGGCACAATGTATTTAGAAAGGTGGACATGTACTTTTAAGTTGTACATGTCCAGGAAGTGATAAACTCTTGAATGTGTTTTTCACTACTAGAAGGTCTGTCTCTCCCAGAGGTTAACATTAGGATTAACTTATTGCATTTCATAACTGTAATTTTCAATTGGGAAGAGATGGGACCCCCAAGTTTGGTGTCTCTAGAATCACAATTTAAAATTACAACTGATGGTAAAGTCATTTTTTAAATTGTAATTCTGAAAATGCCACGTTGGCATTTTCTTACCTTAAATCATCTAGTGATTTTCCCCTGTCTCTGAATACACTTGTGTGTGGGTGACTTCTGGGCTTTTGTGCTCTCCCTCCAGACAGCCACACACAAAGGAAGTTTAAGTATGACTTAGTGGCCATCAGCATGTTAATGGGCCATCCTGGGCAGGAGGGGAAAGAGGAGCTAACACTTACACCTGAATGGGCTGTGTCTTGATTCAACACAAAGGGTTGCATAACCCCCCGGAGTAAGTCTGGAGCCATGTCAGGAAGGGCAGGGACTCTGTACACTTCAAAGGGCTCTCTTTGAAGTCTCCCCTACTTCAAAGGCACCATTGGGTAGACAAATTGGACTTCTGACTCCACCAAATCAGTACATTTCTGGACTTCAGGACATTCTGCAAGGAAGATGGACTGCCGGGCTGCTGAAAGGACTGTAACTCTGCTGGAGCCTATTGGACATTGTTGGACTCCTGCTCTCTTGTACCTGCAATGCTGCCTGCTGAACTCCTTGCCTGGGAATCAGAAGGGAAGGCCTGAACCAAAGTGACTCTAAAGGCTTGCTGGCTTGCTTCCTGCTCTATAGTCTCAGGGGCTTCAAAGACTTCACTTCATACTTCAGCAGCACCTGGCCATTACTTGCTGCAAGTATTGCCCTGCCATTTGGTGCCAATCCATTCCTGGATCTAGAATTGGGTATAAGGTGTTTTAATTGTAAAATCTTTACATCACTGCCGATGCGCCGGTAGGAACTGACACATCCTCCCTGAACACCTTTCCACTGCCGTTGAGGACTAAGTCATCACATCTCCGCCTGTGCGGCTAGACACCACCTCCATTGCTAAGGAACCCCTGCCAACACATCTCAGATTGCATGGCTCAGAACCAATGCATCATCTACATCCACGCCTGATCCTGGGATCAACGCCGACACATCCCCTCCTCTGCTCCACGCATTGTTCCCTGTCAACAGCGCAACAAGGTACTTTTTCAGTGGGACATAATTAGTCCCTGTATCTGACCCGTGCTCCATTTCAGTTGGCCTGACCTTTCAGATTTCACCTGGTCTAGTGCGATCAGATAACCCCGGTTGGCGCTTTATGCTTTTAGGCACAATATTTGCAAATATTCTTTAACAATTCATATCTCATCCTCTCCTCATTGGATTTTTCTCTGATTTTGGTCTTGTCTTGTCCATTAAAGTAAGCTCTATTTGTCTAACCAGGTGTGGTATCTTTTTGTGTGGTATTTTCACTGTTTTGGTAGATAGATGGTAGACAGCAGTCTATAGACTGCAAAAGTCTTTTCTAGTTGTAGATTGGCATGTGAAAAAGCTGTGGAGAATTCACATAATCGACAATAACCAGGGTCAGCATCCCATCCGGGAAGCCGACAAAGTCCATACTCACTCTCTACCATGTTGTCTTTGGTGCTGCTTCCATTAGTATAGGAGCTAAAGCCGCCGGGCTTCCCAGGAGTTGGCACATTGAAGCAGGTGCACACAGCCTCCTCTATCTTGCTGTCCATCCGGGGAAACCAGACTTTACTCTGGATCTAGGCATTGTTTTTCTCTACTCCTGGGTGCCTTTCATGGGCAAGGGCAACTGTGCGATCCTCCAATTCTCTAGGAATGATGATGCACTGGCCTCTCATGAACATCCCTTCTGACATTAGACTGAGCTCATCTCTCACTTTCAAGAACTCCGAGAGTGTGGCCTTTTCACCCAGGTTCTACTGATTTGCATGCTTCAGGAATGGGCACCAGGCTTTGTTCGTGATTACATCTTCTATGCATTTTAGTCCTCCATACCTGGTCGTGGTTATTTTGATTTCATCAATTGTCAGCACCTTTGGGCAGGCTGCGAGGGTCATTATGTGCACAAACTCTTCCTCTCTACATCCTTGCCTCGTGCAGGACCACCAATGGGTGTTTTGATAGAAAATCTGCAGGATTTCCTGCCCCTGGACAGTGAACCACCGTGAAATGGTAGGGTAGCAATTGTACCGACGAGCACTCGATCATTGGGGGAGGGTGAGGGGCGGTACCTGGTTAAAGACTCACTAGCAGATGTGGTCAGTAATCACCCTAAAGTCATAGCCACATACATACAGGTCAACGTGAAGGCATGCCCACTTTATGGCTAGGGCTTTGCACTCAATTGGTGAGTAGCGTTCCTTGGTAGATGTGAGGGTGGGGCTTGTAAAAGCAAGGGGGGTCCCATATTCCTGGTTCTAGTTCCTGTGTCAGGACTGCACAGAGACCTTCAGGGCTGACATCCACTACCACTTCGGTGGCTTTCTCTGGATCAAACTACACCATTGTGGCATCAGTTAGTAGGGCATTCTCGATGCTGTCAAAGGCTTCCTGTTCTACCTGGCCCCAAGACCATTTGACTACTGTCTTATTGAGGGCCCTGAGAGGATCCAATAGGCTTGCAAGGTTTGAGAGGAACTGAGCACAGTAAGTTGCCATTTCTAAGAAACTGTGAACCTCCGGTGGGCTATTTGGGGGTGGGGGATTCTTTGATTGCCAGTGATTTGCAAAGGATCTACTTGTAAACCCTCTGGGAAAATACGAACCCGAAGAACTCGACCTTTGGCCCGAAGAACAAACACTTCTCTTTGTTGAGGGTAAACCCGCTTTCCTTCAGTCCCTGGAGTGTAGCTCTCAGACGCTTATTGTGATCTGCCAGAGTGGAGGAGAAGATTAGGATACCATTGCTGATGTTTATCACTCCTTCCTGGTCAGAAAGAATCTTCTTATTGCATCCTGGAACACCTCCTCAGCTGATGAGATACGAATGTTCAGTCTCTTATGGCGGAGTAGCCCCAGATGTGTCCAAAAGGTGGTTACGTATCGACTGTCTGGGAGGAGTACCAGTTGATGGTACCCTGGGTTCAGGTCCAGCTTTATGAACCATTTGCAGCTATTTCAAATCAAATCAAATCATTAACATTTATAAAGCGCGCTACTCACCCGTGCGGGTCTCAAGGCGCTAGGGGGGAAAGGGGGGGTTATCGCTGCTCGAACAGCCAAGTCTTTAGGAGTCTCCGGAAAGCGGAGTGGTCCTGGGTGGTCCTGAGGCTGGTGGGGAGGGAGTTCCAGGTCTTGGCCGCCAGGAAGGAGAAAGATCTCCCACCCGCCGTGGAGCGGCGGGTGCGAGGGACGGCAGCAAGTGCGAGGCCAGCGGAGCGGAGGGGGCGGGTGGGGACGTAGAACCTGAGGCGTCTGTTGAGGTATTCCGGTCCCTTGTTGTGGAGGGCTTTGTGTGCGTGGGTGAGAAGACGGAAGGTGATCCTTTTGCTGACTGGGAGCCAATGCAGGTGTCTCAGGTGTGCGGAGATGTGGCTGTTGCGGGGTACGTCGAGGATGAGGTGGGCCGAGGCGTTTTGGATGCGTTGCAGGCGGTTTTGGAGTTTGGCGGTGGTCCCGGCGTAGAGGGTGTTGCCGTAGTCCAGGCGACTCGTGACAAGGGCGTGGGTCACGGTTTTTCTGGTGTCGGCGGGGATCCAGCGGAAGATCTTGCGGAGCATGCGGAGAGTGAGGAAGCAGGCGGAGGACACGGCGTTGACTTGCTTGGTCATGGTGAGAAGAGGGTCCAAGATGAAGCCGAGGTTGTGGGCGTGGTCTGCGGGGGTCGGTGCGGTGCCGAGGGCCGTGGGCCACCAGGAGTCGTCCCAGGCGGACGGGGTGTTGCCGAGGATGAGGACTTCCGTTTTTTCAGAGTTCAGCTTTAGGCGGCTGAGCCTCATCCAATCTGCGACGTCCTTCATACCCTCTTGTAGGTTGGTCTTGGCGCTGGCGGGGTCCTTGGTGAGGGAGAGTACAAGTTGGGTGTCGTCGGCGTAGGAGGTGATGATGATGTCGTGCTTGCGTACGATGTCGGCGAGGGGGCTCATGTAGACATTGAAGAGTGTCGGGCTGAGCGATGAGCCTTGAGGTACGCCGCAGATGATCTTGGTGGGTTCTGAGCGAAACGGAGGGAGGTAAACTCTTTGGGAGCGGTTAGCGAGGAAGGAGGCGATCCAGTCCAGGGCCTGGCCTTGGATCCCGGTGGAGCGTAGGCGGGTGATTAGGGTGCGGTGACAGACGGTGTCAAAGGCAGCCGAGAGGTCGAGGAGAATGAGGGCGACTGTTTCACCGTTGTCCATCAGGGTTCTGATGTCGTCTGTGACTGAGATGAGGGCGGTTTCCGTGCTGTGGTTGGTTCGGAATCCGGTTTGTGAAGGGTCGAGCAGGTTGTTGTCTTCCAGGAAGGTGGTCAGCTGTTTGTTGACGGTCTTTTCTATTACCTTGGCTGGGAAAGGTAGAAGAGAGATGGGGCGGAAGTTTTTCAGGTCGCTTGGGTCAGCCGTAGGTTTCTTTAGTAGGGCGTTGACTTCAGCGTGCTTCCAGCATTCGGGGAAGGTAGCAGAAGAAAAAGAAGAGTTGATGACGGTCTGGAGGTGCGGGGCGATGATGTCGTCGGCTTTGTTAAAGATGAAGTGCGGGCAGGGGTCCGAAGGGGCGCCGGAGTGGATAGAGTTCATGATGGATTTGGTTTCTTCCGTGTTGATGTGGGTCCAGTTGTTGAGGGTGATGTCCGGGGAAGCGGGTTCAGTGGTGTATGGTTGGGTCTGGTGTCCGAAGCTGTCGTGGAGGTCGCTGATCTTGCGATGGAAGAAAGTGGCGAGGGATTCGCACAAATCCTGTGAGGGCGTGACGGCGTTGGCGCTGGCGCTGGGGTTGGAGAACTCTTTGACGATGCTGAAGAGTTCTCTGCTGTTGTGGCTGTTTTTGTCTAGTCTGTCGGTGAAAAAGTTCCTTTTGGCAGTGCGGATCAGGTGGTGGTGTTCGCGTGTAGCGTTCTTGAGGGCGGTCATGTTGTCAGCGGTGTGGTCCTTGCGCCAGGCCTTCTCAAGGGCACGACAAGTTTTCTTTGATTCTTTGAGGGTGTCAGAGAACCAGAGAGGTTTTTTGGTGTTGGTCTGTCGATGCGTGCGTTTGAGGGGAGCAAGGTTGTCAGCGCAGTTGGAGATCCAGTTTGTGAGGTTGAGAGCTGCGTCGTTGGGGTCGGTGGTGAGGGTGGGTTGGTTGGCGGCGAGAGCGGAGAAGAGTTGCTCTTCAGGGATCTTGTTCCACTGTCGACGAGGGATGGGTTGAGTGCGGAGGTGGGAGGTCTCGCGTCGGAATGTGAAGTGGACGCAGCTGTGGTCGGTCCAGTGTAGGGCAGAGGTGTGGCTGAAGAAGACGTGTTTGCTGGCGGAGAAGATAGGGTCGAGCGTGTGTCCGGCGATGTGGGTGGCGGTGTTCACCAGTTGTTTGAGGCCGAGGTTGGCGAGGTTGTCGAGCAGGGTGGTGGTGTTGGGGTCGTTGTTTTGTTCCAGATGGAAGTTGAGGTCGCCTAGGAGGATGTAGTCCGGTGAGGCGAGGGCGTGCGGGGAGATGAAGTCGGCGATGGCGTCGCTGAAAGAGGCGCGAGGTCCGGGAGGACGGTAGACGAGGGATCCTCTGAGGGTGGTCCTTGGGTCGGTGCGAATCTGAAAATGCAGGTGTTCAGCGGCGAGGGGGGGGTCTTCGGTGGAGGTGGTGACGCTGATGGAGTCTTTGAAGATGATGGCGACACCTCCTCCTACTTGGTTGGTGCGGTCTTTTCTGGAGATCTTGTAGCCTTCGGGGATGGCGGGTAGCGATGTCTGGAGCAGAGGAGGCGTTCATCCATGTCTCCGTGATGAAGGCGACGTCCGGGGCTGTGGAGTCCAGGAGGTCCCAAAGTTCAACGGCGTGCTTGTGGACGGAACGAGCGTTGACCAGGATGCACTTGAGGTGGTTGATGGCGCGTGGGCTTGTGGTCGTGGTAGTTGCGTGGTGGAAGATGCGTTTGCAGGAGTTGCAGGCGAAGGGTCCATGGGTGCGTTTGGGGTGAGCTAGGAAGCAGGTTTTGGAGCGCCCTGGGTTGAGGGCGTGGAGGGTGGTGGGGTCGTAGCGGATCAGCGGGGCTTGGGGGAGCTGGGGACCAGGGGTCGTGGCGCTGGGCGCGGGCCAGGCGCGGACGGGCGCAGACGGGCTTGCCTCTGGCGCGCCAGCGGCGTGCCCGCTGCGCGCGCCCGCTGCGCACGCCCGCTGCGCAGTCGCGCAGCGGGCGCCATAAGAGGTAGGAGGGGGGGGGAGGGGTCAGCTGGGGGCGAATGGGAGCTGGGGGGCGGGGGCGTGCAGGAGGTCGCGGCGGGAAAGCGCGAGGGGGGGGGACAGGTAGAGTGAGAGGAGCTGGGGGAGGGGGTTTAGGGTGGAGGAGGGTGAGTGTTAGGAGGTTTGGAGATTAGGGAGAGAGATAGGAGTAGGGTTGTGAAGATAGGGGAGGGGGGGTTGTAGAGGTGGGTGAGGGAGAGAGGTAGAGTGAGAGGATAGGGAGATAGGTAGTAGAGGGGGTGGCGGGAGGGGGGGAGAGATAGAGAAATAGATAGAGAAAATAGATAGAGAAGTCGATAGATAGGGAAATAGATAGATAGACAGATAGGTAGGTAGGAGGAGGTGGAGAGTGGGGGAGTTAGATAGTGAGATAGGGAGCTAGAGAGATAAGAAGATAGGAGGAGTGAGGGAGGTAGATAGCGAACGGGTTAGCTAGGGGTGAGAGAGGGGGAGGCGAGTGAGGGAGGGGGATGAGGAAGGAGCAGGAGGGCAGGCTCGGGGGAAGAAGACGGAGGAGGTAGAAGAGCCGAAGACAGGAGAACAGAAGACAGAAGAACAGAAGAACAGAAGAACAGAAGAACAGAAGACCGGAAGAGCAGAAGACAGAAGAACAGAAGAACAGAAGACAGAAGCACAGAAGATCGGAAGAGCAGAAGAACAGAGAAGAACAGAGAAGAACAGAGAAGAACACAGAAGAACACAGAAGAACACAGAAGAACCGAGAAGAAGAACACAGAAGCACCGAGAAGAACAGAGAAGAAGAACACAGAAGACCGGAAGAACACAGAAGAACAGAAGGGAAGAACAGAAGAACAGAAGAGAAGAACAGAAGAACACAGAAGAAGATTGCAGAGGGGGAGCGAGGAGGAAGAGACAGAGAGGAGGAAAAGAAGCAGGAGCAGGAGAGAAGGTGAGTGGCGCGGGGCAGGGCGAGGGGCTGGGAGGAGGGGGGTACTTACAGTTAGGTGGGTCTCAGGAACACAGGAACTCGGGAACTTGGAGGAGCTGCAGCGGCAGGGGGAGCGACCTACCCTTGGGTCAAGGGTCGCTACCACTGTCGCGCAGCGGCCGCCATAAGAGGTAGGAGGGGGGGGGAGGGGTCAGCTGGGGGCGAATGGGAGCTGGGGGGCGGGGGCGTGCAGGAGGTCGCGGCGGGAAAGCGCGAGGGAGGGGGGGGGGACAGGTAGAGTGAGAGGAGCTGGGGGAGGGGGTTTAGGGTGGAGGAGGGTGAGTGTTAGGAGGTTTGGAGATTAGGGAGAGAGATAGGAGTAGGGTTGTGAAGATAGGGGAGGGGGGGTTGTAGAGGTGGGTGAGGGAGAGAGGTAGAGTGAGAGGATAGGGAGATAGGTAGTAGAGGGGGTGGCGGGAGGGGGGGAGAGATAGAGAAATAGATAGAGAAAATAGATAGAGAAGTCGATAGATAGGGAAATAGATAGATAGACAGATAGGTAGGTAGGAGGAGGTGGAGAGTGGGGGAGTTAGATAGTGAGATAGGGAGCTAGAGAGATAGGAAGATAGGAGGAGTGAGGGAGGTAGATAGCGAACGGGTTAGCTAGGGGTGAGAGAGGGGGAGGCGAGTGAGGGAGGGGGATGAGGAAGGAGCAGGAGGGCAGGCTCGGGGGAAGAAGACGGAGGAGGTAGAAGAGCCGAAGACAGGAGAACAGAAGACAGAAGAACAGAAGACAGAAGAACAGAAGACCGGAAGAGCAGAAGACAGAAGAACAGAAGAGCAGAAGAACAGAAGAACAGAAGAACAGAAGACAGAAGCACAGAAGATCGGAAGAGCAGAAGAACAGAGAAGAACAGAGAAGAACAGAGAAGAACACAGAAGAACACAGAAGAACCGAGAAGAAGAACACAGAAGACCGGAAGAACACAGAAGAACAGAAGGGAAGAACAGAAGAACAGAAGAGAAGAACAGAAGAACACAGAAGAAGATTGCAGAGGGGGAGCGAGGAGGAAGAGACAGAGAGGAGGAAAAGAAGCAGGAGCAGGAGAGAAGGTGAGTGGCGCGGGGCAGGGCGAGGGGCTGGGAGGAGGGGGGTACTTACAGTTAGGTGGGTCTCAGGAACACAGGAACTCGGGAACTTGGAGGAGCTGCAGCGGCAGGGGGAGCGACCTACCCTTGGGTCAAGGGTCGCTACCACTGTCGCGCAGCGGCCGCCATAAGAGGTAGGAGGGGGGGGAGGGGTCAGCTGGGGGCGAATGGGAGCTGGGGGGCGGGGGCGTGCAGGAGGTCGCGGCGGGAAAGCACGAGGGAGGGGGGGGACAGGTAGAGTGAGAGGAGCTGGGGGAGGGGGTTTAGGGTGGAGGAGGGTGAGTGTTAGGAGGTTTGGAGATTAGGGAAAGAGATAGGAGTAGGGTTGTGAAGATAGGGGAGGAGGGTTGTAGAGGTGGGTGAGGGAGAGAGGTAGAGTGAGAGGATAGGGAGATAGGTAGTAGAGGGGGTGGCGGGAGGGGGGAGAGATAGAGAAATAGATAGAGAAAATAGATAGAGAAGTCGATAGATAGGGAAATAGATAGATACACAGATAGGTAGGTAGGAGGAGGTGGAGAGTGGGGGAGTTAGATAGTGAGATAGGGAGCTAGAGAGATAAGAAGATAGGAGGAGTGAGGGAGGTAGATAGCGAACGGGTTAGCTAGGGGTGAGAGAGGGGGAGGCGAGTGAGGGAGGGGGATGAGGAAGGAGCAGGAGGGCAGGCTCGGGGGAAGAAGACGGAGGAGGTAGAAGAGCCGAAGACAGGAGAACAGAAGACAGAAGAACAGAAGACAGAAGAACAGAAGACAGGAAGAGCAGAAGACCGGAAGAGCAGAAGACAGAAGAACAGAAGAACAGAAGACAGAAGCACAGAAGATCGGAAGAGCAGAAGAACAGAGAAGAACAGAGAAGAACAGAGAAGAACACAGAAGAACACAGAAGAACACAGAAGAACCGAGAAGAAGAACACAGAAGCACCGAGAAGAACAGAGAAGAAGAACACAGAAGACCGGAAGAACACAGAAGAACAGAAGGGAAGAACAGAAGAACAGAAGAGAAGAACAGAAGAACACAGAAGAAGATTGCAGAGGGGGAGCGAGGAGGAAGAGACAGAGAGGAGGAAAAGAAGCAGGAGCAGGAGAGAAGGTGAGTGGCGCGGGGCAGGGCGAGGGGCTGGGAGGAGGGGGGTACTTACAGTTAGGTGGGTCTCAGGAACACAGGAACTCGGGAACTTGGAGGAGCTGCAGCGGCAGGGGGAGCGACCTACCCTTGGGTCAAGGGTCGCTACCACTGTCGCGCAGCGGCCGCCATAAGAGGTAGGAGGGGGGGGGAGGGGTCAGCTGGGGGCGAATGGGAGCTGGGGGGCGGGGGCGTGCAGGAGGTCGCGGCGGGAAAGCGCGAGGGAGGGGGGGGGACAGGTAGAGTGAGAGGAGCTGGGGGAGGGGGTTTAGGGTGGAGGAGGGTGAGTGTTAGGAGGTTTGGAGATTAGGGAGAGAGATAGGAGTAGGGTTGTGAAGATAGGGGAGGGGGGGTTGTAGAGGTGGGTGAGGGAGAGAGGTAGAGTGAGAGGATAGGGAGATAGGTAGTAGAGGGGGTGGCGGGAGGGGGGGAGAGATAGAGAAATAGATAGAGAAAATAGATAGAGAAGTCGATAGATAGGGAAATAGATAGATAGACAGATAGGTAGGTAGGAGGAGGTGGAGAGTGGGGGAGTTAGATAGTGAGATAGGGAGCTAGAGAGATAGGAAGATAGGAGGAGTGAGGGAGGTAGATAGCAAACGGGTTAGCTAGGGGTGAGAGAGGGGGAGGCGAGTGAGGGAGGGGGATGAGGAAGGAGCAGGAGGGCAGGCTCGGGGGAAGAAGACGGAGGAGGTAGAAGAGCCGAAGACAGGAGAACAGAAGACAGAAGAACAGAAGACAGAAGAACAGAAGACCGGAAGAGCAGAAGACAGAAGAACAGAAGAACAGAAGACAGAAGCACAGAAGATCGGAAGAGCAGAAGAACAGAGAAGAACAGAGAAGAACACAGAAGAACACAGAAGAACACAGAAGAACCGAGAAGAAGAACACAGAAGCACCGAGAAGAACAGAGAAGAAGAACACAGAAGACCGGAAGAACACAGAAGAACAGAAGGGAAGAACAGAAGAACAGAAGAGAAGAACAGAAGAACACAGAAGAAGATTGCAGAGGGGGAGCGAGGAAGAAGAGACAGAGAGGAGGAAAAGAAGCAGGAGCAGGAGAGAAGGTGAGTGGCGCGGGGCAGGGCGAGGGGCTGGGAGGAGGGGGGTACTTACAGTTAGGTGGGTCTCAGGAACACAGGAACTCGGGAACTTGGAGGAGCTGCAGCGGCAGGGGGAGCGACCTACCCTTGGGTCAAGGGTCGCTACCACTGTCGCGCAGCGGCCGCCATAAGAGGTAGGAGGGGGGGGGAGGGGTCAGCTGGGGGCGAATGGGAGCTGGGGGGCGGGGGCGTGCAGGAGGTCGCGGCGGGAAAGCGCGAGGGAGGGGGGGGGACAGGTAGAGTGAGAGGAGCTGGGGGAGGGGGTTTAGGGTGGAGGAGGGTGAGTGTTAGGAGGTTTGGAGATTAGGGAGAGAGATAGGAGTAGGGTTGTGAAGATAGGGGAGGGGGGGTTGTAGAGGTGGGTGAGGGAGAGAGGTAGAGTGAGAGGATAGGGAGATAGGTAGTAGAGGGGGTGGCGGGAGGGGGGGAGAGATAGAGAAATAGATAGAGAAAATAGATAGAGAAGTCGATAGATAGGGAAATAGATAGATAGACAGATAGGTAGGTAGGAGGAGGTGGAGAGTGGGGGAGTTAGATAGTGAGATAGGGAGCTAGAGAGATAGGAAGATAGGAGGAGTGAGGGAGGTAGATAGCGAACGGGTTAGCTAGGGGTGAGAGAGGGGGAGGCGAGTGAGGGAGGGGGATGAGGAAGGAGCAGGAGGGCAGGCTCGGGGGAAGAAGACGGAGGAGGTAGAAGAGCCGAAGACAGGAGAACAGAAGACAGAAGAACAGAAGACAGAAGAACAGAAGACCGGAAGAGCAGAAGACAGAAGAACAGAAGAACAGAAGACAGAAGCACAGAAGATCGGAAGAGCAGAAGAACAGAGAAGAACAGAGAAGAACACAGAAGAACACAGAAGAACACAGAAGAACCGAGAAGAAGAACACAGAAGCACCGAGAAGAACAGAGAAGAAGAACACAGAAGACCGGAAGAACACAGAAGAACAGAAGGGAAGAACAGAAGAACAGAAGAGAAGAACAGAAGAACACAGAAGAAGATTGCAGAGGGGGAGCGAGGAAGAAGAGACAGAGAGGAGGAAAAGAAGCAGGAGCAGGAGAGAAGGTGAGTGGCGCGGGGCAGGGCGAGGGGCTGGGAGGAGGGGGGTACTTACAGTTAGGTGGGTCTCAGGAACACAGGAACTCGGGAACTTGGAGGAGCTGCAGCGGCAGGGGGAGCGACCTACCCTTGGGTCAAGGGTCGCTACCACTGTCGCGCAGCGGCCGCCATAAGAGGTAGGAGGGGGGGGGAGGGGTCAGCTGGGGGCGAATGGGAGCTGGGGGGCGGGGGCGTGCAGGAGGTCGCAGCGGGAAAGCGCGAGGGAGGGGGGGGACAGGTAGAGTGAGAGGAGCTGGGGGAGGGGGTTTAGGGTGGAGGAGGGTGAGTGTTAGGAGGTTTGGAGATTAGGGAGAGAGATAGGAGTAGGGTTGTGAAGATAGGGGAGGGGGGGTTGTAGAGGTGGGTGAGGGAGAGAGGTAGAGTGAGAGGATAGGGGGATAGGTAGTAGAGGGGGTGGCGGGAGGGGGGAGAGATAGAGAAATAGATAGAGAAAATAGATAGAGAAGTCGATAGATAGGGAAATAGATAGATAGACAGATAGGTAGGTAGGAGGAGGTGGAGAGTGGGGGAGTTAGATAGTGAGATAGGGAGCTAGAGAGATAGGAAGATAGGAGGAGTGAGGGAGGTAGATAGCGAACGGGTTAGCTAGGGGTGAGAGAGGGGGAGGCGAGTGAGGGAGGGGGATGAGGAAGGAGCAGGAGGGCAGGCTCGGGGGAAGAAGACGGAGGAGGTAGAAGAGCCGAAGACAGGAGAACAGAAGACAGAAGAACAGAAGACAGAAGAACAGAAGACAGGAAGAGCAGAAGACCGGAAGAGCAGAAGACAGAAGAACAGAAGAACAGAAGACAGAAGCACAGAAGATCGGAAGAGCAGAAGAACAGAGAAGAACAGAGAAGAACAGAGAAGAACACAGAAGAACACAGAAGAACACAGAAGAACCGAGAAGAAGAACACAGAAGCACCGAGAAGAACAGAGAAGAAGAACACAGAAGACCGGAAGAACACAGAAGAACAGAAGGGAAGAACAGAAGAACAGAAGAGAAGAACAGAAGAACACAGAAGAAGATTGCAGAGGGGGAGCGAGGAGGAAGAGACAGAGAGGAGGAAAAGAAGCAGGAGCAGGAGAGAAGGTGAGTGGCGCGGGGCAGGGCGAGGGGCTGGGAGGAGGGGGGTACTTACAGTTAGGTGGGTCTCAGGAACACAGGAACTCGGGAACTTGGAGGAGCTGCAGCGGCAGGGGGAGCGACCTACCCTTGGGTCAAGGGTCGCTACCACTGTCGCGCAGCGGCCGCCATAAGAGGTAGGAGGGGGGGGAGGGGTCAGCTGGGGGCGAATGGGAGCTGGGGGGCGGGGGCGTGCAGGAGGTCGCGGAGGGAAAGCGCGAGGGAGGGGGGGGGACAGGTAGAGTGAGAGGAGCTGGGGGAGGGGGTTTAGGGTGGAGGAGGGTGAGTGTTAGGAGGTTTGGAGATTAGGGAGAGAGATAGGAGTAGGGTTGTGAAGATAGGGGAGGGGGGGTTGTAGAGGTGGGTGAGGGAGAGAGGTAGAGTGAGAAGATAGGGAGATAGGTAGTAGAGGGGGTGGCGGGAGGGGGGAGAGATAGAGAAATAGATAGAGAAAATAGATAGAGAAGTCGATAGATAGGGAAATAGATAGATAGACAGATAGGTAGGTAGGAGGAGGTGGAGAGTGGGGGAGTTAGATAGTGAGATAGGGAGCTAGAGAGATAGGAAGATAGGAGGAGTGAGGGAGGTAGATAGCGAACGGGTTAGCTAGGGGTGAGAGAGGGGGAGGCGAGTGAGGGAGGGGGATGAGGAAGGAGCAGGAGGGCAGGCTCGGGGGAAGAAGACGGAGGAGGTAGAAGAGCCGAAGACAGGAGAACAGAAGACAGAAGAACAGAAGACAGAAGAACAGAAGACCGGAAGAGCAGAAGACAGAAGAACAGAAGAACAGAAGACAGAAGCACAGAAGATCGGAAGAGCAGAAGAACAGAGAAGAACAGAGAAGAACACAGAAGAACACAGAAGAACACAGAAGAACCGAGAAGAAGAACACAGAAGCACCGAGAAGAACAGAGAAGAAGAACACAGAAGACCGGAAGAACACAGAAGAACAGAAGGGAAGAACAGAAGAACAGAAGAGAAGAACAGAAGAACACAGAAGAAGATTGCAGAGGGGGAGCGAGGAGGAAGAGACAGAGAGGAGGAAAAGAAGCAGGAGCAGGAGAGAAGGTGAGTGGCGCGGGGCAGGGCGAGGGGCTGGGAGGAGGGGGGTACTTACAGTTAGGTGGGTCTCAGGAACACAGGAACTCGGGAACTTGGAGGAGCTGCAGCGGCAGGGGGAGCGACCTACCCTTGGGTCAAGGGTCGCTACCACTGTCGCGCAGCGGCCGCCATAAGAGGTAGGAGGGGGGGGGAGGGGTCAGCTGGGGGCGAATGGGAGCTGGGGGGCGGGGGCGTGCAGGAGGTCGCAGCGGGAAAGCGCGAGGGAGGGGGGGGGACAGGTAGAGTGAGAGGAGCTGGGGGAGGGGGTTTAGGGTGGAGGAGGGTGAGTGTTAGGAGGTTTGGAGATTAGGGAGAGAGATAGGAGTAGGGTTGTGAAGATAGGGGAGGGGGGGTTGTAGAGGTGGGTGAGGGAGAGAGGTAGAGTGAGAGGATAGGGGGATAGGTAGTAGAGGGGGTGGCGGGAGGGGGGAGAGATAGAGAAATAGATAGAGAAAATAGATAGAGAAGTCGATAGATAGGGAAATAGATAGATAGACAGATAGGTAGGTAGGAGGAGGTGGAGAGTGGGGGAGTTAGATAGTGAGATAGGGAGCTAGAGAGATAGGAAGATAGGAGGAGTGAGGGAGGTAGATAGCGAACGGGTTAGCTAGGGGTGAGAGAGGGGGAGGCGAGTGAGGGAGGGGGATGAGGAAGGAGCAGGAGGGCAGGCTCGGGGGAAGAAGACGGAGGAGGTAGAAGAGCCGAAGACAGGAGAACAGAAGACAGAAGAACAGAAGACAGAAGAAGAGAAGACCGGAAGAGCAGAGGACAGAAGAACAGAAGAACAGAAGACAGAAGCACAGAAGATCGGAAGAGCAGAAGAACAGAGAAGAACAGAGAAGAACACAGAAGAACACAGAAGAACCGAGAAGAAGAACACAGAAGCACCGAGAAGAACAGAGAAGAAGAAGACAGAAGACCGGAAGAACACAGAAGAACAGAAGGGAAGAACAGAAGAACAGAAGAGAAGAACAGAAGAACACAGAAGAAGATTGCAGAGGGGGAGCGAGGAGGAAGAGACAGAGAGGAGGAAAAGAAGCAGGAGCAGGAGAGAAGGTGAGTGGCGCGGGGCAGGGCGAGGGGCTGGGAGGAGGGGGGTACTTACAGTTAGGTGGGTCTCAGGAACACAGGAACTCGGGAACTTGGAGGAGCTGCAGCGGCAGGGGGAGCGACCTACCCTTGGGTCAATTTATTTAAGTCTGAAAATATGCCATCCATCACTGGGGTTATGTGGTGCTCCTGGCGAATTGCTTTGCTGGGTGACCTCATATCTATGCACAACCTGATAGACCCAGGTTGTTCGGATTTCTCGGTTACCACCAACAAGGATATCCACGGGGTGGTTCATGATACTTTTTCAATCATTTCCAATCTCTTCAATTTTTCTAGTTCACACTCCACTTCCGAGTCCCACAAATATTTCTGGGAACTGTTCGACAATGTCATCCACATGCAGGGTGTGTATCTTGTTTGCAAAGAATACGAGTTCCAGGTCCTTGACATGTGATCTCCGATCAAGGTGCCTTCTCATTCCTCTGTGACATGGAAACGTGCCTTTTTCCCATGTTGTACCATCACCTCCAGGGCTCCAACTATGGCCAGTGGTTCCTTCCCTCCATAAGAAAATATTCAGGTTCTCGCTGGAGTGAGGGGCAGACAGGGGCATATTGACAAATATTGCTGGCGGGAAATTATGATCATTGGTACTCCTATATCAATTAGTGCTGGTATTGTGGTGCCTGTAATCATCAAGTTGCAATGGGGCTCATCGGGCCCTGACAGGTTGCACAGCTCTTCTCGCAGTGGGGCAAGTAGGGAGGAAGCAGATACAGGACTCCCACCCTGCAGAGTCATTGGTACTCACTGGCAGCACAGTGCAAGCAGTAATGGAGGCCACAGCTCTACTCATCACGAAGGCCTGGATCAGTGAAGAAGGTATGTGGGGATCTTCGGGTGTATCCCTTTTTCTCCTGCCTCACTGGCCACAGGGCATTCCAAAGCCAGCAAGGCTATCCATCAGGGACCCCTGCCACCTCGATTTCATGACAGAATACAGCAGAACGTGGGTGGTTCACCACCACTCTGCCATGTTAGTTAGCCATGCCCCCTTTAGCAAGTGTTTTAAATCTGCATTTCCACTTT
Source organism: Pleurodeles waltl (assembly GCF_031143425.1). Taxonomy (NCBI): domain Eukaryota; kingdom Metazoa; phylum Chordata; class Amphibia; order Caudata; family Salamandridae; genus Pleurodeles; species Pleurodeles waltl. The sequence goes on from NC_090436.1 coordinate 493,715,840, forward strand.
GAAAAGTTATCTGTAAACCTTGATGGAGGTATTTGCATCATTCCTTATTTTGAGTGCAATATCTAATGTAGTGACTGTGACAAACGGGTTCTTTCTTGTCATCTGCTACTGAGACCAAAGATTGTGTTATCCCTTTTAAAAACTACAAGTATATAAAATGGCCTTGTAGCCCTGTCCATTAGGCCCCACTCCACATACATTAGTGGAATGCAAAGTCTTCCCCCCGTTTTCTCTGGAAGATGAACAGCTCACTTAAAGGACCACCAAGCACATTTCCCGCATAATTTTAGAATTTTGAAAACTATACCTTGGAAACTACATTCTACAAAGATGTGGTTTGTGGAAATTATGTGGAATGACTACCTACTGAGGCTCATATATGCTTAAATGTTCATAAATTATATTTTGGAAGCCATACTTGACAAAGATATGAATTGTGGACATCATGCATAAGGGCTCATTACGTAACACAAAGGGAATCATAACCTTGAAGCTCGAAATCCTTTTTAAAAACTTGGATGAAATTCATAAGATGATTAAAATAAGCATTAAAAATATATACAAGAGACTGAGGTGGTTATTACAACTTTGGAGGAGGTGTTAATCCGTCCCAAAAGTGACGGTAAAGTGACGGATATACCACAAGCCGTATTACGAGTCCATTATATCCTATGGAACTCGTAATTCGGCTGGTGGTATATCTGTCACTTTACCGTCACTTTTGGGACGGATTAACACCTCCTCCAAAGTTGTAATAACCCCCTGAATTTGTTCAGTCTGATTGACGGGAGAACAGACACTCAACATATTTATCTCTACAACATCAGGGGGAGTTGGCCTAACCCCTAGGGAGTGTCATAGCTTTTCCAATCAAATACAAGTATTTAAACAAAGCGGCCATGTATGTCAATTCATGGAAATGCCAGGGGTAGAGGAAGTGACATCACACGCCCTTTGATTCATACACAGATACTTACAAATATGCATAAATTCACACTCACACACACACTCTGTCTCTCACATAAACACACTGTCACCCACAATATGTTATTATTTACTATTAGTGTAATAACAAATTGACCGAAAACAAAGAGGACGGAGCTACAATAAGGAAGAGCTGCCCCTGTGTTTCTGGCACTGAATTTGCCTCCTCTGAGGCTAGGGGTCACAAAGACAGTGCCAGGGGTTGCAAAGTCAGAGCCAGGGGCATCAAAGGGCAAGTCAGTGGTCGCAGCTCCGACCCCTGGTGACCCCTAAATGATGTCCATGAAAACAGCCTCAAGAAATTAGACGCTACAAGAAAGAAGAGGTGAGTGCTGGGCCTACACTTTAATTGCAAAACAGTGCTATCTTTTTGTGTGGTGTTTTTACTGTTTTACTTTTTTAAGTGTTGCACAAACACTTTACACATTGCCTCCTAAGTTGAGCCTGCCTATTCTTTGCCAAGGTCCCAGAGGGTGAGCACATGTCAATTTATGATGTGTATCTGATGTAACCTGACTAGGACTGTGGTCCCTACTTGAAAAGGCTGCACAGCTCTGCCAATTGGAGACCCAATTTTTAACACGTAAGTAGAACAGAAACCTTAATTTTCTGCTTCCTCTAATAAGAACCAATAATCTAAAGCCAACCCTAACTTTAGTCCCCTTATATTCCAGTTAGCAAAAACTGAAAAAAAGTTAAAGTATTGACTTTCCTGGTGCTCCCAGTTAACTTTTATGACCTAGAGTTAATAATTCTGCCCTTGTGAATTTTAATAGGTAAAATCCCCAGGTCCCGAAAAATGACGGGGCTTGGAGAATTCAGTGCAAACATGCAATAGGTGATAATTATTGCACCTAATAAATTCTGACCACCTCAGTGTCAGAATTTATTTTTGCAGTATTTTCACATCAAAAACTGGGCTACTCACATTCAAAGGTTTAGTGACCTTAACACAAATTTTAATGGGAAAACTAGAATATCAAAGAATGTTTTATGAAAATTCCTTTTATACCCATCCAGGACAGGTACGCTGTTAGCCTTCATAATTTTAAGTGATATCTTAACGTCCTCATTTTTATACAGTGACTAAGCATTTGCTGATGTTCTTCTGCACACTTGCACTTCGTGCAATATTCTTTTAAAACCTCATCTATCTTCAATTCCTTTTCTGTATGCATTTGGTGTGTTCATTGAAGTCCCTAAATAAAAGTTTCACTTTCTCACGCCCCACAATCCCTTTTCAATTCTTCCTGAGGTCCCCCATATGTGCCTGATTTTGACATACCCTTTGCAGTGTGGCTGGTAATTTTAGGAGGGAGGGGGATGGAGGGCACACTCACACTCATGCATTCACACGCACATCCATTCACAACACTCATTAACATTCAAACATACACACATGCACCAAACATTCATTTAAAAAACACACACGCTTTCCTTCACACACACACACACTTACCTTCAGCCTCGGAGGTCCCAGGAAGGTTGGGACTGCTGCCTTCCCTCATTGGCTGACCTTAGGTCAGCCAATGAGGGAAGGCAGCAGTCCCAACTTCGTCACAGAGTGGGATGGGGTCAGTGAGACTGCTGACCCCTCCCCACTCTGTGACAACGTGTCACTGAATGATTCTTGCCCTGGGTGCTTCAGGGCTGAAACTTGAATTGCACAGTTTGAAGTCAATGGGTGACACTTCCCCTTGTTGCCGAGGGGAAGGGCCTCAAGGCACCTTTGCTGAGCTGAGGAGGTCACGCCCATAGGAGCTGTGACCTCTTCAGCCCAGCAAAGTTCAGCTCAGACATCCAGGAGTCTGCGCAAAACGTGCATGTCTCACTCCTGGCTGCCTGAACTGATAATGAAGAGTGTCTGTCAGGCTGACCTTTGCTCAGCCTCACAGGCACTCTTCATGAGGGGCAAAAGGTAGGGGGGCATGGCCCCTCCACCCTAAAGGATAGGCCACAGATGACCCTTTGCTATTTTATTGCACGTAGTATGTAAACACAGCCAGAAGAACCTTCTTCATCCTCAGGCAAATGCTGCCTGTGACCAACTTACCAGCTTGAGGAAAAGGAATGGACAGGTTGTGACCCATGCATCTCAATAAACCTACCTGGAAATAAAGCACATTGGGCACATAAGAAAACTATCAGAGACTAACAGCCAGATGTCCAAATTGCAATTTTGCTTTTCTTAAATAGTGACTTCATGGAAATATCTATTTTAGAAAGGCAAAGTGCTTTGTACATAGATACTGATTTCTTAATAGCGATTCCTGAAAAGTAGGAATCGCTATTAGGAAATCGGTATTAAATATCATTGCATTTTAGTCAATGGGCCGGTTTTGGATTTCCTGAATGGTGATTTCTTATAAAGAAATTGCTATTTGGGAAATGCAAAGCCAGGGATGGCAAAGGGCAGAATGCCCCCTTGGTGCACCCCAAAAAAAGGGGTTCACCGGTAGAGCACACATGCCTAAAGGACACATGTGTGCTCTATTAAAATTTAAAAAGCACCGTAGGGTGCTTTTTTTAAAATTGCAACTGGTTACCACTGACTTCAAGTTGGTGGTAATTGCATCTCTTAAATGCCTAAGTCACATTTAGGAAATGCTTTAGCAGGTAATCAATATTTGAGATTTCCTATTCTGGGAATCGTAAATTGTGATTTCTACAAAGCAGAAATCACAATTTGCAATTCCTTAAGCCTATTTGTACAGAAGATTAGGCCGTATTGCTTTTCTTAATGGCCCGAAATACTAATTTGGACTGCTGAGAAAGGCAAAAGGGCTTTGTAAATCTGGCCCTATAAGAGTTATTTGATTTACTGTTGTGAGTTCTGGCAACCTTTTACCACAGGCAAGTTTTAGTGCAAAAGAAATGAAAAATAAATGCAAAAATCAATATTATCATAGTCAGCACACAATAGTAAAATTTAATGAGTGTTTCAATATTTTGCTAGGCCCAATTCATATTCAAACCTGTGCTTTTTTGAGATTGTATTCTTGTCTGGAAGAGAAGGCTAAATTATGTCTATGCAGGAAAATATGTTATGAGACAAGCCACTCAGAACCATGCTGTGAATGGCTATTATCTATTTTCCAAACTGCTTATTTTGCAAAAAATACAAATTGTAATTGTGATGTTTAGAGAAACAAATAACATGAGAATTCTTATGAACACTAATGTAAAGACTAAAGCTAGTATCACAGGTTACATTTTCATGGGCCATATTTGGTGGGGTAGAGCTTTCTTGGTTAATAAATTCTCCCTTCAATCTGTCTTTCATGACGATGTGGTCTCAGTTGACTTTCAAACTTGCTTTGGAAATTTTAATTTCTGTTGGCTCAACATCCTGTGACTCTGGACAAAATCACTTAGGGCCTTATCCACAAAGGTAAAAATACACTTTTGTGTATGTTTCTGATTGTTTGCAATTGCCAAAGGGATTTATGAGCAGTATCCTTAGGAGTGTGGAGTCGCCGTACACAAAAAGATAAGATAGTCATATCTTTTTATGTGGAGAGACTCCACGGCGGTGGGTTTCTTGAGTAGCAGGCTGATTTCGGTGTGCTTCCAGTCTGAGGGGAATGTGGTGGTCTTGAAGGTGCAGTTGATGGTTCAGCAGAGCTTTGGTGGCGCTGGCTAGGCTGAGGATGTGATGAGGGCATAGATCTGAGGGTACTCCAGAATGGATGGAGTTCATCATTCAGTCCTTAGGTCTCCTCTATGGTGATGGAGGTCCAGGAGTTCAGTCTCTGGTGAGGTGCTAGGTCCATGGTGGTGAGCGGTGCTGGTGGTATTTGGTTCCTGAAGCCTTCTTATGCGTCCTGGATCTTATGGTGAAAGAAGGTGGTGAGGTTATTCCAGAGGTCTTGGAATGGAGGGATGGAAGATGTGTCTGTCCTGGGGTTTGTGAACTCTTGACAATGGTGAAGAGCTCTTTGCTGTTGTCAGTGCTGGTGTTCAGGCATGCTTGAAAGTTGGCTTTCTTGGTGACTCTGATGTTCTGGTGGGGCGTGGTGACTGCATTTTTGTAGGCTGTGCAGTCTTCAGTTGATTTGCTGATCCTCCATTTATGTTACAGTCATCTGCAGGAGCACTTGAAATCCTATAGGTCTTGTTTAAACCACTTGGGTGTTTTGCTCTGTCGATTCCTTGCTGTTTTCCTTAGGGGGGCTACGTTGTCGGCGCAGTTTGAGAGCCAGTGCTGTAGGTTGCTTGTGGCTTCTTTTGCATCTGAAAGGAGGGAGTGGAGGAGAGCGTTGGTGAGTTGTGCTTCTGTGACTTTGCCCCAGCAGACATGAGCTCTACAAAAATTGTAGACAAATTTAGAATTTTTTATTTTTTGCCTTTTCCTGATTTAAGAAAAGCCAAGATCTCCAGACCAAGCTTTAAGTAGGATGAAGTGTTTGTAAGCCCTATTGGTGGTTGTATGTCAGAATACAGAACAGAAAACTACCTAGTGTACTACATTTTTACTACATATATTATTTTACAAAAATATCATAGCTGGAACATGCAGGAATATGGACTACCAAAACATACTGAGCCATAGGGAAATATTGATTTACTATTCTCAACTACACCTTTACATGCCTTAAATATATAATTTTATCACCAGGGCTCATAGTATGCTTTAGTTTATTTTATAAATAGTTTCCATGAAACATCAATAATGTTTATAAATTCATAGATCTTTCATGACGTTTCCCCTGAATAGAATAGGCTTCAAATGGGTTCTGCATATATGATTCTTTTTAAAGATGACATTAAAAAGTGTTATAAAAACAGCAAAGTATAAAAGAAAGATCCCATATATTTAACTCCAGTGAATCAATCAGAGATTATAAAATGACTTACATTTTTACAGGTATAACTATTTCCTGATTAACTAAATCCATCTGATATGTCTTACTGCACAATCTGATACTGCCTTATGTGGTACAATATTTTAAGAAATTGTGTAAAGATGTCATTACTTATAAAATGAAAATATATTCCTATATTTACACAATCTAAAACCATTATACTGTGCAATTCCTGAACAATTGTAAACTGAGGTCATCAACCAATGTAATGTATGTTTTTTTTAAATTAAAGTAAAAAAGGCCCTGGGCTCTCTTATTGTGATGATTTTGAATAGACAATGGCAGGAATAAGTATCTAGAAAGACTACTCTTACAAATCGGGTTACTGGATGAATTGGATGTGAGCCGTGGTCAAGCAGCAACCACAACCCTAGTTAGGGTAAGACACAAACACACCCCAAATGACCCTGTGCTCAACCCCCTGGTCAGGCAAAGAGTAAAGTATTTGTGCAACACTTCAAACTGTCAAACAGTGAAAACACCACAAAAACTGATCCCATACCAGGTGTTAAACCTGGCAACATTAGGGTGGTCCTCCCCAAGACGTTTTCTGTTTTACCTCCTGTTTTTGCGGTATCGTATTGTTGACCTTAGGACTCTGAGCACTTTACCACTGCTGACCAGTGCTAAAGTGCTTGTGATTTACCCCTAAAACATGGTAACATTGGTCTATACACAATTGGCATATTTAATACACTTAGAAGTCCCTTGTAAAGCGGTTCACCATATACCCATGGCCTGTAAATTAAATGCTACTAGTGGGCCTGCAGCATTGATTGCGCCATCCACTTCAGTAGCCCTTAAACATGTCTCAGGCGTGCCATTGCAGAGCCTGTGAGTAGTTCACTGACACTTTGACTTGGCATTTAAAACGTCTTGCCAAGCCTTAAGCTCCCTTTTAATTACATATGTCACCCCTAAGGTAAGCCCTTGGGAGGCAGGGTGCTATGCAAGTAAAAGGCAGGATGTGTACTTTTAAGTTTTACATGTCCTGGTAGTGAAAAGCTCCAAAAGTCATTTTTCACTACTGTGAGGTCTACTCATCTCATAGGCCAGCATTGGGAATTCCATGATAAATGTTAGGATTTAATTCCTGATCAGAAAGGAGCAGCTACATCATGTTTCATATTATTGGAATGATAATGATAAATCCTCCTTGGTGGTAAAGTTTGATTTTACACCACTCTTTTAAAAATGCCACTTTTAGAATGTGGGCATTTCTCTGCTCACTGTTCTGTGTGCCTTGTAGCCTGTCTCTTATACATATATAGGCTAGGTGAAGGCTACACTTTGTGCATTCCTTCAAGCTTCCAGACAGCCACAAACACAGAAAGGGTGGGTGTGACAAGGGACTCATATGCATTCATTTGCATTCTGATAGGCATTCCTGGTCTGAAAGGGTGGAGGGGACCTAATAATTACACTTCAATAGAGAAGTGCCTGTCCCCACACAAAGGGCTGATTACGCACGACTGACAGTCTGGTGCCATGGCTGGGATGAAAGGGAGACCTGTGTACTTCAAGGAACTGCTTTGAAATCACCCCCACTTTAGAAGCACATTTGGGTAAAAGTACTGGGGCTTAGACCCCAGCAACCTCAGACAAAGCCCTTCACTCACCATCTTCAGGAAGAACCTCAAGACGTGGCTCTTCGAATGAGGATCTGTCTGCCCCCGTTTTCCCCCAGCACCTTCAGATCCTCTGTTAGAAATGGGGTCTTTGACTGGCAGTCGGGTTACCCCCTGTCTAAGCAAGGACCCTCACTCTAGTCAGGGTAAGTCACACACAATCCAAATTATCCTGTGCCCACCCTCTGGTAGCTTGGCACTGAGCAGTCAGGCTTAACTTAGAAGGCAATGTGTAAAGTATTTGTGCAATAAATCATACAATAACATAGTATAGCACCACAAAAATACACCACACAGTGTTTAGAAAAATATATAATATTTATTTGGATAAATACAGGTCAAAACTATTAAAATGCAGTAAGTATATGTTGAGAAATCACTTTAAAAGTGATATAAAGTGTCTTAAGTATTTTAAAAGCAATCAAAGTCACTTTCAAGCACAAAGTACCTGGTTTGCGTGCAAAATCTCCGCAAAGAACCGCAGAGGAGGAGATGTGTGGAAACAAAGGGGTGTGCATCAATTTCTCGGGCCGCAGACGGCGATACGTCATTTAGTTTTCACACAGGGACGGCTGTGCATCGATTACCGGATCTCGGTTGTGGATCCTCTTCGGTGTGCAGGGTTTTTGGATGCCCTGGGGAAGATGCCTAGATTTCCTGCGGTGGCTGGACAAAGTCCCAGGAGCTGCGTCGATTCGGTGGGTGTTGCGCCGAGGTTTCTACCGCACAGCAGACGATGCGTCGATTCCTCTCTGGAAGTCGGGCTGCATTGTTCCGGCTCAGCTGTGTGTCAATCCGGTGGGCCGTGCGTTGGATTTCCGGTCGCTACGCTGGTGCTGCATTGATCTTCTTGATGTGAAGTCGGGCTGCATCATTCCGGTTTGGCATGCAGTGGATTTTTCACCGCAGTGCAGGCTGTGCGTCGTTTCTGGAAGGCTGTGTGTCAAATTTCACCGCACAAGGAGTCCTGCTTGTAGAGAGGAAGTCTTTTTGGTCCTGAGACTTCAGGGAACAGGAGGCAAGCTCTATCCAAGCCTTTGGAGAGCACTTCTTCACCTCAGCCAGAGAGCAGCAAGGCAGCAGGGCAACAGCATGGCAGCAGTCCTTCACAGAAAGCAGACAGGTGAGTCCTTTGGGCAGCCAGGCAGTTCTTCTTTGCAGGATGCAGGTTCTGGTTCCGGTTTCTTCTCCAGGAAGTGTTTGAGTTGGTAGGGGCGGAGGCCCTGTTTAAATACCCAAATGTGCCTTTGAAGTGGGGGAGACTTCAAAGTGTGGCTTAGAAGTGTACAAGGTCCCGTTTCAGTTCAATCCTGTCTGCCAGGGTCCCAGTACGGGGTGAGACAGTCCTTTGTGTGAGAGCAGGCTACTGTCTTTTGACATGTGAGTGTCAGGCCCTCTACCCTCCCAACCAAGGAAGTCCCATTCAAAATGCAGATGTATGCAAGTGAGGCTGAGTATCCAGTGCTTGGGGTGTGTCTGAGTGAATGCCCACGGGAGCCGTCAACTGAACCCAGCCAGACGTGGATTGTAAGGCACAGAAGGATTTAAGTGCAGAGAAATGCTTACTTTCTGAAAGTGGCATTTCTAAAATAGTAATTTTAAATCTAACTTCACCAGTCAGCAGGATTTTGTATCACCATTCTGGCCATACTAAATTTGACCTTCCTACTCCTTTCAGATCAGCAGTTACCACTCAAACAATATATGAGGGCAGCCCCAATGTTAGCCTATGAAGGAAGCAGGCCACACAGCAGTGTAAAAATGAATTTAGGAGTTTTACACTACCAGGAAATGTAAACTACACATGTACATGTCCTGCCTTTTGCCTACACAGCACCCTGCCCTATGGGTTACCTAGGGCATACCTTAGGGGTGACTTATATGTAGAAAAGGGGAGTTTTAGGCTTGGCAAGTACTTTTAAATGCCAAGTCGAATTGGCAGTGAAACTGCGCACACAGGCCTTGCATTGGCAGGCCTGAGACAAGGTTAAGGAGCCACTGAAGTGGGTGGCACAATCAGTGCGGCAGGCCCACTAGTAGCATTTAATCTACAGGCCCTAGGCACATATTGTGCACTTCACTAGGGACATATAAGTAAATTAAGGGGCATATTTATACTCCGTTTGCGCCGGAATTGCGTCGTTTTTTTTTACGCAATTTCGACGCAAAACTAACTCCATATTTATACTTTGGCGTTAGACGCGTCTAGCGCCAAAGTCCATGGAGTTAGCGTCATTTTTTAGCGTGGACACCTACTTTGCGTTAATTATATGCAAGGTAGGCGTTCCCGTCTAAAAAATCGACTCCGAGGCATGTGTGTCGGATTTATACTCCCGGGCAAAAATCACGCCCGGGAGTGGGCGGGTCAAAAAAAATGACGTACGCCCGCTTTTGCGCCGTTTTTTAGTGCCTGCAAAAGGCAGGCGTTAAGGGACCTGTGGGCTCTGAAGGAGCCCAGAGGTGCCCTCCCATGCCCCCAGGGACACCCCCTGTCACCCTTGGCCACCCCAGGAGGACACCCAAGGCTGGAGGGACCCATCCCAGGGACATTAAGGTAAGTTCAGGTAAGTGTTTTTTTTAATTTTTTTTTGTGGCATAGGGGGGCCTGATTTGTGCCCCCCTACATGCCACTATGCCCAATGACCATGCCCAGGGGACGGAAGTCCCCTGGGCATGGCCATTGGGCAAGGGGGCATGACTCCTGTCTTTGCTAAGACAGGAGTCATTTCCATGGGGGTTGGGAGTGAAAAAAAAATGGCGCAAATCGGGTTGAGGCGAAAAAATTGCCTCAACCTGACTTGCCCCATTTCTTGACGCCCAAGCCCCATATCCCCCTACGCCGGCGCTGCCTGGTGTACGTCGTTTTTTTTAACGCACACCAGACGGCGCCGGCGGCTAACGCGGCTAACGTCATTCAATAAATACGGCGCCCACATGGCGCTTCAGAATGGCGTTAGCCGGCGCTAATTTTTTTGACGCAAAACTGCGTTAGCGCAGTTTTGCGTCAAAAAGCATAAATATGGGCCTAAATGATCCAATTGGGTATGATCCAATGTTACCATGTTTAAAAGGAGACAGAGTCTTAAAAACAGCAAAAAATTGAGGGAGGCAGGCAATAAGTTTGGGGTGACCACCCTAAGGCTGTCAGGTCTAACACTCTCACTGGTTAGTAGTTGTGCTCTACAAAAACTGATTGATTGATTGAGCAAATCAGTACACTGACTCTAAAAAATCAGTACACTTCTGGACTTGGGAAGAACTCTGCTGGAGTAAAGACTGCTGTGCTGAAAGGATTGCCACTTTACCTGGACTGACTTTTCCAAGGAACTGTTTCTCTGCTTTCCTGAGCTGCCCTGCAGCCTGCTGATTTCTGCCCAGCTGAGGACAAAGACTGGACCCATCCTGATGAACCCAGTGTGACTCCAAGGGCTTGCTGGCATTCCCCCTGTTCTTCTGCAGTCTCAGGGACATCAAAGACTGCCTGCAACTCTCCTGGTGCTGCTGAACACTGCCATCTGTGAGTCCTACATCTGCCTGAGGTGTCCCCTCCAGTCCTGGGCCTCAGGTGTTGGTTCTGGGGCTGATTTCTGCCACAACCAGATGCATCTCCTTGAGTATGTAAGAAATTCTGCCACATGACTCCTTCGTAGCTGACGCAAAGGCTGCTCGACGACAGAGGATTCCCAACCTGCGAGGCCTGTCTACGACATTCTGCGCTGCTCAGCGATGATGCATTTTGTTCACTTCAACTGAGCTCACTGCTGATGCTGGACCCGACTCATCTTGCCCTTGACATAGACACTTTGCTCCATCAAAAGCACTATTTCAGAGGACCCTACGTGGGTTCTGTAGCTGGCCTAACTTCCATCATGGCTGGCCTGAAATTCAGGTTTGCACCAGTCCCTTGCAGCTGCAAGTAACCTTTTCACCACTGGTGACTTTTAAGCACTATTTTTGTTTAATCTTTAAAAATTAATATCTTGACATCTACTGATTTGATTTTTGCCAGTTTTATCTTGTTTCACTCAGTTAGATACTTTACACATTGCCACTTAAGTTTAGCCTGCCTGCTCTGAGGGTGAGAACAGGGAAGTTTAGGTTGGGCAACTGACATATCTAACTGGAATGGGGGTCCCTACTTGAACAGAGTGCATACCTCTGCCAACAAGAGACCCAATTCCTGACACCATGTTAGAAAAATAGAGCTTAATGTAATGAAGAAAACAACCAAAAGAACAGAAATTAAATTAGTAGAACGGGAGTTGTGAATTTTTAAAGAATAAACTGCAATATAGGGCCTAAAAGCATAAAGCACCAACCACAGCAATAGTCACACTGGACCAGGTCAAAGTCAAAAGTTCAAGCCAACTGCGATGTAGCATGGGTCAGATACAGTTTCAGAGTAGCTCAGCTGGGGTTTACCTTCTCAAACTTTATACCAAGAGCCCTGTTCATGAAGAAGAAGGTTTCCAGGAGCTAGGAGACCCTAGCTGATGGTGGGCCGCAGGAAGTGAAATACAGGTCCGGCGTCATGAACTGGCGGTCTGTAACTTTGCATTGACGGTCCAAGCAGGTAAATTATACTTGCTCTGCAAAGAGATGGGCTTGTGGTGGATTGTGCTGATTTTGGTGCAAGTGGCGTGGTTTTGGTGTGAACCAGCCCGTTCACAAAAGCCCAAAAGCTTAAACTAGGAGCCTGCTGAGCCACAGCATGGGTCAAGGACCTGGGGGGCATTACTTGGAGGTCAGGAACTCATAGAAGACAGGGTCAGGGGCTGTGGGAAGCCTGTCATGTCCCAGAGGCTCAGATCAGGAGGCCAACAGACTAGTCTTTTGAGTCACTCTGAGGTCCTGGGTTCAAGATGGGTTCTAGGTCCAGTTCTTTCTCCACAGGCAAGATGGCAGCAGGCAGCAGGTCAGCACAGCAGGACAACAACTTCTTTATAGTAGCAGTCCAGTAGAATAGAAGTATTTTCAGCAGCACAGCAGTCATTCTTCCTGGTAAAGTATATACATGACCGGAATTGTACTAAAGTGGTGGCTTCTGAGGTCCTTCGTTTATACACTGGTGCCCTGGTTCTGGAAGGTGGTAGAAGCTTCTAGACGGTGTCTTTGAAGTGCATGGAATTCCCTGCTTCCACTGTCCTTGCTCCCTTTGTGTGAAGAAGGAACACAGCCTATTGAGGTGTAAGGGAGTCTGGGTTCAGTGTATCCCATCCACCCTACCCGTGATGGCCCATCCAGCCACACCTATGCTCCCATTTTGTGTTTCTCTCTAGGAGCAATACACAAAGCCCATCTGACAAATAAACCAAGACATGTGACCAGAGACAAGCTGTGGGCTCCAAATGGCTAAGGGAGGAAAATGCCCACTTTCTAAAAATGGCATTTTCAGAACAGAAATTTGAAATCCGACTGCACCGTAAGTTAGGATTTTAAATTGTGATTCCAGGAGCACCAAACTAGAATTATTTCTTCCCATTTAGAAATGACACTTATGGAAGGGAAAAAGGTAATTCCAATGTTATCCTATGAGAGAGCTGGGCCTTGTAGTCATGAACAATGAAGTTACAGGTTTTTCACTATCAGGACATGTAAAACTTAGGAGTACCTGCCCTAGATCCACCTTTTAAATACACCGTGCCCTGCCCTCCTCTGGGATGTTCAGGACCTACCCTAGGGGTGATGTATATGTATGAAAAGGGATGTTTGGGCCTGGCAAAAGGTTTATATTGCTAGGTCAACAAGGCAGTTTAAAATTGCACACACAGGCTCTGCAATGGCCTGCTGATGACAAGTTGAAAGGGCTATTTAAGTGGGTGGCACAATCAGTGCTGCAGGCCCACTAGTAGCATTTAATTTGCAGGCCCTGGGCACATGTAGCACCACTTTAATAGGGACTTATAAGTAAATTAAATATTCCTATTTGGGGTAAGCCAACATTACCATGTTTGAAAGAGTGAGAACATGCACTTTAGCACTGGTTAGCAGTAGTAAAGTGCTCAGAGTCCTAAGGCCAACAAAAATAGGTCCAGCAATTTGGGGAAGACCACCCTAAGGCTGACATGTCTAACAACCACAAACATATCTCTGAGTCTGCTGTGCAAATTTTTAGAGCGAGTTGATGGTGAGGAATGCCTATGGTCTTCAACAGAAAGAGTACGTGTTTTTTGTTTTTGGGAAGACAAACACCTTAGGAAAAAACTAAGAAATATATCTCCCTCAGATTTTTCTTCTAAGGTCCTAATTTCTGAGTTATACACATTTGTGTCTAGTTTAGCAGCGTTTTCAATGGAACCACCATTTTTATGTTAATAAACCAGGTGTTCTTTTCATAATCTTAGAAGACTTATAAAGTAACTTTTCAGCGGCAGTTGATCATCATTATGGCCCTGAATCTCAGAACCATATACTTGCACAGCTTGAGCTATAGTTCGGTACACTTCTAGTGCAGGAGATATTGATCTGCCTTTCAGATATTTTGCAAAGGGTAAAGGTCCCCCTCAATGCTATTAAAGCAAGCCTATACATTTAAGAAATTGTTTATCCTATTTACAACCATCACTAATCCTAAATCCCAAATAATTAATGTCAAATACCCTCTTCAATGGAGAATTATCTAAATGTTAATGTGGGTTGTCACACTAAGGTTTATGTGGATAATAACCCACAAATTTGGTCTTATTGGCACTGGCAGTGAATCAATTTGCATTAGGGAATAGATATTTATTATTTAGCTACTTGATACAAGTGCAATGTAAATAAGGTATGGGTGAGCACAAATTTCTTCTGTACCCCTTGATTTGACCAGTAGGCTATTAGTAACCTCCCCTTCAGCCCCCCATTTCACTTTGGCACAATTGTACTCATGGAGATGGACTAGGATTTCAAGCATGCTTATCTCTCTAAAGACCATCCATAAACTATGCGGATTTGTTACCAAATGCAGATTTTAAGTCCTAAAATACAACATATAAAGACTCATTTTTTATATTTATGTGTTTCCATTTAGAACATGTATCCTAGATACCTAATCCACTGTGTTATTTTTTCCCAATGTCAGCCTGACAGATGGTTACCCATTATCCATGTCTCCAATTTTGTCAAAATCATTATTTTAAATATGTCTTAGCAAAAATTGATTAAACTAAAGAGCTGGTAGGTCATGGAGTTACTGTGATTATTTATGTATTAACTGGAACATTTTCACTTTCTAATAAGGAGGGTGAGATAGAGGTACTGGTCATAGTGGCACTAACCAGCTTAACAGAACAGCAGACCTAGGTTGCTGATCAGAGATGAATAGCTTCAAAGGTAATCTGTCTGGCCCGGGAGCCCTTTCGAACCCTCTGGCTCAGGGTCTCAAATTAAGCTTTGCAAGGTGTAAATCCTAGTGGGCAACTTTGAAACCTAACTGGTTCATGTTCTATGGCCTTTTATGGGTGTAGCAGTGTATGGTAATGCATATGGTGTTAGAAAATGTATAATCCGAACATTTTCATTATTTGTGGTTCAGGGAATGCGGTAACTGATCTACAGACACTTGCTACTAGATGCCAAAAATTGTGCGACTCTTTTAATGTAGCTGCTTTCACTAACTCGGGTTACCAATCTCATTTCTTTTCCTTTAGAATGTTGCTGTATGCCTCCTTTGCCGGATTATATCTTCCCTACACCTTGTTTTACTGCAACAAGTAGCTCTCCTTCTCTAACGCTGCAATCTTCATCCTACCATGCATGCACTCCTGCTTCTGTGGGGTGAGCTGTTTCATTAACAAAGGGAACATCACATCTGTAATCTTCCTTGCAAATCAGATGTGATTCTACAAGGCATGAAGCATTCATTTCTAGTAGGAAGATTTACTTCAACTGAGGGAGCAGATTTAGGAAATTTTTCAATACAGCAGCTACTCAAAGAATTCACACAGAAAGCTGTGGTGGTTCCCTTGTGTATTCCTTGGGGAATCATTTTATTTCTGGTTTGGAAATCAATTTCCTTTGGATGGAGTCCTCTGTTGTGAAGTACTCCCAGATGGATTCACCTGAGCAAATGTACATTAGTTTGCTCTTTTCTCTACATGGAGAAAATATTTTTACCTGTGGAGAAAATAATTCCTCACCAAATTTGGGGGTGATCCATTCTTCTTCTTATGCTGGAAGTTACTTTACACCTGTCTAATGCTGGAATACTTCTCTGACCATTTCCAGAGTGGAAAGGGGTGAGAACATAGGCCCAGATTTGAAAGAAAATGATGGAGCACAACACTGTGCTAAATTTGGCAGAGCCATGCTCCGTCATTTTCAAAACGCAGGGATGCACCATCTTAACAACATTACAGCACACCCCTGTGTGCGCTAAATTGCTGCTGAGCACCAATGTGGCTACCCTTGCGCCATGGTACCAGGATGGCTGTGTTGTGGTGGACATTGTTTTTATGCAGGAAGGGACGCCTTCCAGCACAAAAATAATCTTTAATGGTGATTTGCTCTTCCTATGTGTAGGAGGCTGGCCTGGATTATAGTGGGTACCTGGTGATACTTACACCTTGTGCCAGGTCAAGTTATCCCTTATTTGTAGATAGTAGTGTTCTAGCAGCTTAGGCTGATAGAGGTAGCTTTAGCAGAGCAGCTTAGGCTGAACTAGGAGACATGCAAAGCTCCTACTATACCACTTATATCATATAGCACTATATCATAAGAATCACAATACTCAGAGTTACTAAGAATAAAGGTACTTTATTTTAGTGACAATGTGCCAAACATATCTCAGAGGATATACTCCCTTAGCAGGTAAGTAAAATACACAAAATATACACACAGCCCAAAATCAGGTAAGTAAACAGTTAGAAAAGTAGTGCAAACACTGTGGAATACAATAGTATGCAATGGCCAAGGGGGCAACACAAACCATATACTAAGAAAGTGGAATGTGAACCACTTAGGGACCCCAGGCCTAGTGTAGTGTGTAGAGGGTCGCTGGAAGTGTAAGAAAACACTAAGGGTGTCCAAGGTACCCCAACTCAAGACCCTGAAAAGTAGGAGTAAAGTTACCCTACTTCCCTAGAAACACACTAAAGTTGTGATAGAAGATTCTTCAAAGACAACAACTGACTGCAAAGCACTGATGATGGATTCTTGGACCTGAGAACCTGTAAAGGAAGGGAACCAAGTCCAAGAATCACGAAAGCGTCTGGGGGGGCAGGAGCCAACTAAACCCAGGATGTAGGTGCAAAAGGGTGCCTCAGGGTGGAAGAAGCTGAAGATTCTGCAACAACGGAAGATGCCAGGAGCTTCTCCTTTGCACAGAAGATGTCCAACGGCGTGCTGGAGGATGCAGAGTTGTGTCCATGCAAAAAGACTGCAAACAAGCCTTGCTAGCTGCAAAGGTCCCGGTTGAAGAAAATGGGTGCTGCCCAGACCCAGGAAGGACCAGGAGATCGTGAGGAGGCAAGGACTTACCTCCACCAAATTTGGACAGAAGGACCACTGGACTGTCGGGGTCACTTGGATCCAGCTCCTGTGTTCCAGGGACCACGCTCGTCAAGATGAGAGGGGACCCAGAGGACTGGTGATGAAGAAGTTTGGTGCCTGGGTTGGCAGGGGGAAGATTCCGTCGACCCAAAGGAGATTTATTCTTGGCTTCCAGTGCAGGGTGAAGGCAGACAGCCCTCAGAGCATGCACTACCAGGAAACTGTCAAGAAAGCCGGCAGGATTAGGCACTACAATGTTGCTGGTAGTTGTCTTGCTACTTTGTTGCGGTTTTGCAGGCGTCCTGGAGCAGTCAGCAGTCGATCCTTTGCAGAAGTCGAAGAGGGAGATGCAGAGGAACTCTGGTGAGCTCTTGCATTCGTTATCTGACGAGAAACCCACAGGAGAGACCCTAAATAGCCCTCAGATGAGGATTGGCCACCTAACCAGGTAAGCACCTATCAGGAGGGGTTTTTGAAGTCACCTGCTGGCACTGGCCACTCAGAAGCCCCCATTGTGCCCTCACACCTCTGCATTCAAGATGGCAGAGGTCTGGGACACACTGGAGGAGCTCTGGGCACCACCCCTGGGGTGGTGATGGACAGCGGAGTGGTCACTCCCCTTTCCTTTGTCCAGTTTCGCACCAGAGCAGGGACTGGGGGATCCCTGAACCAGTGTAGACTGGCTTATGCAAGGAGAGCACCATCTGTGCCCTTCAAAGCATTTTCAGAGGCTGGGGGAGGCTACTCCTCCACAGCCCTTAACACCTATTTCCAAAGGGAGCGGGTGTAACACCCTCTCTCAGAGGAAATTCTTTGTTCTGCCTTCCTGGGACTGGGCTGCCCAGACCCCAGGAGGGCAGAAGCATGTCTGTTGGTTGGCAGCAGCGATAGCTGCAGTGAAAACCCCAGAGAGCTAGTTTGGCAGTACCCGGGGTCCATGCTGGAGCCCTGGGGATGCATGGGATTGGCACCCCAATACCAGATTGGCATGGGGGGACAGTTCCATGATCTTAGACATGTTACATGGCCATATTCGGAGTTACCATTGTGAAGCTACATATAGGTATTGACCTATATGTAGTGCACGTGTGTAATGGTGTCCCCGCACTCACAAAATCCGGGGAAATTGCCCTGAACAATTTGGGGGCACCTTGGCTAGTGCCAGGGTGCCCTCACACTTAGAAACTTTGCACCTAACCTTCACCAAGTGAGGGTTAGACATATAGGTGACTTATAAATTACTTAAGTGCAGTGTAAAATGTCTGTGAAATAACGTGGACTTTATTTCACTCAGGCTGCAGTGGCAGTCCTGTGTAAGAATTGTCTGAGCTCCCTATGGGTGGTGAAAGAAATGTTGCAGCCCATAGGGATCTCCTGGAACCCCAATGCCCTGAGTACCTAGGAACCATATACCACGGAATTATAAGGGTGTTCCAGTGTGCCAGATGGTCACTAGCCTGCAGTGACAATTTTAAAGACAGAGAGAGCATAAGCACTGAGTTCTGGTTAGCAGAGCCTCAGTGACACAGTTAGGCACCACACAGGGAACACATTTAGGCCACAAACTATGAGCACTGGGGTACTGGCTAGTAGGATCCCAGTGAGACAGGCGAAAACAAACTGACACACAAGTAAAAATGGGGGTAACATGCCAGGCAAGATGATACTTTCCTACACTATGTGTGCTCCAGAATGCAGCATACATTGAAGGAGAAAAAAACTAGGAGAAATGAAAGCATTTCTCCTTGTTGCGTCATGCTAATACCACCCCTGGGGTGGCGTTAGATTTTAGAGCTGCTACAGATGTACTATTCCTTGGAAATCTTGGGCACCATCAACATGCAATGGTGTTGCTGTGGGGTGCCCCTTCCTTGCTAAGTGCTGCGTGTGAAGGGGCCAAATTTACAAGGTGTCGTTCAGACAGAAAAAGTGGCTTAACACCACTTTGTAAATACGGCACAGTGCACAGAGCCACCAAAGCATCACAAAAAGTGATTCTCCGGTGGTCTAGGGCCTTGTAAACATGGCCCTTAGTTTGGGATTAAAGACAAACTTGGATTGGAACTAGCAGCTGCAGAGATCTACACACTTGAGACAGAGATTTCCACCCTTAACGCCTCTGTGAATTCCTGGCAGGTGGTTATATTCATAACTAAATTTCCTTCTGTGTATAGGGAAGCTTGTATATACTCTCTAAATAAACTGGATGGGATTCTAAATGAGAGCCCTAGGCTTTGGCTCGGGTGTGCCATATTGGGCACCAGTGCATACTGATATTAGTATGCATGTTGCTGTTTTAATGAATGCATCTGTTAAAATGTTATTGGATTGACCTATTCTCATGTGGTGAAATATGATGACATTGTATACTCACGTTTGAAATCGATAGCAAACAAATTCAAGAGCAAGAGCAAAATATAAGTAAATGTGGTCCGGCACTTAAAAAGGTTTAACATAATTTAACATCTGTGCTTTTATAGAAATATGTCACCGTGGTCGTGAAAGAGATTCAGGAAGAACAAATCATAAATAACAGTGCGAAGGACAGGACAACATGCTAGCACAACTGTCCCTGTATATGGCAGCCCTTGACTTGTATTGTGGCCTTTAAAGGCAAACTTTGAGTTACTAAGGTTTGAAGTAACACAAATTCCAAGAATTGTGTGAAGTCTAGATATGAAAAACACATTGTTGCATTAGATGAAGTGAGAAGAAAGAATGCTTTTACTTTGAATCTGGAAAACAATAGTTAAATAAGACATTTAGATTAAGTAATTTGCTGGCTGAACTGCTGCAGTAGCTGTTTGTGATTGTTGGAGATATTTTCCTAGCTTTGACTGAAGACGTCTGTTTAAAATTCACTGTTTTCAAGGAAGATTTTGGCAGCTGATGAAAGGAAGGTTTGAGGAAAACACCAACAGCCATAAAATGTGTTTACCTCTCTACATTTATAAAATGTTGTTGCACAACAAGATGCTTTCTTATATATCTAGAGCAAAGTAAAATGAAGGTCTGTCTTAGAACGAAGTCCCCAGGGCATACTGGGCATTTAATTATCACGTGGACTGTGTCCTGCAAATCTGGCTAATGGGCACTACTTGTACCATATTAAGCTGATAAACAGAGGGCATGATTCATCAAGAGTGGTGTGTGAATATGTGTGGCTTATCCTTGTAGTTCTCCTGCCTTACCAATGAATTTTAGAAGTAAGCGAGGAGTGGTCCTGGCTTACTCCCGGAATTCTAAAGTACAAGAAGAGTAACCTAAATTTAAAAAGTTGTGAATGGAGACAGAATCTGTAAGTAATTTTGAAGACAGAGATGTTTTCTTCAGAGGCAGCACCATCGTGATGGATGAAAACGAATTACCTAATGTGTAGTACAACTTTGTTACATTGTTTGTGCCTTATCGAAAGGCATAAACTTCTATGCTAATCAGTCTTGGCACTACTCTACAAAAGATAATCCAGCCCAAACTGCTTCTCTTTCGGATGAGACCTTAAGCAGCATGAGACCAGCCTGAGACCATTGAGATGCGTCTTAAATTCCTGCGTCACAATGAGCTCAGGGCTAAAAAAACGTCACTTAAATCGACTCACTTAGAAACGGTTGAGCCCGATGCCATCGTCAACCCCACGCTTTAGCAGCTGTAGTGGGGGTGGAGTTCTCGATCGGCCTCTTCTGTCTGCAACTCCAGACAAAAACTCGCAAATAATGCCTAAGTGTTGAGTGAGTGAATGGACTGATGGATGAATGGGTGTGTGAATGAAAGGTCGGACGGGTGAGTGAAAGAATGGATGGATGGATGGATTACTGAAAGGGAGGTTAGATGGACGTATGATGGATAAGTGAAAGAATGGATGAATAGAAAGAAGGGCGTATGGATGGATAAAGGGTGAATGGATTGATGAGTCATAAGGTGAATGAAAGATGAGAAGGGATGGATGAATGAGTTATAGGATGGATGTATGGATAGATGTATGAATGCATGTATGGATGTATGGATGGGTGGATGAAAGGGTGGATGGAAGGAAAGTGTGAGTAGTTAGATGAGTGAAAGGATGGATGGATGAGTGAAAGTATGGCGCTGTGGTGAAGTAAAACCTCAACTTCAGCAGTTACAACAAGGGTGCATTTCTAGATGGGCCCCTTCTGTCTGCAACTTGGCAGACAAAGGTGAATGAGTGAGTGAAAAGGTAGATGGATGGGAGGATGTGTTAGTGAAAGGGAGGATGGGTGGGTGGGTGAAAGGATGTGTGGATGAGAAGATGGATGGCTGAATGAGTGAGAGGGTTGATGTAAGGATGGATGCATTAAAGAATGGATGTATGACTGAAAGGGATGGTGACTGGATGGATGAAAAATAGATGGATAAGTGAAAGGGTGGATAGATGAGTGAGTGAGTGAGTGAGTAATGGATGGCTGAGTATTAGGGAGGGTGGATGGAAGGATGATGAAATGATGGATGGGTTAGTGAGTGAAAGGATAGATGGCTGAGTTAAATGGAGGATGAGTGTGTAGATGGATGATGGATGGATGAATGGATGGATAGAAGTAGGATAGAGAGAAGAGTGGATTTTGGATAAACGAGTGATGAGAGAAAGATGGCAGAATGGAGACAGGAAAATAAAAATGAAAGGAACTTTGAAAGACGAAAACGCAGGAAAGGAGAGACAGAGGGATAAAAAGGAAAGGTTAACGAAAGGAAGAGGAACGAAGCAAACAAACAGAAAAAAATCTTTGCTTGTGAGGCCATTTCTTTTTTGGATTGAGAAAAGAAACTCACACTTTAGGAGTATAATTTTTCAATTCGAAAATATTTGCAGATAGGGAGATAGAAATTGTGGCAGCTTTTTTCCCAGCATAGCAAACCTCACTAGGCTACAAAATAGGGCTGGTGATCCTATGCTAAGGACTAAATGACACTGAAAGTCTCGATGGACCAGCTACATGGTCAGACATGCTAGTAAGCATGAGTACCTCGATTAAAAACATACCTTCCGTTGCTGTTCACACACCAATGCTCCTACCTGCTTTTGCTGGAGATCCCCATGACCATCAAAACGACAACCAAGAAACAAGTCATATACTTCTTTGCCTCACCCTCTAGGTTTATCAACCCCTCCAACACAAAGCAGCGCCGACCTTCCTGATGTTCGGAAAAAAAACAAGACCCTTTTCTTTCAAATAATGTGATACTGTGAACTACTCATAGAGGAAAATGGACTGATTTATCCTGGGGCTTAACTTCAAGTGGGGTACTTGGGGTGTTTCACAGGGGTGGCCCCTCCACTATGGCAGAGGAGTGTCGCCCCACTGCTGAAAGCAGAAAAATAAAGTGATCAGAAAAGTATTTTACTATCACTTTATTTTTCTGCTTAGTAGGGGTGGGGCCAGCCACCCCCACGTCACCAGGGAGGAGGACTGGTATGTGCACTTAAAACTCTCCATCCGGCTGTGCTGCACAGCCAGGTAGAGACCAAGCCCAATCTCCCAGTCCCTCCCTGAGTGGCATTTCAGCCCACTGAGGCCAATGCTGGTGCTTCTCTCATGCTGCTAACAGCATGAAAGAAGCCTTGGGATTGGGTGTGGAGGGGAGGAAGAAGACAAGAAGAATCAATGTGGTGGGAGCGGCGAAACACTGAGGCGGCAGGTCCTTTTTTTAAATTATTGGTACCCTTGCTCTGCATGCTGTCCCCCACCTCCACAACCCCTTCCTAGCAGCAGCTGCTAATGCTGTTACAGCCCTCCTAATAAATGTATTTTCCAAGGGTGGCCCCTGCTATGGGAGAGGAGTAACACCCTGCTGCTGAAAGCAGAAAAATAAAATAATAATAAAAGTATTTCATGGCATGGTGGGCCAGCTACCCCTGCGTCACCAGGGAGGAGTAGTATGTGCACTTATAAGTGCGTTTGTCAGTTTGGTTGGCCGTCCAAGTCCAGTCAAACTGACATACGCAGTTGGAACTCTCCACACAGCTGTGTTGCACAGCCGGGTGGAGACCAAGCGCAGATTCCCACTTCCTCCCTGAGCTGCACTTCTACCCACTCAGGCCAATCCTAGCGCTTCTCTCATGTTGGTAACGGCATGAGAGAAGTGTCCAGATTGGGTGGGGAGTGGAGAAAGAAGACAAGAAGTGGAGGGAGTGGTGGAACACTGAGGCGGCAGGTAAGATTTTTTAAATTATTATTATTGATCTCTCCCCCACTCACCATTCTGCGCACTGCCCCATGCACCCCAACCCTTCCTGGCAGCAGCGGCTACTGGTGTTACACCCTCTTAATAAATGTACTTTCTGATAAATAATTGGGTACAGGTGCTTTCAGTTGGGCATGGTAAGATAGATGTCAGATTTCACCAGGAACTTTCACAAATAGAAACACAAAGCCACTCTCTCCCTCTCTCTTTTGCAAGTCCTCAAAATGTTGGTTATTTTTTAACAAAATATTGTGTTTTTCTCCTGAGCACCCCCACCAATCCGCATTTCTCTCCCTTATCACTGCCCCTTAGGCCCCTCTCATGCACTCTGCAGCTTCTCCTATAATGTATTTAAAAATAATATGTGATCCTGTTTTTGGAAAATCTGATCACCCCGCCAATCGTACTGATCAAGCTACGCCTCTGATTTGATGGGAGGATGGATCACCAGATTCTCAGGGCCCTCACCCTGTTACAAGTAATACAATTCGTCTCTGTTTCATTGGATGTTTATTTACTCCGTGACTATTGTTCTAGGCAGATTTATAAGTTGAATGCCATGAATGTCTGCCATGCATCTGTAACCAGCAGTAAAGGTACACTATTTTGTGTCTCATGTAAAGCATTAAGGAGGTTTGCGGTAAAAGTTCTGCACTATAATACCCCCCAAATTATAATGATCATATTTATATTTTTTAATTCCTGTGTTGAGGGTGCATGCCCCCGCTATAGACATTTCAAAACATGTCCTTTGCATCATTCTAAATCTGTATATAAAAATTAGCAAAAGTCACTTAAATCATAAAAGCAACACAAATATACACGTGTCAATTACAGAGACATTCATTACCAGTGGCAGGCGCCACCTCTAAACTAGAGTATAAGCAAATTGAACAAATGAAGTCTGTGAAGAGATGCTGATGAACGGCATAGAAAATGTGACAGATCTAGTGACATGCGAGACTGATGCATGTCACCTACTAAACAATGCAGGCTGCCTGCAGCGAACCTAAACAAAGCATGTGTTCTTTAACTGAAACTCAGCTGCGAAGATGCATCATAGGGATCGAGATTAATTCCTAATGCCTGATGCTGAAGAACTAGTGCAGTGACCTAGAAAAGCGAATAATCTCCTTAGAAAGTACACCAAGCAGGAGCTGAATGGAGTCCTAGTGCTGTAACTCATACTTGAATGAAAGTACCTGGGGCACACTACAGAGCATTTTCCCAAAATCTGCCACATGTGGATCTTGCCCTACAAACACCCTCCCAATTATAAATTTTTGGATCTGTCTGCTTTTGTGCCACATCCATGCAAACAGCTTACTAGATGTTGTGAAGGCTCATAGGAAGACATTGTGTTTACCATGCAGGAAAGAGACTATTCCCCAGATGAAATCACCCAGAAAGGTGCATAGTGACTGATAGGGGGCATCAGACAGGAAGAGAAGCAGTCACACAGTGAAGTTCTACATTTAGCAAAAGTTGACAAACTTGGGCTTCTTCTTTGCTCGCTAAGTTGATGCCATCTGTTAGTGGAAAGGGGCGTGGTTAGAGCTCATGAATTGCCTTTTTCAAGATGGTGGTCTAATCAAGAGATTCTGTCTTTGGCCTTAGTTCAGTCTTTTTCCTTGATGTCAGGTCATGTATGATATTTGGCGCAGCATTGGGTGATACATTTGTTCTAACCAGTGCTTTAAACGGGCCGGTGCTGTCCGGTTCGGAGTACTGGCACATTTTTATTTTGAGAGGGAGAGTACCTGCACTTCTCAAAAGAATCAGAGAGTACTGGTGCTTCTCAGAAATAAGCAAGTACTCTGTTACAGAGTACCTGCGATTCTATTTTTCCATTTCAAGCACTGGTTCTAACAGATCTGTTCACTTATTTTAGGTGTTGTTGATCGCCCACATGCTAATATTTTTGTCCCTAGTGTCAGGGGGATCTTAGGGCCATATTTATACTCCGTTTGCGCCGAAATTGCGTCGTTTTTTTTTACGCAAATTCGACGCTAAACTAACGCCAACTAACGCCATATTTATACTATGGCGTTAGAGGCGAATAGCGCCAAAGTTCCCGGAATGTGCGTCATTTTTTAGCGTGAACCCCTTCCTTGCGTTAATGATATGCAAGGGAGGCGTTCCCGTCTAAAAAATGACTCCCAGGCCTTTACGTGGTATTTATACTCCCGGGCAAAAGAGACGCCCGGGAGTTGGCGTGGCAAAAAACGGCGCATTTGCGCCACTTTTTAACGCCTGCTCAGGGCAGGCGTTAAGGGGCCTGTGGGCTCAAAATGAGCCCACAGGTGCCCTCCCATGCCCCCAGGGACCCCCCCTGCCACCCTTGCCCACCCCAGGAGGACCCCCAAGGATGGAGGGACCCACCCCAGGGACATTCAGGTAAGTTCAGGTAAGTATAATTTTTTATTTTTTTACTTTTTTTTGGGTGGCATAGGGGGGCCTTATTTGTGCCCCCCTACATGCCACTATGCCCAATGACCATGCCCAGGGGACAGAAGTCCCCTGGGCATGGCCATTGGGCAAGGGGGCATGAC
Source organism: Pleurodeles waltl (assembly GCF_031143425.1). Lineage (NCBI taxonomy): Eukaryota > Metazoa > Chordata > Amphibia > Caudata > Salamandridae > Pleurodeles > Pleurodeles waltl. Next base: position 493,741,538 of record NC_090436.1, read on the forward strand.
TCCTATCTTTACAATGATAGGAGTCATGTTGATGGGGGATGGGCGTCGTTAAAAAATGGCGCAAGTCGGGTTAAGACGATTTTTTCGACGTAACCTGACTTGCCCCATTTTAAGACGCCCATGCGCCATTTTCCCCCTACGCCGGCGCTGTCTGGTCTACGTGGTTTTTTCCCACGCAAACCAGGCAGCGCCGGTCTGATTGCGCCGTCTAACGCCATTCCATAAATACGGCGCCCGCATGGCGCTTCAGAATGGCGTTAGACGGCGCAAAACTTTTTGACGCTAAACTGCGTTAGCGCAGTTTAGCGTCAAAAAGTATAAATATGGGCCTTAGTGCTTGGATCATCTATTTATGAATCAGTCTTCAACTTTAATCAAGAACTATAAGATTAACGAGATCTTGTAGCTTTGTGGGTTTTTTTCTTAACTGAAACACAGTTAAAGAGACACGTGTTTTTTCACATGAATATCAAAGTGCAGGGTGGCACCATGGCTCCTGAGATTAGATGCCCTTAGTTTCGCCATTCAAGATGAAAACATAACAGGCTGTCCATTCCTTAATGCTTTCAGGGGTCCATTAAGAGTGATTTAGACCCATACTATTGCCCATACTATGTTACAATAAACTTCCCGTCAGACACAGAACTCCTTCAAAGCATTCCTAAAATGGAATTCCACCACATACCTGATCACATATATTCAACTGGGTAGCCCACCCAACTTAATTCTATGTGATGATACACTACTAGAGTTCAGGGATCTTTGCAATATAATGTGGAAAGGTATCCTGCACTAGTAATGCTCCATTAATATGGCCCACTTCCAAGGACAATAAATAACCACAAGTATAAAGTCACCATTTAATGAAAGCACACTTTCAATTAAAAAGCAGGCATTTTGCCTTTAAAAAGGCATGATTGATATTCTAGCATTTCCGAAGTGTGATGTTCCACACTAGTAGTATTCAGTGATACCTCTTCTCATTATTCAAAAAGTGACAGTTGTCCTGCCCCCTCGGAAGTGACGTCACATCTGTTACCGGGACCTCCGGTGACTCCTGGGAGCCTGCCCCGGAACGGATGTAGGTGTAGGTCACATGCCCTATTGTTGTCCCTAGTGTCTAGGTGTATGTGTTGTGTAAAATGGCAGCTGTGCAGTTGTGCGCAGTGTTTCTGCACTTAAGAGGACAAGTCTGGGCATGTTCATGCCATCAGGATGGTTGGGCTGCAGTGTGGCTCCTCGGCGGGAGGTGTAGCAGAACTACAGAACTCCCACCCACCCTCCTGAGGGTTGCATAACAGCCCCGGAACTGAAGTAGGTGTGAGAAGGTCAGAGGGATTGTGACATAGACTGAACACGTGTTAGGCATGTGGCTAGGTCCTAATACAGGAACAGGGTTATACGCCATCCCCCCAATGAATAAGAATCCCTTTGGAGACCATGTGTCATGTTGTAGAGGAATATGCCCTTTCTGACCTGTAGAATGCATATAAGTGGGCGTCTAAGCAACCTGTGCTAAACCCAGAGCATCTAGCTGAAAGAGATTATTCTGTCATTATGAAGAGATATAACCCCCTCATTAAAAAGGTGACCTCGGAGGGCGGCTTGAACACTATTCACAAATGTAATCAAGCACTAAAACCCTCGGTATTGAGAATGTGCAGCAGGGCACTCCTAAAGATGAGGGGTGCGCTGTTCTGGGATTTCGTGAGGATCTTCGCCATCAGCTTGAAAAGCTCAGCCTCAAGGATTTACAGCAGCTGATATCCCCTATTAAGTGCGACAGTAGCGGCAGTGATGCATCGAGTGAAGAGTTAAATGTTGAAAATCTTTTCACCGATATTGACAATGTAGAAGAATCTATAGCGCCTTCTAACTCCCCTGTCTATGAAGATATGGGGTTTCTGGAGCAAAAGGCATTGGACACAGTTCCCGTGCAGCAGCCACGTCTAAACACCAACGATGGTTACACATCGATGGATCTGTGTGATTCTCAGGATTTCAGAGGTGCCTCAGAGTGTCAAGAAAATGAAGAAGTTAGTAAAAAATACGATATATTCACTTAGCACATATTTGTGTATATTTTGTTACCTTTAACTAATAGTATGTTTTTGTTTCTGATTGAACCATAGAAAACATCAACATGGGAGAACGGTCATCATCAAAGGTTAACAATGTAAATTTTTACTGCTTATGTTGTTCAAAACAGTCTGAAAGTTCCACAAGCCAAAATAAAGGGCCACGTAAGAATTGTGTTTGTACCTATAATGGCAGCGTTTTCGAAAAGGAAAATATGGTTGTCCCACATGATGCAGTACAGCGACTGTTGTGAACACGTGTGTGAAAGGCGACTATTATAATCTTTGTTATGGTCATAAAATTAACAAACCGCAACAGGAGGCTCATGAGTGTCTACATGAGTCATACACACCAAGAACAATTCAGCATATATGTAGCAGGCTAGACCCATACAAGGTGTATAAAATGTTAATAGTTGTGTATGGGATGTCCAAGGAAAAGGAAAATGTACATCCCGATACGGTTAAAATCGTAGCAGCAGCGCTCAAAGAGATCCAATATTTGAATGAAACAGGTTCAAAACTTGAGCGTATGAAGGGGTTGTGTATGTATTTTGATAGAAAGATGATAGAAAGGGTTATAGGAAGATGTCTGTGTGATGTTTATTTTAAAAATAGAAAAATCGGTTCATTAGCCCCGCGAAGACTGTTTCGAAAAATGTAGAGTCCTGGGTAGAGGGTCATCAGGTGTTATTTAACGTACATACTTACTCATTTTTAGGACGTATATCAGAATGTCGAGGTGCAAGATGTCCATGAGTTACACCCCGGATACATATGCATTGGCAGAATGGTATATGTGCTGATTAAAGAAAGAATAGCTGAAATACACCCTGTAACCCTGCATTATTTGAAAATTTTTGAGCTGCCTGCTATGATGATGTTTGACTGTCCTGAATGTATAACTAAATGGTGTATCAACGCGTGGATGCTCACAACTGATAAATATTGGAGCGTGTACAAAAGGCATATGTGCGAGTTAGGACTTTTGCCAACAATCGTGTTACGCACAGCCTTGGAGCTTCTGACAGATGATTATTTCACAAAGAAGGGTTTAGTATTGTCAGGCCTTAAGCTGTACAAACTTATAAATGCTGTCAGTATCGTGTGTGTACAAGTTTATAGGAGGAGTGAGAGGGAAGTCGTGTCTAGAACTATCAAGTGTATATCTATAAAAATAGCAACTCTAGTGACACTGAGGTTGATTAGCGGCATGGCGCCTAGTAACGTATGGATCGAGTGTGGTAGTATGTACACATAGTCAAAAGACAACCTAATGTCCAACAATACCACACCATAAGATCTGTAGCTAGAAATGTAAAGTATATTGTTTTATTCTGTGCTAATATTTTTTATAAAATGTCTCTACACAAAACTGGTGTCTTTCATTTCATGGTTTGTAACAGATGACTACATGTTGAGTAATGGATTAAGGAAGCTTTATTATGATACAAGCGGTGTTGGTAGCTTCGGGGGCCCCGAAGCACTGTTTAGAAGGGCTCTAGTTAAAAATGAACCAGTAAATAGAGTAGTGGTGAAGACATGGTTATTTGGGGAAGAGGCATATTGACTCCATAAGCCCACCAGGAAACGTAAGGGAAGACCTAGCATCGTTAATGCGCAAGTAGATTATCAATGGCAGGCGGACATAATCAGTCTTCAAGATTTAGCAAAGCATAATAACGGTGCTCGATACATATTACTGGTTATAGATGTCTCCAAGTACGACTATGCAGAAGCGCTAAGTGATAAAAGTGGTTCCGTAGTAACTGAAGCCTTTAAAGCAAGCATCAGGAAAGGCTGAACCCCTCAAAAACTACAAACAGATGAAGGAAAATATTTTTTTTTTTAAACGTTTCACAAATTGTTAAAGCAGCATAATGTTAAACATTTTGTAACACACATGGAGGTAAAAGCATCTGTTATAGAGCATTTTTAACAGAACCATAAAGTTGAAGATATGGAGATATTTCACGGCTTATAACACCTACTGATACGTGGATGTTCTACGGGCTTTTATAGACTTATATAACGCCACTTACCACAGAATTATCAAAATAGCACCTGTAGACGTAACGGCTGATAATTCGTTAAAGGTGTGGCGAACTGTGTACGGGAGTCAGATCGCTGCAGATTTAAAGAAGACACTTTTAATAGAAGGTGACCATGTTAGGGTTTCAAAATTGAAAGGGGTCTTTGCGAAGGGCTACCAACATAATTTTTGTGACAAGATATTTATAGTGGAAAGTGTGGAGCTTAAAGAGGATGTATATATTTACAGGCTAAAGGACTATGACAGGGAAAAGGTTTTGGGTGTCTTTTACAAGGAGGAGCTATAGAAGGTACCTAATGATCCGCACAGGATGTACAGGGTTGAAAATATTCTGAAAAGGAAAGGTAGCAGAGCTAACCATCAGGTTTTTGTCAAATGGCGCAAATGACCCGAGAAATTTAACAATTGGGTGTTTTGCCAGTTCCGTGCAGGTTGTGTGAGTATGACAGGGAGCTCGTTGTAGACGCGAAGATGGATACAGTGCCATTTTATATCACTCTGTCATCTAACGCCTCAAAGGACATGTTCCCTGACTATAGAATTTCTAATTACAAAAGTGAAATTGACTAAACACATAGACCTGAAAGGGGACTGGGCAGCAGTCCTAACTGAAATCTAATACCCCAGAACATGGAATACGTTATCAATGTACGGCGCCATATTTAATATAAAGCATGCTCAGGATGCTTTGAGCTTCCACGCCGGGTTTCCTCAAGGTTAGTACCCATCTGTGGTTGTGGTGGTCGAAGCCATCAACAAATCCATAGCCAGCACTGACTTGTATGCGAATGGTGTTGGATAACGTTAGACGAAATGTATTTCTTAAAGCTCCAAATCATGATACAGTGTTTAACTGTTCGGATAAATTAAAAAGGGTTTTAGGAACATTGCAACATATCAGAAGTCAAGTAGAACCGGACCAGTTGTGCCCCGATATTAATGGAGGTTTCTATACACTCTACGTGTATAGCGACATCGTAGAGTCACAGAGAATAGGGCATTGTTATTGACCGTTGCTGAGGTGGGTCCTGGTAAAGGGTGAATATAACACAATGTGTTAATATAGAATACAACAAACCCAACTAAGCATCAATTTCTAAAAAATATTTTGACACCATTATGATCATAATCTACCACGATCAGGCTGAGCCGGTGTCCTTTAAATACGGGAAAATTATTGTTAAGCTTCATTTAAGACTGCAACGCGAGAGCAACTATTAACCAGTCATCATTACTGAAACCGGGCAGGATATGGAGCCCGCCGTCATACTTTCAAGGGGGCCCGGTTATGTACGAGGTAGGCTTGGGGCTTTTCTTCGGTAGTTTGTTTAGAAGGGCTATGCCGTTCTTGAGAAGAGGCTATGAAATTGCAAAACCGCACTATAAAACGGCAGCTACAAGCATTGCGCAGGACTCGGTGGGTTCCGTGATGTCTGCGGTTGTTGAACGTATGCATAAGCAACCTCAAGAAGAAGTGGGGCTGGTGTACAAGTCTTGCTCACCTGTCAAAAGGAAGTGCAGTGCTTCAACGAGCAGGGGCTCACCGACCCACTATAAAAAAAAAGAAGCTGATCTTCTAAAAGCACCCACAAACAAAGATCCGTTAGTCGGAAGAGAGGTTCGAAGAAGAATAAGAGAAAGGTCGCTAACTTAAGTATATTTTTAAAAGTCGATCAACCTGCAAACATGGCCTACGTACATTGTGGATCGGGTGAATGCGCTAAGTAAGAGTTAGACCTGTTTACTCTAAAACCAACACAGACTAGCATCGAAAACAGTTTTTGGTGGGTTCCGTGATGTCTGCGGTTGTTGAACGTATGAATAAGCAACCTCAAGAATAAGTGGGGTTGGTGTACAAGTCTTGCTCACCTGTTAAAAGGAAGCGCAGTGCTTCAAAGAGCAGGGGCCCGCCGATCCACTATAAAAAAAGACGATCTTCAAAAAGCACTCACAAACGAAGATCCGTAAGTCGGAAGAAAGCTTAGCCGCTCTAACACTTTTGGCGCCAATAGAGTTTTATGTGTCAGGGTCTACGGATGTGTATTTGTATTTCAACAACACACTGCTGCACCTCATCTGTAAAATTGTAAAAGCTGATGGTTCCAATATAGAGAACCACGCTAAAGTGGCAACGATCACTTACCCCTTAGCAACCATGTTTAATCAGGTGGACATTACCCTTGGTGATTGCCTTATAACGCAAAGTGATAACATGTACGTGTATAGGGCATATATTGAGAGTGTTATTAATTATAACAGTGATGCCTTGGACACATAGCTTTCAGCTAGGCTCTTCCACAAAGATACTTACGGTCATTTTGAAGCCACTGCTCTGGATGGTCGCAATCAGGGTTTTGTAAAAAGAGCAAGCTTCGCTGCTGGCAGTAGGCAGTTTGTCCTCCTTAGCCGCATACACTTGGAACTTTTCTACCAAGATAAACTACTCATCAATGGTATCCATCTTAAGATCAAACTAAGCCACAACAAGGACTCATTCTGTCCCATCAGTGGGGATGCGGAACAGTTTAAACACGTTATACGGTCAACCAGTTTGTTTGTAAAGAGTTAAAGTGTCACCAAGCATCAGTCTGGCTGACACCGAAGCCTTACGACTATTGAACGCCAAGTACACTGTGGAAAGAGTAGCCCTGAAGATATATTGCATTCCAACCTGTACCAGATGAACACAGGAGGAAAATGCATTTCTGGGACAGCTACCAAAACGTATTATTATAGGGTTTGTGGACAATTCAGCTTTTATCGGTCAGTTTACCTCAAACCCATTCACCCATACACCCAGTTTTAAAACATCTAATGTTATCAGGGAATATCTTGGACTGGTGCTGATAACAGGAAACATCTGAGGGACTCGGGAGTCGTGTATCAAGAGAAGGATATGGGGCCGGCTACACGCTGTTTGCTTTCAATGTGACGCCCAACATGGAAGACATATATATAATCTGATAAAAAATGGAAATCTAAAAGCTGAAATACGTTTTAGTCAACCCTTGGCTACCAATGTGAACATGATTGTATTTGCAGTGTTTGACAGCGTCATCTAGGTCAACCGTGTTTGACTATCTTTAAAATATTGCATAATGGACACTGTGAAGATATGTGAGCTCTTAGGGAGGCATAAATACCCAAGGAAATACTTTTTGGATGTTTTTCCGAGTAACGGGTTACCCGAGAAAGCTGGTGTAGAAAAAACGCGCTCGCTAGTCTTAAACACAGATCCGCATTACAAGGATGAAACACACTGGCTGGGAGTGTTTTTGGATATTGACAAGGTTACAGTGTTTGAGAGTTCTGCGGTGTTCCCCGAGCATAGCATCTACCCAAGTATATAAAAAAAGCTGCTGGTAGGGTCGAGTATAACAAGATGCGGGTGCAGGGTTCTCTATCAGTCACATGTGGGGAACACCGTATCTATTTTATTAGTAAAATGCCTAAGGGTATGATGTTTAGAAATTTTCTAAATCTATATTTGAGCGCTCTAGTAAACAATGACAGTATGGTTGTGAAGTATGTAAAAGAAAATGCGGGGTCTACAGCGACCTTTGTTAAAACAGAATACGATGTTTGTCAAAAGTGTAAGGCCGTATAATGCTTATATACGCACAATTATAATTGTCTACAATAAAATAATTTAAACTTGAAGTCAGACTTTACATTTTCATTGTTCAGGTGGGACACACATTAAAAAGTTGACAGAAGAGTGATGAAATGGTTAAAAAGTGTTTATTACACATAATTTTAGTACAAGCATTAAGCAACTAAACATACCAAAGAAAATAAATGATGAAAGAAATCAACAAATACATTAACTGGTGTAAAACTATACACACAGACAGTGTAAAACATATACATAGGTTCAAAAAGTAGAAGTATCAAACATTTAACCAAGTGTTTCTTTTGGAGCACTTCCTTTTGAAAGAAGATGTCTTTTTAGGTTCCAGAGGTGATGCGTTCCTGGAGGGGGACAGCTGGGGGATAAGCGGGGCTGCGGGCACTGTAGGGTCGGATTTAAAAGCAACAGGTGTTGGAGTACTTGGAGGGCTGTAAGTAGGATCTTTCAAACTTTCAAACAGCCGTCTGTGTTCAGCATTAACAACAATCGCAGAAGGAACATTGAGTTCCGCAGAGGCTTGTAGAAACTGGTCCCAACCTCTAGGCACTTTCTGGAGCAATAGGATTTTGGGGTGTGTGAAACCTTTGATAAAGTCGTACATATGAGACTCAACAATCAGCTGTCCTTTGTAGAGGAATTCACTCTGATTGTTCCACGAAGTTAGATCTTTAGTAACATCCATGACGCACCTTTGTACCTCTGACTTTTGTTTTTTAAAGTTCTCCAACAAAGATGTCTGTTGGCAGTGGTGATGGGACAACTGGATGTGGGGGCTGTTGTGCGTGAGGCGCAGGTAGGGCTGGCGGTGGCAGATCAGAGTTGGGGGTATATAGAGTCAGTGTGTTTTTTCTGACTGCCATTGCTTGTAATAATGTAGAAAGTTTTGAAGAACTCGAGTAAAGATCGGCTTTGTCCTAAGGTTTTAAATCAGTCCAGTTTAAAATGTTTTTAACATCTAGGTGTAGTGTTTAATTTTTTCGTATATCCCAAGCATCGCTCGTAGAAGGGCCCAACTGCTCTAGCTGCTCTAGCTGGTGTACCTCAATGCTACACCAGGTACTGATGAGCATCCTCTGCTCATCGCTGTGTCTACACTCTTTACTTTCGGTGCAGGTTCGACACAACAGGAACATGAGCGTGCCGTCGACTCTGTTCGGTAGCACCGGAAAGTAAAACCGTCTGTGGCGAGTAGATATGGCACTTAATGAGCCCAATGATGGGGTGGCCTACAGGGTATAACTTCTGTTTGTTCACAAACGGGTACAAGCTTGTGAAGTCATGATAGTATAATTTGTCACCCTCACCCCTGTACAACTGTATAGCGTTTGTACGACCACCAAATAAGGTGCTGCGGTGTTCCAAAGACTCAGGTAACTGTTACCTCTTAATAAAAGGTGTGAGTTCCGCATCCGAAGCTAGCATGTCCAGCCACTCATGTTCCCATAGGGTTCTCATTACAAAGCCATGGCTTTCAACATATTGTGCCTTCATCTGAGTACGGCGGTGTAAGTGTTCAAACTTGGTACCCAACAGTCTGTTAAACTCATGGGCCTTGAAATAGCGGGGACAACTGTGGTAAAAACAACCGTTGTACTCGAATGCCGTAGGCACACAGTTATAGCATAGCCGTCTAGATAATAAGGCCCCACTCGGTATTCACCGCCCTGTAAGGCGTGTTGAATGAAGATGTTTTCCTTGTCAGAGACGTACATCAGCCATTCAATGGAGGGGGTTGAATAGAGCTTCTGTTTGCTGTTATAGAGGTCAGGCGATACTGGAGCTATGGTGCAGAGCTTTAGAAACATGTGTTTGTAGACAGACATACACATGGAAGCCAGCATGATATTTTGGAAAGGGTCTATGTAGTTTACAGTCTTTTTCACCGTTCGGGTATTGCACTTCAAAACCTTAATCCTTTTGGTCATTTCCACCACCATGTCTTTGAAAAGGTTGCAGGCTTTTCAGAATATCATGACCTCCGCCTGACAGTAAGCTTTCAACTCTGTTTGAAAATGAAGCTCCTCCTCACTGGAGTATCATTCACTGGTAATTGACTATGGCTCTGTGTTGGCATATTTTTATACCTCCTTGTAACACTTAGTCTTGCTTTCTTAAATTTCCTTATTAAAAGCTTGCGGTTTCTAGCGCTACTAGCCCACTTCGGTTTCTTACAAGCCCAGCTGTTTTTAAGTAACCGCCCGCAGCCTATTTGAACAATAGTCGTGTACTTTCGAGCTGTGTCCTTGCCACTTCACCTACTACGGGTGGGGGTCTTGCAGGATGCTCGGGGGTAACATGGATCTGGACTCTAACCCCTGAGGTCTTAAAAATGCATATGTTTGTGATGTTTTCTCCTAACTTTATGTTTTGAGGCCTAGCGGGGTTCTTTTTATATGTTACAGGTGCTAATTTTGGGGTTTTTACGCAGTGCTTAATTTGTAAATAAAAAGGTGCCGGTGCTAAAAGCTCTCCTCCTAAACACGCAGCTGCTGCAATTAAAAGTGCGAGCACATAATACTGAGGCAGAGTAATCCTGAAGTCACCTCGGGCCTCTTCAATCCATTAACAGCCACTCCCCTTTCTGACTCTTCTTCTTTTTTTTTCTCTTCCTCCGTCTTTCCCAAGTGTCTTTTGCTCACAGTAAATGCCTGAGACACAAAACTAAGCACCGGCCCTCAGAAATAAGCGCTGGTGCTCAGCACCGGAAACAACAACCACAAATTAAGCACTGGTTTTACGCAGTTGTTGGGTGGCTCTTGCGTTTTTTTTATTTTGAGCGCTCATAAGAACCGGACAGCTTTAGCGAGTATATCCAGGGTCTTCTTTTTATATTTACACCTGCGGACACTAATATTAATAAATGCTGTTCTTACACTCCTTAGGCGACCCCGCATGTCTAGTCAAGCCTGCATATTACTTATGTCTGCAGTGGCTGTTTCACATGATTGGACCACCTCCCTCTTACACAACGGCAACCTGTGGGTAAAGTCCTCAGGACGTCTCTGGAGGACACAGTATTGCAACTCCTCTCCCCGAGTTTTGAAGTCTTTAGGCACAGTCTGATTTTAGCTTTCTAACAGACTGGTGCATTTCTTTCCTATATGTGTCACGGACTCTAGTACGTTCCAAAACGTCATGTTCTGGGTCATTACTTGAGGTTTTAGATGCAGGGTTCATATTTCCCTGAGCCATACCAGCTGCAATTTCTTTGTGAACAGCAATACCCGCTTCCTGAATGGTTGGACCATGACGGGTCAAAAAAACAGAACCCCAATGGGATACTCCTGGGTGTTTCGAAGGACTGTTCCTCGCTAGAAAATGTTCCAAAACTTAGACTTTGTGACCCACTACCGCCTGTACTACTATCAGGGTACGTTGAAGAGGGAGAAGACTGAGGAACGTATACATTTGGTGGGGGACTGGTGGGATCGTATGCTCCTGGAGGTGTGATTGGGGACATCAGATACAGAGAACTTAAATGGTGATCGTAATAGCTTAGGGTCACAGATGAGTGGGTTATGTAGGGGCTAAAATCAAGTGATTGTTGACCTGGAGATTGCTGCACCTCTAGGTCTATGCTAGAAGGCCCGTTGTGCTCAGTGGCTGCCATTGTTTCAGAATCCTCAACGCCACCCGTCAGTGCCCTGAGAAGCCCTATATTGGTGGCATAAGGGCCCTCTATGGGGAGATCATTTTCAAACCTATAGTCCAAAATAGTTATAGGAGTTTTTGGGACTAATGCATTGGGAACCGCCTCTACATTACCCATTTCAGATGTAAAACACTTAGAAACCTGTGTACTAAAGGGTCCTGTCAGAGGCGTAACTGTGTTTCTAACTGAGAGATCTGGAGGAACCGTTTGTAGTTCAGGAACCGGTTGCTTCTTTTTATGATTCTCTAAGGAAAGGTAGTTTATTTTAGGGTTGTTGCACTATGTGGGATCCCCTTCAGTGTTTTAGACAGTACTTGAAGTTGTGTGTCTGCGGGTGTAATGGCTCCATCGCCTGTGTGTCCCAACACTTGCAGAAATGTACTTTCAGTAGAAGCGGTCGATGTACCGGGGGTGGTGCTTATTTGTAAAGTGGTGCAGTGGTTAGGGGATGTACCTGGTCTATGACGATTATCTGTAGACCCCGGTCATTGTTTGTCCTGACGCCCTGCGCCAATCTTCGCGGCTGTTGACAATTTTGTGTTTTGTAAGACTCCTGTGACGTCCTTTAAAGGTGACGCAGACCACCTGGTCTTACGGTGGCAATGTTCTGAGATCTTTTGTGATGGTTCTACGATGTGAAAGATAAAAAGATACATTTTAGGTATTGCTAGAACCACTATATCCTAGAGGGAGAAAAAAAGAGAAAGAGGTTGGGATTATTTTGGCTGTACATTTTTAAAACACACCTGATGTGTTCCCAAGGTTGGGACCATTCTTTATAGGTGGTCCATGTTGAGGTGCTGTAGACTTCCTTTTCTGGCCTGCCTTTTTAACGCCATCTTCCATTGTGTGCCGATGACGCGCTGCTCGTGTGGGCCCCAAGGGGCTCTGTACAGAAGAGGAAACAAAATGTCACAATATAAACCTGTGACTATTAGCGTTCTCTGAGGCACCGGATAGTTTTAGTTATCTGTAAGAACTGTATCTTGTTGTGCTGAAGACTTTGTGCCTTGAGCCTCTAGAATCCGCTGTAGAGCTTTAACAGCCGCCTGTACTTCGTCATCATATCCTGTATAAAGAAAGAAAAGTATCAGAAAACATTATTAGAAATAAAGCAAAATAAAAAATAATACTAGTTAGTTGACAAGGTTCTCTAACTATAAAAGTATAGATAGCTATACCTTGCTGAAAGGCCTCCTTTTCCTCACGGGTCAGCGTTTGCTCTTGGGGATCCTATGTACAAAAAGAGACATACTTGTTTTTTGAGCGCCATTCATTTTTATGATACCATCATAACACATTCATAAATATACCAAAAGACTGTAAAGCTCTTACTCAAATAATTAAGGGTTGAAACGTTACCCCAGGCTAACGAATGATATCTTTCGTAAATAGGGGGGCTATACGTACTTTCAGAGGTATATGCAAAAGACAAGTATCAAATTTCCCCATGAATTTTTACATACACAATTAAACAATGTCGCTCAGGATGTTAACTATTAAGTACACTATCAGCCCCCACATGATTCTTAAGGTACAATACACAAAGGCCCTCATTACGACCCTGGCGGTCGGCGGTAATATGGTGGAAAGTACTGCCAACAGGCTGGTGGTACTTTCTACCATTTTATGAAGCCAAACCGTCAATGTACCACACCGACCGCCACAGCGGTAATGACCGCCGGGATGGAGATATCAATCTTCAGCCTGGCGGCTGTCACTTTACTACATGCGGGATTATGACCCCGCCTACCGCCATGGTTTTTGTGTCTCCCTTACCACCACGAAAACCATGGCGGGAGGCACTATCAGTGACAGGGAATCCGTTCCCTGTCACTGATAGAGGTCTTCCCCGCCCCCCTCCTTAGAGTCCCCCCTTCCTCTCCCAACCACTCCTACATTCATGCCTCCTTCACACACGCATATACACACCGAATCCCACATTCATCCATGCATGCATACATCTATTCACACACACATCTGTACACACTTTCATACATACAAGCAGACACGCATTCACAGAACACAACATACACACACTCACACCTCCAAACAAGCACACACATCCAACACACAACACACACCCTCATACATGCACGCACAAACATTCACACCCCCCCACACACACAATACCCCCTACAACCTTCCCTTGTCAGAGCACCCACTTACATGTGTTTAGGCATCCTCTGGCAGGAGACGGGACGCAGCGCTGCTGCCAGCAGCAACGTCCGCTGCAGAAAACCACCAGGCCATATTATTGGTCATAATACGGCCGGCGGTGGTCTTCTGGTGTGCCACTGCTGCTGGCAGCAGCGCCACCTTACCACCATCTGCCGACATGGCCACAGACGGATTTCCGCCATCCTTCTGGTGGAGATCCGGCTGTGGTCATAATATGGTGGATGGCTGGTAGTGGCTGCAATGGTCTTTTGGCGGCCGTCGCCGTGGCAGTAGGTGGTTTTTGCCACCAATGTCATAATGAGGGTCAAAGTCTCTTGTTCACATTTCTCAAAAACCATACACTGTTTATTTAAAAGTAAAGTCCACAGGGTGGCGCTGCTGCACAACATACGATCTAGGAATCTCTCAATAAGGCATCATTTTATATGGTTCTGTGGCCTTCGCAGCCTTATTTTACTGATATTACAATGCTGTCTCTAGTCCTTGTATTGTCATATATTTAAACTAATTATAAAAATATATAACTCATTACAATTTCAAACATTACAGTTCATTGTATATATGCATGTACAATAGAATTGCAGACTCATCCTGAGATCCATTTCCATGTTTTTGCCCTAGCTCGCCATGCTCTGGACCATGTGTGGAGGCAGAGCTCACTCTAAGTCCAGCCTAGAGGGTGGAGCAAATAGACAGAGCCAACTCCACCAGCCTGGACACAGTCTTTTGAAAAATTACACACTGTGGCAGGAGCATAGGGGGTCCCCTGTGTCATGCTCAACATTTCCCCAGGACATCATGAGCCCTATCATATGTTCGTGGAATGCCACCCAACTCTTGATGTGCTTTTTTTTTTATTTTATTTTTTATTTTTTAACTTTATTTATTTTTTTCTTTTATAATTTTTCTTTGATTTATTTATTTATTTTTCTAAAAATGTTGCTATGAGGGCCCCTGGGGACCTGAGCTTCGTGCTCAGGGCCTAAGTGCCCCTGCTGTTTTGGGGGCTACAGGATATCATGAAGGGTCTGAGGGCCCAAGCACGTGGGGCTACGGCCCTCAGGCCTGTACCTCGCGCCATGCACGTCCTTCTCCATAGGGTGGCAGGAGGTTGTGCACCTCGTGCTAGACGCCCTTTAACCCCGAGGGGCTGGAGGGTGTCTAGCGCGAGTAACAAGCCTGCTCTCAGAGGGCCGCAGGCTCACACCACACGGTTCCTGACAGCAGGCCTGTTAGGTTAATAACGGAGATCACTGAGCCACAAAACACTCGGCGATCTCTGCCATTAACTTAGCAGACTTGCTCTGAGAGGCTGCGCGGCGTGAGCCAGCAGTCTCTGAGAGCATGTGGGTTTAGTTAATACCACAGGTCACGAGCGCTTTTAGGCTCGCTGACCCAGCCATTAACTTAACAGATCTGTTCTCAGAGGCCACGTGGCCACGGAGAACAGGTTTGTTAGGCTAATAACTGAGGTCGATGAGCTACAAAGGCCCGAGCGTTTTGCAGCTTTGCGACCTAGCCATGCACTTAACAGATCTGTTCTGAGAGGCCGCGCGGCATCTGAGAACAGGTTTCTTATGCTAATAACGGAGATCCTCGAGCCACAAAGCGCTCAACGACCTGCATTATTAACTTAACAGGGCAGCTCTCAGGGACCGCAGGCTTTGACCCCGTGGTGCCTGAGAGCAGGCATTGTTAGGTGAATAACAGAGGGCGCAGAGCCTCACATGCTTTGCGCCCCCCCACACTCTTTCCAGCCCATAACTTTGCATGCTTGCTTGCTCTCAGGGTGCCCCAGGCTCATACCCTGGGGCTCCGTGTGACAATCTTTTTGACATCCCCTACCCCACCAATAAAAACAATGTGCCCCACATCTCTCGATAGTCCTACTTTCACATACATTTCTATTATTTTAAAGCACATTTAAAGGCATGTTTTACCTATCCTGGCAGCTATCCACATGAAATATACTTCTGTTCTTTGCAGCATATGTATTAACCCCCTGCGCTACTTTATGGAGAGTCAACACTAGCGCTCACTAGTAGGCACATGTATTATTAGCGGTATAGTGACAATTGTTAATTCTAGAAGGATGCATGCACAAGGAACTTTTCAGCATGTGCTTTTAAACCGCAAGCTTCCTCAGTGAACTTCTCGCACTGACCCATAGGATACCCCTGTCCCTGGGGTGCTGGGTCCGTGGTGACCCAAAGCGCTCAAAACGCCGGACACCCCTATGCCGTCACCTTTAAGGTAATGGCCACTTGGGGTGGGAGCGCGTGGTTGGGGTGCTGAGAGATGCAAGGGTTCGCTATGGGCGCCCCAAGCACATTTTATCATACTTATAACACATTTTGCATGCCACATAATTAGAATATAGTAGTAATATATAAATAAAATAGATAATAGTGTTCAGAGTACATGGCACATATTACGCTCTGTGAGTCCTAAGGAAAGGGGCTAAAGACAAGATCAGGTTGGAATTACAGTACAAAAATATACAACAGGCCATAGTTATTTACCTTAAGTAGAAGCTGGTTTGCATTACCAGTTTGCGCTCTGCCCTTCATATTTTTCTCCTTTATGGTCAGTGGGGAAGCCCTGCTCTCCGCAAGCTTCAATACATTGCTCACAAAAAGAGTCTTGTGAGATGCTTGTGTGTACGATACCTTTGGGGGCCTTTTATACCTGCTACGCCAGGCAAATTATGCAGTGGCATTGTGAAGGGGTGGCCTCCGACACATATTATGTTTAGAATTTCATAACCAGTCACCTGGGGGCTACCACTTTCTACATTGACATCTGCTAAGCATGTATGGGTCACTCTAACTTACAACAACATAGGTTGAAAGTTCATTGCTTGACGTAAGCAGTAGCAACCAGGCGGAATGTGCCCTAAGCATTCGATTCACCCTGTTTTCTTCGAAAGGGTACTCGTGTTTGCTGATAGCTAAAGAGACACAATTCCCGGAATACCTTAACCTAAAGAAAATGGCATTAAAGCCCTGATTCCAAAAACCTAGATTTATTGCTTACTTTAAAAAGGGAAAACTATGGTTCAACAAAATAGTTTTTTAAAATCATTTGCTCACTGAGTTGAAGCTGTAACAGTTTGAGGCTGTTGATGTTATTTTTTTCTAGTTTTGACTGGGCTGCCTGTTTAAAAATTCTTCCTTTTCAGTAGGGAATTTGGTAGCTGTTGAAAAGAGAGCTTGGGGAAAACAGGAACATCTATAAAAATGTGTTTACATTTGAGCATTTATATAACTTTGTTGCAGAGGAAGACGTTTTTATTTCGAGAGTAGTGCAAAATGGTAGAAAGATTACAGTACTATGGCTGCTCTGATTCTTCGGTAAATATTCAATCATCATCCCTTGAAACCACATTATGCAAACGTTGGTTAGTGATAGCTATTAGTATCATATTTAGGACAATTACCGTGTTAATTTTGAATGCAGCTGTGCACCCACTACTAATGCTGCTTCTGGGTGCAGAAATTCGTGAGTACACAGTTTACACCGAAATACACATTGAACTCCAGTACAGGGAGATTTTATACAACTTGTGCATGATTTCATGAGGTAATCGGGAACGAAAACCAGAATTGCATGTAGTTTGCATACATTATGTGCAGCAATAATCAAAACCTGCCACAAATTATTGAGAAAAGTCACGCGTGGGATGCAATGTATGCCCAACTTGTAAATCCCATTTCAGTCATCAATAGGTATACTGTCTTAATTGTAATCAGGATATCGATTGAGAAGCAAAATATGTAAGATTTTTAAAAGCTATTTTCTTCTGAGGCAACACCAAAGTCATGGATGAACCTGAGCGTCTGGTTGGTACAGTGGCATTACAAAACACAATCTATATGAAAAGCATCAGTTGCATTGGGTTAGAAAGAGTAGTCTATCCCAAAATTCTTTACCACTTTCGCCATGACCGAGTAATGCAAGCAATCTTATGCATGTTTTAGTCGAGAGAGGTGAATTCGGTGTAGGAAAACGTGTGTACATCTAATTCAGAGAGTATAAGAGAATTTAGAAATGTAGATTAATGGTGATGACCCTCAAGGGAGGCTAGGATGTAATCCTGGCATTCAAACTACAATTAGCACTTTGACTTTGGAGTAGGAGTAAAATCACAAACAGGTTTTTGAAAGAGCAAAAATAATGTTGTAATGAAGGCAAAACACTAGAATAAACTTAAGTTTGACAAATCTTTTCAGATAATGATGTATGCTATGCAGTTACATTTTGGAAAGCTACTGTGAAATTAGTTTCAGGCCACGAAGAAACGTAAGAAATTAACACATTTAAATGCAATGAAAAGAACTGTTGAATGATATATGATGGGGAATAAGCGAAATGTTTAAATTATAAGCAAGTATGTAGTGAATAGCAACATTGGTCCAATAAAGATATATGCAATGTAATTTTGCGAAAATAACATTCAATGTAAAAGTGTAATTATGTGAAGATATCAGCGTTATGGTTCAATTCTTTGTAATGTATTTGTGTCTTTGTCTTTCATAAAGTGGGAGTTATGGAACAGCACAAAGTGCGTCTGACTTTTTCATAGAATTGCATCCAACTCTAGAAATAGTTTGTGTTCTAGTCTGAGGTTCAAACAGAGAGTTAGCAGTTAACCCCTTCGCTGCCAGGCCTTTTCCCCCTCCTGTGCCGGGCCTTTTTTTGCCTATTTGGGGCAGTTCGCGCTTAGGCCCTCATAACTTTTTGTCCACATAAGCTAACCAAGCCAAATTTGCGTCCTTTTTTTCCAACATCCTAGGGATTCTAGAGGTACCCAGACTTTGTGGGTTCCCCTGAAGGAGGCCAAGAAATTGGCCAAAATACAGTGAAAATTTCGTTTTTTTCAAAAAAATTGGAAAAAGTGGCTGCAGAAGAAGGCTTGTGGCTTTTCCCCTGAAAATGGCATCAACAAAGGGTTTGCAGTGCTAAACTCAGCAGCTTCCCAGCTTTCAGGAACAGGCAGACTTGAATCAGAAAACCCAATTTCTCAACACAATTTTGGCATTTTACTGGGGCATACCCCATTTGTGCAATTTTTTGTGCTTTAAGCCTCCTTCCAGTCAGTGACAGGAATGGTCATGAAACCAATGCTGGATCCCAGAAACCTAAACATTTCTGAAAAGTAGACAAAATTCTGAATTCAGCAAGGGGTCATTTGTGTAGATCCTACAAGGGTTTCCTACAGAAAATAACAGCTGAAAAAGAAAAATATTGAAATTGAGGTGAAAAAACCATCAATTTTTCTCTACGTTTTACTCTGTAACTTTTCCCTGCAATGTCAGATTATCGAAAGCAATATACCGTTACGTCTGCTGGACTCCTCTGGTTGCGGGGATATATAGGGTTTGTAGGTTCATCAAGAACCCGAGGAACCCAGAGCCAATAAATGAGCTGCACCCTGCAGTGCGTTTTCATTCTATACCGGGTATACAGCAATTCATTTGCTGAAATATAAGGAGTAAAAAATTGCTATCAAGAAAACCTTTGCATTTCCAAAAAGGGCACAAGATAAGGTGTTGAGGAGCAGTGGTTATTTGCACATCTCTGAATTCCGGGGTGACCATAGTAGCACGTGAATTACAGGGAATTTCTCAAATAGATGTCTTTTTTACTCACACTCCTATATTTGGAAGGAAAAAATGTAGAGAAAGACAAGGGGCAATAGTACTTGTTTTGCTAATCTATGTTCCCCCAAGTCTCCCGATAAAAAGGGTACCTCACTTGTGTGGGTAGGCCTAGCACCCGCGACAGGATATGCCCCAAAACACAACGTGGACACATCACAGAAAACAGAGCTGTTTTTAGCAAAGTGACTACCTGTAGATTTTGGCCTCTAGCTCAGCCGCCACCTAGGGAAACCTACCAAACCTGTGCATTTCTGAAAACTAGAGACCTAGGGGAATCCAAGGAGGGGTGACTTGTGTGGCTCGGACCAGGTTCTGTTACCCAGAATCCTTTGCAAACCTCAAAATTTGGCTAAAAAAACACATGTTCCTCACATTTCTGTGGCAGAAAGTTCTGGAATCTGAGAGGAGCCACAAATTTCCTTCCACCCAGCGTTCCCCTATGTCTCCCGATAAAAATGATACCTCACTTGTGTGGGTAGGCCTAGCACCCGCGACAGGATATGCCCCAAAACACAACGTGGACATATCACAGAAAACAGAGCTGTTTTTAGCAAAGTGACTACCTGTAGATTTTGGCCTCTAGCTCAGCCGCCACCTAGGGAAACCTACCAAACCTGTGCATTTCTGAAAACTAGAGACCTAGGGGAATCCAAGGAGGGGTGACTTGTGTGGCTCGGACCAGGTTCTGTTACCCAGAATCCTTTGCAAACCTCAAAATTTGGCTAAAAAAACACATGTTCCTCACATTTCTGTGGCAGAAAGTTCTGGAATCTGAGAGGAGCCACAAATTTCCTTCCACCCAGCGTTCCCCCACGTCTCCCGATAAAAATGATACCTCACTTGTGTGGGTAGGCCTAGCGCCCGCGACAGGATATGCCCCAAAACACAACGTGGACATATCACAGAAAACAGAGCTGTTTTTAGCAAAGTGACTACCTGTAGATTTTGGCCTCTAGCTCAGCCGCCACCTAGGGAAACCTACCAAACCTGTGCATTTCTGAAAACTAGAGACCTAGGGGAATCCAAGGAGGGGTGACTTGCGGGGCTCGGACCAGGTTCTGTTACCCAGAATCCTTTGCAAACCTCAAAATTTGGCTAAAAAAACACATGTTCCTCACATTTCTGTGGCAGAAAGTTCTGGAATCTGAGAGGAGCCACAAATTTCCTTCCACCCAGCGTTCCCCCACGTCTCCCGATAAAAATGATACCTCACTTGTGTGGGTAGGCCTAGCGCCCGCGACAGGATATGCCCCAAAACACAACGTGGACATATCACAGAAAACAGAGCTGTTTTTAGCAAAGTGACTACCTGTAGATTTTGGCCTCTAGCTCAGCCGCCACCTAGGGAAACCTACCAAACCTGTGCATTTCTGAAAACTAGAGACCTAGGGGAATCCAAGGAGGGGTGACTTGTGTGGCTCGGACCAGGTTCTGTTACCCAGAATCCTTTGCAAACCTCAAAATTTGGCTAAAAAAACACATGTTCCTCACATTTCTGTGGCAGAAAGTTCTGGAATCTGAGAGGAGCCACAAACTTCCTTCCACCCAGCGTTCCCCCACGTCTCCCGATAAAAATGATACCTCACTTGTGTGGGTAGGCCTAGCGCCCGGGACAGGATATGCCCCAAAACACAACGTGGACATATCACAGAAAACAGAGCTGTTTTTAGCAAAGTGACTACCTGTAGATTTTGGCCTCTAGCTCAGCCGCCACATAGGGAAACCTACCAAACCTGTGCATTTCTGAAAACTAGAGACCTAAGGGAATCCAAGGAGGGGTGACTTGCGGGGCTCGGACCAGGTTCTGTTACCCAGAATCCTTTGCAAATCTCAAAATTTGGCTAAAAAAACACATGTTCCTCACATTTCTGTGGCAGAAAGTTCTGGAATCTGAGAGGAGCCACAAATTTCCTTCCACCCAGCGTTCCCCCACGTCTCCCGATAAAAATGATACCTCACTTGTGTGGGTAGGCCTAGCGCCCGCGACAGGATATGCCCCAAAACACAACGTGGACATATCACAGAAAACAGAGCTGTTTTTAGCAAAGTGACTACCTGTAGATTTTGGCCTCTAGCTCAGCCGCCACCTAGGGAAACCTACCAAACCTGTGCATTTCTGAAAACTAGAGACCTAAGGGAATCCAAGGAGGGGTGACTTGCGGGGCTCGGACCAGGTTCTGTTACCCAGAATCCTTTGCAAACCTCAAAATTTGGCTAAAAAAACACATGTTCCTCACATTTCTGTGGCAGAAAGTTCTGGAATCTGAGAGGAGCTACAAATTTCCTTCCACCCAGCGTTCCCCCAAGTCTCCCGATAAAAATGATACCTCACTTGCGTGGGTAGGCCTAGCGCCGGCGACAGGAAACACCCCAAAGCGCAACGTGGACACATCCTAAATTTTGGAAAAAAACAGAGGTGTTTTTTGCGAAGTGCCTACCTGTAGATTTTGGCCTCTAGCTCAGCCGGCACCTAGGGAAACCTACCAAACCTGTGCATTTCTGAAAACTAGAGACCTAGGGGAATCCAAGGAGGGGTGACTTGCGGGGCTCGGACCAGGTTCTGTTACCCAGAATCCTTTGCAAACCTCACAATTTGGCTACAAATACACATGTTACTCACATTTCTGTGGCAGAAAGTTCTGGAATCTGAGAGGAGCCACAAATTTCCTTCTACCCAGCGTTCCCCCAAGTCTCCCGATAAAAATGATACCTCACTTGCGTGGGTAGGCCTAGCGCCGGCGACAGGAAACACCCCAAAGCGCAACGTGGACACATCCTAAATTTTGGAAAAAAACAGAGGTGTTTTTTGCGAAGTGCCTACCTGTAGATTTTGGCCTCTAGCTCAGCCAGCACCTAGGGAAACCTACCAAACCTGTGCATTTCTGAAAACTAGAGACCTAGGGGAATCCAAGGAGGGGTGACTTGCGGGGCTCGGACCAGGTTCTGTTACCCAGAATCCTTTGCAAACCTCAAAATTTGGCTAAAAAAACACATGTTCCTCACATTTCTGTGGCAGAAAGTTCTGGAATCTTAGAGGAGCTACAAATTTCCTTCCACCCAGCGTTCCCCCAAGTCTCCCGATAAAAATGATACCTCACTTGCGTGGGTAGGCCTAGCGCCGGCGACAGGAAACACCCCAAAGCGCAACGTGGACACATCCTAAATTTTGGAAAAAAACAGAGGTGTTTTTTGCGAAGTGCCTACCTGTAGATTTTGGCCTCTAGCTCAGCCGGCACCTAGGGAAACCTACCAAACCTGTGCATTTCTGAAAACTAGAGACCTAGGGGAATCCAAGGAGGTGTGGCTTGCGGGGCTCGGACCAGGTTCTGTTACCCAGAATCCTTTGCAAACCTCAAAATTTGGCTAAAAATACACATGTTACTCACATTTCTGTGGCAGAAAGTTCTGGAATCTGAGAGGAGCCACAAATTTCCTTCCACCCAGAGTTCCCCCACGTCTCCCGATAAAAATGATACCTCACTTGTGTGGGTAGGCCTAGCGCCCGCGACAGGATATGCCCCAAAACACAACGTGGACATATCACAGAAAACAGAGCTGTTTTTAGCAAAGTGACTACCTGTAGATTTTGGCCTCTAGCTCAGCCGCCACCTAGGGAAACCTACCAAACCTGTGCATTTCTGAAAACTAGAGACCGAGGGGAATCCAAGGAGGGGTGACTTGTGTGGCTCGGACCAGGTTCTGTTACCCAGAATCCTTTGCAAACCTCAAAATTTGGCTAAAAAAACACATGTTCCTCACATTTCTGTGGCAGAAAGTTCTGGAATCTGAGAGGAGCCACAAACTTCCTTCCACCCAGCGTTCCCCCACATCTCCCGATAAAAATGATACCTCACTTGTGTGGGTAGGCCTAGCGCCCGCGACAGGATATGCCCCAAAACACAACGTGGACACATCACAGAAAACAGAGCTGTTTTTAGCAAAGTGACTACCTGGAGATTTGGGCCTCTAGCTCAGCCGCCACATAGGGAAACCTACCAAACCTGTACATTTCTGAAAACTAGAGACCTAGGGGAATCCAAGGAGGGGTGACTTGTGTGGCTCGGACCAGGTTCTGTTACCGAGAATCCTTTGCAAACCTCAAAATTTGGCTAAAATAACACATGTCCCTCACATTTCTGTGGCAGAAAGTTCTGGAATCTGAGAGGAGCTACAAATTTCCTTCCACCCAGCGTTCCCCCAAGTCTCCCGATAAAAATGATACCTCACTTGCGTGGGTAGGCCTAGCGCCGGCGACAGGAAACACCCCAAAGCGCAACGTGGACACATCCTAAATTTTGGAAAAAAACAGAGGTGTTTTTTGCGAAGTGCCTACCTGTAGATTTTGGCCTCTAGCTCAGCCGGCACCTAGGGAAACCTACCAAACCTGTGCATTTCTGAAAACTAGAGACCTAGGGGAATCCAAGGAGGGGTGACTTGCGGGGCTCGGACCAGGTTCTGTTACCCAGAATCCTTTGCAAACCTCACAATTTGGCTACAAATACACATGTTACTCACATTTCTGTGGCAGAAAGTTCTGGAATCTGAGAGGAGCCACAAATTTCCTTCTACCCAGCGTTCCCCCAAGTCTCCCGATAAAAATGATACCTCACTTGCGTGGGTAGGCCTAGCGCCGGCGACAGGAAACACCCCAAAGCGCAACGTGGACACATCCTAAATTTTGGAAAAAAACAGAGGTGTTTTTTGCGAAGTGCCTACCTGTAGATTTTGGCCTCTAGCTCAGCCGGCACCTAGGGAAACCTACCAAACCTGTGCATTTCTGAAAACTAGAGACCTAGGGGAATCCAAGGAGGGGTGACTTGCGGGGCTCGGACCAGGTTCTGTTACCCAGAATCCTTTGCAAACCTCAAAATTTGGCTAAAAAAACACATGTTCCTCACATTTCTGTGGCAGAAAGTTCTGGAATCTTAGAGGAGCTACAAATTTCCTTCCACCGAGCGTTCCCCCAAGTCTCCCGATAAAAATGATACCTCACTTGCGTGGGTAGGCCTAGCGCCGGCGACAGGAAACACCCCAAAGCGCAACGTGGACACATCCTAAATTTTGGAAAAAAACAGAGGTGTTTTTTGCGAAGTGCCTACCTGTAGATTTTGGCCTCTAGCTCAGCCGGCACCTAGGGAAACCTACCAAACCTGTGCATTTCTGAAAACTAGAGACCTAGGGGAATCCAAGGAGGGGTGACTTGCGGGGCTCGGACCAGGTTCTGTTACCCAGAATCCTTTGCAAACCTCAAAATTTGGCTAAAAATACACATGTTACTCACATTTCTGTGGCAGAAAGTTCTGGAATCTGAGAGGAGCCACAAATTTCCTTCTACCCAGCGTTCCCCCAAGTCTCCCGATAAAAATGATACCTCACTTGTGTGGGTAGGACTAGCGCCCACGAAAGGAAAGGGCCCAAAACACAACGTGGACACATCACATTTTTTTATAAAAAGCAGTGCCTACCTGTGGATTTTGGCCTGTAGCTCAGCCGACACCTGAGGAAACCTAGCAAACCAGTGCATTTTTGAAAACTAGAAACCCAGGGGAATCCAAGATGGGGTGACTTGCGGGGCTCTGACCAGGTTATGTTACCCAGAATCCTTTGCAAACATCAAAATTTGGCCCAAAAAACACTTTTTCCTCTCATTTCGGTGACAGAAAGTTCTGGAATCTGAGAGGAGCCACAAATTTCCTTCCACCCAGCGTTCCCCTAAGTCTCTCGATAAAAATGGTACATCACTTCTGTGGGTAGGCCTAGCGCCCACAAAAGAAAATGGCCCAAAACACAACGTGGACACAACATATTTTTTCACAGAAAACAGAGGTGTTTTTTGTAAGGTGCCTACCTGTGGTGTTTGGCCTGTAGCTCAGCCGGCCCCAGGGGGGGGGGGGCAGAAATGCCCTAAAATAAATTTGCCCCCCCAACCCCCACCCTCCCCCGCCGGGAGCGACCCTTGCCTACGGGGTCGCTCCCCCTGCGTGACATTGGCACCAAAAAACAAATCCCCAGTGCCTTGTGGTTTCTGCCCCCTTGGGGGCAGGTTGACCTAAACTCAGCCAATCTGCCCCCAAGGGGGGCAGAAATGGCCTAAATACAATTTGTCCTCCAGGGGAGCGACTTTTGCCTGATGGGTCGCTCCCCATCTCTAAAAAAAAAAAACAAAGAAAAAAAAGAAAAATTCCCCTGGCGCCTAGAGGTTTCTGCCCCCCCCCCCCGGGGGCGCAGAAATGGGCTAAAATAAATTTGCCCCCCCAACACCCACCTCCCCCCCGGGAGCGACCCTTGCCTACGGGGTCGCTCCCCCTGCGTGACATTGGCGCCAAAAAACAAATCCCCGGTGCCTAGTGGTTTCTGCCCCCTTGGGGGCAGATTGACCTAAAATTGGCCAATCTGCCCCCAGGGGGGCAGAAATGGTCTAAATACAATTTGCCCCCCCAGGGGAGCGACCCTTGCCTGATGGGTCGCTCCCCATCTCTAAAAAAAGAAACAACAAAAAAAAAAAACACAAAAAAAAAATTGCCCTGGCGACTAGAGTGTTCTGCCCCCCCCTGGGGGCAGTTCGGACTAATAATAGGCCGATCTGTCCCCCGGGGGGGCAGAAATGGCCTAAAATAAATTTGCCCCCCCAACCCCCACCCCCCCCCCCCGGGAGCGACCCTTGCCTACGGGGTCGCTCCCCCTGCGTGACATTGGCGCCAAAAAACAAATCCCCGGTGCCTAGTGGTTTCTGCCCCCTTGGGGGCAGATTGACCTAAAATTGGTCAATCTGCCCCCAGGGGGGCAGAAATGGTCTAAATACAATTTGCCCCCCCCAGGGGAGCGACCCTTGCCTGATGGGTCGCTACCCATCTCTAAAAAAAGAAACAACAAAAAAAAAACACACAAAAAAAAAATTGCCCTGGCGCCTAGAGTGTTCTGCCCCCCCCCCCGGGGGGCAGTTTGGCCTAATAATAGGCCGATCTGTCCCCCGGGGGGGCAGAAATGGCCTAAAATAAATTTGCCCCCCCAACCCCCACCCCCCCCCGGAGCGACCCTTGCCTACGGGGTCGCTCCCCCTGCGTGACATTGGTGCCAAAAAACAAATCCCCGGTGCCTAGTGGTTTCTGCCCCCTTGGGGGCAGATTGACCTAAAATTGGCCAATCTGCCCCCAGGGGGGCAGAAATGGTCTAAATACAATTTACCCCCCCAGGGGAGCGACCCTTGCCTGATGGGTCGCTCCCCATCTCTAAAAAAAGAAACAACAAAAAAAAAAAACACACAAAAAAAATTGCCCTGGCGCCTAGAGTGTTCTGCCCCCCCCCCGGGGGCAGTTCGGCCTAATAATAGGCTGATCTGTCCCCCGGGGGGGCAGAAATGGCCTAAAATAAATTTGCCCCCCCCAACTCCCACCCCCCCCCCCCCCGGAGCGACCCTTGCCTACGGGGTCGCTCCCCCTGCGTGACATTGGCGCCAAAAAACAAATCCCCGGTGCCTAGTGGTTTCTGCCCCCTTGGGGGCAGATTGACCTAAAATTGGCCAATCTGCCCCCAGGGGGGCAGAAATGGTCTAAATACAATTTGCCCCCCCAGGGGAGCGACCCTTGCCTGATGGGTCGCTCCCCATCTCTTAAAAAAGAAACAACAAAAAACAAAAATACAAAAAAAAATTGCCCTGGCGCCTAGAGGTTTCTTCCCCCCCTGGGGGCAGATCGGCCTAATAATAGGCCGATCTGTCCCCAGGGGGGGCAGAAAAGGCCTTCCCAAAAAATTGCCCCCCCTGGGAGCGACCCTTGCCAAAGGGGTCGCTTTGTTGCGTGACATTCGCGCGCAAAAACAAACTCCCTGGTGTCTAATGGTTTCTGCCACCCTTGGGGGCAGATTGGCCTTATCAAAATAGGCCAATCTGCCCCCAAGGGGCGCAGAAATGGCCTAAATATATATTGCCCCGTAGGGGAGCGACCCTTGCCTAAGGGATCGCTCCCCACCTAAAAAAAAAGAATTAATCAAAAAAAAAAAAAAAAAAGGTCCCTGGTGCCTAGAGGTTTCTGCCCCCCCTAAAAAAATGCCCCCCTGGGAGCGACCCTTGCCCAAGGGGTCGCTCCCTTTTGCCAATTTCAAGAAAAGAAAAAAAAATCCCTGGTGTCTAGTGGGGTTTCAAAAGCCGGATTGCAAGCAATCCGGCTTTTGAAACCTGTGAGAGACTTCAAAGGGAAGGAAATGCATTTCCTTCCCTTTGAAGCCTCTCGGGGCCTCCCCCATGGGATTGAAAAAGAAATGCAAAAGCATTTCTTTTTCAATCGCGATGGAAGC
This sequence comes from Pleurodeles waltl, assembly GCF_031143425.1. Classification (NCBI taxonomy): domain Eukaryota; kingdom Metazoa; phylum Chordata; class Amphibia; order Caudata; family Salamandridae; genus Pleurodeles; species Pleurodeles waltl. The sequence continues at coordinate 493,769,088 of NC_090436.1, forward strand.
TCTGCTTCCAGCGCGATGGGGGAGACCCTGTGACTAATCAGCGCGCGCTCGCGCGCTGACGTCACAGGGGGGATTGGGGGGGTCGGGGTGGGAGGGGAAGGGCTTCCCCTTCCATCCCTGACTTGGGGGGGTGGGGGGGAACTCCACAGAGGGAGCGAGAGCGCTCCCTCTGGGCTCTGTGCACAGGACGTAATGGTTACGTCCTGGGCACAGCAGCACTGTGCCTCAGGACGTAACCATTACGTCCTGGGCACAGAAGGGGTTAAGTGGTAAGGTAAATTGAGGAATGTGACGTACTAGATAATGTCAAACTGAGCACCAATACACCCATTTACACTATCACACCCTACACCTACTCCAAAAAGCAATTACTGTTCTTGTTTAGGTTCAGGCAGAGGGTTGGCAATTTAGCCTAAAAGGAATAGTTGAGGCAATGATCATTGCATAATAGAGATTTCTTAATAGAAGAATACCATTTCTCTTGGTGATTTGCGAACCGATTGGGTAAGCCAATCATTTTGAACATACATTTTAATTAACATTTTCAGGTAAAACTTCATGTCATGTGTGTTATTTTATCAAATTCAGTTAGTAAAACAGGTTTCTTAAATTAAGTATGAATAAAATAAAATGAAAAGAGAAAAAAGGGGTGTTGAGTATATGATTGGTTTATGGGTGTTTAGCTAAAAGAACTCAAATAAAGAAAAGCTATTGCTACAATTAAGTTTGGTATGTGTTCTTGTCACAATATTCAAAACATCGCTATATATAATGATTACATTGCTCGAATAGAGACAAATAATATCAAATTATTCTCTAATGATGATTTATGGGAAACTAGTGTTTTGTAGAGCCATGACTTTAGCAACTAGGAGCCTAATGACAGCAATTAGCATACACTGACGTTGCTCATGAAGATGGTTACTATATATAATGCAGAAGATTCATTGAACACAATGAAAAAGGAGAAAGTGGGAGCACATTGACTGTATAATCTACATTGGTTCTTTGATTATAATTATCAATGAGAATATTAGATTGTAGCATCTTATAAAAATAGGTTTTTAATCAAATGTTTGTAGTGTATATGATTGGTTCTGTTAGCAGGTCTGTCCTTATTTGGTCTTTTATTGTTAATTTGTAAGGGGACACGTTAAAGGATCGATAGATCTTTTAACTGTGCTTAGAGTGATTCCACCATAAGTCCCAAATACAATGCAATTACACCCCAATAATCAATAAACATCATCAAATACTTTTTGGAGTCAGTAATCTTCACACAGATTGACCAATTTGGTCATGAATAACCACACCTTATTGTAAAAGATAAAGGGGGTTATTCTAACTTTGGAGGAGTGTTAATCCGTCCCAAAAGTGACGGTAAAGTGACGGATATACCACCAGCCGTATTACGAGTTCCATAGGATATAATGGACTCGTAATACGGCTGGTGGTAAATCCGTCACTTTTCCGTCACTTTTGGGACGGATTAACACCTCCTCCAAAGTTAGAATAACCCCCAAAATGTTTATTTCCCTATATTAGCAATGCTAATGTCACATAAAGTAGTCTCAAAACCAAGTGGGAAACATACATAAACGACACCAGTTGACCAAATCTTCTACAGAATCTCAATTTAGCTAGTGCATTGATTACTAAGCATTCAAGAGTCACAATACAAATTAAGTAAGAGCAAGAACAATTATATAACAGAAATAGCATACATCTAGATTCAGCGAATGAACAGCAACTTTTTGTTAATAATTTGTCAGCATTTCTGGGTCTCCCTAACTCACCTTCAGGTTAGAATACCACCCTTGGGCTTCATGCAAAACAAATTTTGTCTTGGTTAATTTGGAAAAACTTCCAGCTATGGTTCTATCAAAGTTTGGTACCTAGAAACAAAGAAAAAACTTATAACAAGAACATTAGCTTTTGTTAGACCACTCCTCATATGGGTCAGCAAACTGTGATTATCTTTATCAGTTGGACATCAGTTTGGTCAGCTTCAGCAACGGGCAGTGAAAGGGGATGGTTTAGAGTCGGCCTCTAAACTATCTGAACCATTTAAGAAGCAATGTATAGGGGATCTGCATTCAGCATCAGAAACTTAAGCAATCAATCAGATAGAAATAAAATCATCAGGAACTATTCAGCTCCCAGACAGAATCGAAGGAGCCTCTCTACGGAGGAAATCAAAGTAGGAAGAGGCAACCTCCCTCTCTGTGGAGTAGGGCTAGGTTAGAATCACCTAAAGAACTTCCCACCCTGTCATTGGTTAGAAAATCGTACGTTTACAATTGGACCAATAAGGATTTAACCCCAAATTTAAGATATAACTAAACTGTCTTTTACATGTCGATGATTGGCTCCTCTTCTGTTCCCATCATCCGACGCATCAGGTAACCTTTTTATATCTATCCATACTCCAGTCAGTGCTTCCATTGTTAGCTCCTGGGAACATCGCTGTCTCACGCATCAAACTCTATAATGTAACAACTACTAATACAAGACATTCTAGCAAGCAATTCTCATGAGAAAGTTAAAGACGTCTGCTAACGTTTGGTCAATGCAGTGTGAACAATACATGAGTTGATTTCTCTGGACATACATTCCCACAACTTTATTAAACAATGCAGCTTAACATGAGGTTGTGCAGACTAGGCCCAACCGTTGCTAACTTAAGGCCTATAATCAATAAGCAAACTACATAATGTAAAATCATTAATATGACATACTACCTCAATTGTCTAAATGCAGGCACTTCAATTAATATTATTATTCATTCAATAAAGACACTTCATAATTAATGGCTGCCACTCAAGTGGGCACATTTCGAAAGTCGTACAGTATTTTCTATATTAGTCAAATTCTATGCAGACTTTTAATCCTAAATACATGAAAGTCATTAGTAATAAACTCAGCATTCACAGTTCTGAAGAAGTCCTGGTATGAATGGGACAAAATACATGAAAATCATTAGTAATGAATTCAGCATTCACAATCCATCCTCTGATAACTGAGACCCTCATTAAGTCAACAGGCTGGCTGTACATACCCCACATTATGAGATTGGCAGGTTGGCTGCAGCCAACCAGCCACTTTTCCACTCATTGAGCCGCTGGGCCCGTGTTGTCTTTCTCCAGCCCGGTGGCTGGCATAGTACTGCCCAAGGCATTATGAGCCGGCCTACCACCATGGTTTTCATGGCGTTAGCAATGCCATGAAAACCATGGCAGTAGGCCCTGCCAGTGACAAGGAATTCCTTCCCTGTCACCGGTAGGTGTATCCCTCACCCCCAACACTCACCTGATGCCCCCCTCCATCCAAACTAACCCCCACCCCTCTCCGATCCACTCACTCACCCCCATAAATGCACACACCACACAACTGACCCCACCCCTCACAGCCACACACGCACACTTCAACCCCACTCCTAAACCCCCACAACAGTCACAGCGCCCCTCACCCCACACCCCCACACCACCCTTTCCCGCATTCACGCACACAGACACCCACATACTCCAGGCATACACCCATTCACTTACTCTGACATACTTGCATTCATTCACACACTGACATACATGCATTCATTCACGCATACTTCCAGATATACTCACACACATTCTTACACACAAATCACACTGACATGCAGACACACACTAACTTCACCATTCTTACACAAATTCACTCACAAGCATACAGCCACGCAAACAACACACACAGATGCAATCACACACTCAGACATTCATGCACACACTCAGACACACACACACAACACCCCCCACCCTCTCACCCCACTCCCCTGTCGGAAGCCCGACTTACCTTGGGCAAGGAGGTCTTCAGCAGGCAACGGGAAGGGGCACTGCTACTTCCAGTAGCACCCAGCCAGCAGGACACCGTCGGGACGTATTACTGGTCATAAAAAGACTGGTGGCATTCTACTGGCGGGGCAGTGCACGTGGTAGCAGCACCAGGTTACCACCTTCCGCCACTATGAACACTGCTGAATTTCTGCCTCATTGTTGCAGACGTCAGGCAGTGCTCATAATATGGCAGACGGATGGTAGCCAAAGTGGCGGTATGTTGACGGCCGTCACCGTAGCGGTAGGCAGTATGTACCGCCAATGTTAAAATGAGGGCCTAAATGTGTCATCACACCTTACATCATTCCATACAAAGTTTTGTTCACCTAAAAATAAAATCCCTGTAACTTTTATTTCTTCTTTCCCTTTTCGAATTTTCCCTTTATAATCCTTCCATTTTAATTTCTTCCCTCCTCTGATCATTTTTCAATTTCCTTTTTTAATCACATGATACATTTTGTAAATTCCCCATGCTCCAATTATACAAGTCACAATAATCAATATTATTTGTATTATTTTCAATATTATCCCTTCCCCTAGGTTGCCAAGCCAATTTCCCACAGAAGCAAAACCATTGCCAACATTTTCCCAAAATCCTGGTTCTTTCAGCTCTTTCAAATCAGCACAATCAGTAGTCAGATTGTTAATAAGGCTTCTAAATTCTTCACTATTGTTAGGTATATATGAGCAACAATGGTGTGAGTACAGCATTTTACAAACTCTGCCCTCCTTTGCTAAAAGGATGTCTAACGCAAGGCGGTTCTGAAGAGTCATAGATATTACCACAGCCATTTCTGTATCCATTAAGATCATGGCTCCCAAAAAATTTGCCAGCATGTTACCTGAAATAGTAGACAACTTTCACATTTCAAAGAATTCACAATAACTCCCACTGAAGGGTTTATAGCTCCAAATATGTCTCCAACTATGCCAGAATATAATTCTCCCTTTTGTCTTACGTGATGTAATTCAGTAACTGTAGGTACTTTATTCAGGCTTTCAAGTTGATAAATCTTTGAGAAAAATATCCCCAAGTAGCATGTGCCATATCATCCTCTAGGAAGACGGTAATACACATTTGGTCCACAGATGTAATAAACTCCTGGAATTGCTTGATCTTGTCCATTTAACATAAACATCCATGTATTCTGAAACAAAAACACATGTCTACATTCACTCATTACCACATATCAGTTCTGGATTTAGGCCTATATACACAAAGCTGCCTTACGTGTTGTGCATCTAAAGCTAATTTCCCTTGTGTTTTTATGTCACTAAATGCATAATCATTCCTAAATGTCCTTTTCTCTAAGTCCTTTTCTAATTTCTCCCTTGATGCCTTTCTCCTGTTATCTGTCTGATCTAAGAAGCTCTTTTCTATAGGTGTAAGCAAGCATGTGAGATTGTTCCTGTGCACATAAGCTGTACAAATGTCAATGTAGGTTCAAAGAATCCTCTCACTAATTCTATGGGGTTTTCCGTAGCTACACTACTCGGGTACTTAATTATAGAGACCAACGAAAATACTACATCACGGTTTGAATAGAAGTACTGAATGTACTCATGGTTATAAAATATTGTCAGTAAAAGACTATAACTTATTCCATAAGTAAGTGGCAAAATATGGTAAGTAACTCCTTCTGCCACTGATGAAGGAATCTGCGTACAAACATAACAATCTCTCGCATCCATCGTCTCAGCATACTCACGCAATACGCAATAGAAAATATTAGACAAAAGTACTCCTTGGTTACTGTCTACGTGCCAGTATTTCTCATCTATCCTAAACATATCTACTTCTGTGAGTGCAGTAGTTGTCTCTAAAGCTGAGGTATGGTTGGCCACAATCTTGTCAAAAAGAGTCATACTCACAATCAACACCAGACACAATGTCATGCATACAATTGCCAAACCAATACCTATGTATTTACAGCACCTATTATTCCTTACCTGTTGGCTATGGTTATTCATGATCTGTAAAGAATCAGAAAGTAGAAGAGAAACAAATGATAACTATGAAACAAAAACAGAACAAAAATCTTCAATCTTCTTTAGCAGTTATTTACAGCTTTCTGTCTTTCGTCCAGGACCTTTTGTCATAAATAGGTAGCTTGTCAAAATCGGTTGAGTAGCTTGTCTCAGGTTATTTAAAGTGTCTTTCAGTTACTTTCAATAGTTTATTTTGTACTTTTCTCAGATGCACAATTTTTACAAAGCTCAGTTCATCTATCTCTTCAGGTGCCAAAGTACTGACCTGGAATTTCTCGATCAAAACAAAAAGACAAAAATTCACTCTACCATTCACTTGTTGTTGCATCAGCCCATCCAGGACCTGCATACCTTCGATTTGTAATTCTCTGTCTTTTCAATCTTTGATCTCGATTCATCTCTCCAAAATGCAAATCTTCATTTCTTGTTGTGTCAACTTCTTCTTCAATTGTTGTCACTGTAATTGCTTCTTTCCTCTTTGCTTGTGATTTCGGCCACTTATCTTATTTCAGTGGACCTTTCGTCAGTGCTCTTTTCAGTGCTGGACCTGTAACTTCTCTTTGTTCTGCAGGGTTTTGTCTCAACGTGCCTGCAACTGGTGCAGGACGAGTCAGATTGCTTTGACTTTGATGTGCCTCAACTCCTGTCCCCTTGGGGTCTGTAATTTGCTCTGTTTGTTTTTCAAGACTGTCTGCTTCTGGAAAAGCCCTCCTCTGACTAGACTCTCCTGCTACCTCATTTGAGGTTGGTTCACTGTCACTCTCCTGTAGGTCTTCCACTTTGTCTCTCACAGGAGTATTTGCACCAGTTTCAGTCTGCTCAGATTCAGTCTCTGATTCTCCTGTTTCTCTATGTGAACCTGGGTTTCATCTGAAAGTTGTCGGTACTCTCAACAACTCTTCTTCATTGACCAACAGACAGGGTACTTCCTGAGTATGGCTTGCGTGGATCCAATTCGGAACTCCAGCACACTTCACAGCTGTAGTAGTAATCAGTACTACTTGGTAAGGTCCTTTCCACCGAGGCTCCAAACAAGCCTTCCTCACATGTTTTCTGATAAAAACCCAATCTCCCGCTCTCAGGTTGTGGCTTCGATCTGGAGATTGTTGCAGTGTAGTGGCTTCCACCTGATGAGAGAAAGAGAAAACCACAACTGCCAGACCTTTGCAGTAATCCAACACCATATCATCTGTCATGCTCACAATTGCATTGGCTGGAACCGCTGGCAGCCTCAGAGCTCTGCCCATGAGGATTTCATTCGGCAACAGTCCAATCTTCCTGTCAGGTGTGTTTCTCATACTCATCAGAACTAACAGCAGTGCTTCAGGCCATTTAATATTTGTGGGCACACACATCTTTGCAATTCTTGACTTCAAGGTACCATTCAGCTGCTCAACAAGTCCTGAGGCTTCAGGGTGGTAGCTAAAATGTAACTTTTGCTCAATGTTTAGAACTGAACATAGTAATTTAATGACTTCATTGCTGAAATGACTTCCTCCACCAGATTCTAAATAGACTGGAAAACCAAAACAAAGTATCAGTTCCCTAAACAGTAACTCCGCTACTGTGAGTCTGTCATTTATTCGTGTAGGGTAAGCTTCAATCCAGTAGCTAAAGATACAATCACCAGCACATATCTCAATCCTCCACATATAGGCATCTCAATAAAATCCATCTACATTCTGCTAAGTTAACCTCCCACTCTTCCAATTTGGTTCATGTTTACTACAGTCTCTTTCATCATGTTCATCTGCTGACAGATGATGAATCGATGACAAATTGCTTCGGCAACCGGTCTATACTTTGGATTGAACCAAAATTGCTTGAACGTGTGAGCCATGGCATCTCTCCCAACATGTGCTTGACCATGATAATATCTAGCCATTTGAGCCAACAAACTGTGAGGCAGAACCACTTGTTCCTTCCCGGAAAACCTATGCATCATCCTCACATTGAACACATTTTAACTTTAGCCAGTTTCTTTTTTCATCTCTGCCAACATTATCCTGAAGTGCTTTCAATTCTTCCCAAGTATCTATGACACAGAGTGCATAATTGGGGCACATTTCCTCTTCTTCAGGTAACAATTTCCATTAATTTTTTAACAATATTCAGTTCAATGCGCAAAACCTTGCCACTTGACCAGCATATCCATTTCCCATAGACACAAAATTTTGTGATTTCAGGTGTGCACTGCATTTCACCACGGCAATCTTTTCAGGCATTTGAATAGCTTGTAACAAGTCATGAATCCTTTCACCATTTATAAGTGGTGAATCTGAAGGGGTCAGGAAACCCCTCTGTGACCACAGCTGGTCAAAGTCATGGACTATTCCAAAGCCGTACTGGCTGTCTGTATAGATAGTAACTTTAAGCTATTCAGAGACATGGCATGCTCTTGAAAGGGCTACCAACTCAGCCACTTGTGCAGAATACACTCCTCAGAGCCAGGACGCTTCAAGTATACCAGAAGTGTGCACACAGCATATCCTGCTCTCAGTGTTCCCATGCTCTCTCTTAAATAGGAACCATCAACAACAAAACATTTGGTCATTTTCTTCCAAACGAGTATCTTGACTATCAGGTCTCGGTTTTGTGCACAAATCAGTAACCTCCAGACAGTAATGTTCAACTTCTTTCAATTTGTCAACATCAATCTTCTCATTTGGAAGTAAAGTTGCTGAGTTAAGCACTGTACACCTTTTTAATGGTATGTTAGGCGACCCCAGGATGACAATCTTATAGCGGGTCAGCCTGGCCTTAGTCAAATGCTGAGTCTTGGTTCTTGTTGGAAGATGGGTTATTGGTAAGGGCAGGTCAGTACGTACACTTAGCAATAGGCCACTAACCTCCACTTAAGTCCAGTTAGGTCTCAGTAAATTAAACCAAGCTCAACCCTTGGTAGCTTGGCAACGAGCGACAAGGCTTAACTTACGAGATAAAGCGTAAAGCATTCAAATATCAGAAAACAGTAATTAATTTAAAAACAGGAAACAGTTTAAAAATCCAAAATCAATTTATAGACATTGATTATATTTTTATCTTTAAAATGATACCAAGACAAATAAAATTGGATAAGGGGAACCGGAGATATGAATTTTAAAAAAAATTATGCTTTCTAGCGCATAGAAGCAACTAGCGCTCAAAGGGTTAAAAAAGGTCACACTGGAAAGGAACAAAGTCCAGAGTTCAGGCCACCCAAGAGGTAACACTGTCACACTTACTTTCAGAAGTGTTTGATTCAGGAAAGTGGTCCACAGCACCAGCCAAGGGTTCAGAGGCTCTGGTGTGCCTCTTGGGGTCTGGGACTACAACTCCCACAATGCACCTCTTCAACTTATGGAGTTGCTCCAAACGTCTCCAAACTTCTGGATCTTCTTCCAGAGGTATTTGTTGTGTCCTTGAAGTGTCCACAACTTGATCCAAGTTTCCAGAAGCTCTGAATTGCTTCTTGGGAGTTGGGAATACAATTCCCAGAATGCACCTGGTCAGTATCCTCAAATGACCACTGGACGCTGGTCAGCTGGGCTCTGCATGCAGGACTTGATGCAGGGGACTCTGGGCAGCTCCTTTGTACCTGTAGCGAACAGGAAGTCCCTTCTTGAAGCAGTAGAAGACAGGTAAAGTCCTCTTAGTGGTGAAGCCCAAGTGTGTAGCTGGTGCAGTCCTCCAGAGTGCAGTGTTGAGGTGCAGGTCAGGGGTCCAGCAGGGCAGTCCTTCTTCTCCTTTAGTTCTTCCTTGTTGGAATCTGATAGGGATCTGAGGTGTGGGTGCAGGTCTGCCAGTTTTATCCCTGCTCCTGGGTGAAAAACAGGGGGGGGGGGTCCTGGTTCTCCAATCAGGTGCAGGGTCCTTCCCCCTGTGATGACCACATCCTGGGAAGTGTGGCAAAAATCAATCCCAGGGAGCAACATTCCTCAAAAATCCATCATGGCTGAAAGTGATTTTTGGAGGTTACATCTGGCTGAGCCCACCCACTGGTGTGGCTAAAAATCCTAATCACACCCCTCTCCTGCCCTCTCCTAATCTAATCAAGGGGGCACCTAATTGTCTGGGTTTGCAGGATGTGAGGGTGTTGCTGGGTTGCTCCAAATGTCCTTCTCTGCCTTTGAAGACCAGTTTGGCAGCCCTTCCCCTTCCTGCTTCACCATCTGCTGACAGATGATCTCCTCCCCCAGGCACATCTCTTTGTGTGGAGCCAGGCCACTTCACACATCATCAAGGCAGCCTGGTCAATCAGAGCAAAGCAGCAAAAACACTGAAGGCGGCAACATTTCAGGAAAAGTTTAAAACTCTTTACCTGAACAAGTTATATTAAATCCAACAACTAGAAGTTGTGGGATTTATTATAACAATTATTTTGATTCCAAACCTCTGGTATCTGTTACTTAAGGGGACTTTTAAAATTAAAATAAAGTCTTCCCATTCTAGCCTAAGGAGGCCATTCACTACAATGAGGGAAAAACGAATCTGTCTGTTTTACCTCACCAGGGCTTATAAAACTATTTATATAAGGTCCCTGCTTATTGTTACATGGCACCCAGCCCTAGGGACACATATGTAAACATAAGGTAGTTTAAGGCTTTGGAACTACTTTTAATTCCAAAGTCGAATTTGCATATAACTTTAATTTAAAAGCAGCCAGCAAGGCTAGCCTGCCTTTAAAATGACAATGGGCACCTCAGCAGTGCACCTATGGGGCACTACCTATGCTGCGGTCCCTAAACCTCCATGCCCTTTCATATACTAGGGACTTATAGGTGGGTTAATTTTGCCAATTATAATTAGCCTAATTTGCATACTGATTTTATACAGAGCACATGCCATTGGATTAGTTAGCAGTACCCAGGGCACCATCAGAGTCAGGAAAACACCAGCAAAAAGTGAAAAATGGGGGCAAAAAGTTAGGGGGCCTCTGCAATCAGCCCTGTTCTCTCACACAAGCCCCTCCCCCAGCCCACACACCCAGGAGACTCAGCCCAACCTGGGGAGAGCCTTCCTGGCTTGTGAGGCGAGGAAGACAGTGAAGAGAACAGGCTGTCCCTTTGCAGGGCCTACTCTGCCTTACATCCTCCTGCCATGGTCACTCCCTCTGGGTAGTGACTCCATCCCAACAGTGAAAGGACCCATATCAAACTGAAACTTCCCTCTAGGGTGGTCTTCCTCCTCTCTCTCTGCCAACTTGGGTGGTGCGGTGCCCACCTCCCTTACCACTAACTTTGCTAGGACAACACCTAACCTACCCAAAGAGGTCACCCAACACTTGAGCAACCCCACCATGACCAACAGGGTCAGGGGGCCTACTTTGCGTATGGCCCTGGGGTCTGCCTCCCAGGCCAAGTGCAGTGCTGACAGGAAGGCTAGCACCCAGCAGAGGCTACTGACAGCTGTCAGTATCCAGAACCACACCCTAAGCTCTCCACTGACAGGTGGCTGGGCTGCTTTAGGGGCAACTGTGGGGTTCTGGCATCCCTTTTGCTGTCTAGAGTGGGGGGCTACCACCTTCTGTGGCAGACACCCTCCTTCCACCCTGCATCTGAACAGCTGCCTGACTACTCAGGACTTCCTTGGGGTCAGGTGAGGCCTCACCCGTGCCAACTCTAGGCTCTCCCCCTACTGGGGCAGAAGGCCTTTGGCTCCCTGGAACTCTCTTCAAGAGTGACCCACCCTTCCTTTTCTTCTTTCCTTTTCTTGGGGACCCCTGTCTCCTAACTGTAGGGACTGACTCCCCAGGATTTTGGGTTGGGGGGTGCCCTGGGCGACCACCCCATCTGGGACCAGACTCACCTCTGGATGGTCATTGCCTAGGATACAATCTAGGGAGAGGTCAGCACTGACTACCACCCTAAACCAGCTAAGGATACCCTCCCTCTCTAGGGGCACTATGGCTAGAGGTGTGGAGGTGACCTCCCCTGTGGCTATCCTGACTTTCCTGGTCTCTCCTGGGACATAAATGTCTGGGGTCAACCACCAGCCACTCACTATAGTGTGACTGGCACAGGTGTCTCTCAGGCCAGTGGTAGGGATCCCATTCACCTGAATAGGATGAAAGTGCCTACTCCCACCCTCAGGGATCACCAGCTTACCATCTGGTCCTGTCTCCCAGCCCAATGCTAGGAGGACTTCATCATCTGAGGAAACCTCCTCCATGGCTACACTGGACAGCCCAGTGCTAACCACCGTCTTTGGATAGGCTGCATCTCCTCTGAAGTGACCTGTCTGCTGACAGTCAAAGCAAGCCTTACTGTCCAAGAGCATTTTTAACCCTGGGTCTCCCTGTCTCTGATTGTCAGAGTGGGAGTGGGATTTTCTCACCTCCTTAGGGTTCTGGTGTACAGAGGGAGTCTCTGTGGTGGGCTTACCACCTCTCTCTTTAGGTTTTTGGGGACCTGACCCCCCCTTCTTGGAGTCTCCCCCCTGGGACTTGACAACCACCCTGGTTCTCAACCACTCATCAGCTGCCTCCCCCAGCTCTCTAGGGTTGGTCAGCTTAGAGTCCACTAGATGCTGGTGTAACCTTTCTTGGATACAATTGGTCAAGATGTGCTCTCTCATGATAATATTGTATAACCCCTCATAAGTATTTACTTTGTTACCATGAATCCAGCCCTCTAGTGCCTTAAGTGAGGTGTCTACAAAGTCAACCCAAGACTGAGTATTGACCTTCTGGGTGTCCCTGAACTTCATCCTATACTGCTCTGGGGTCAGACCAAACTTTTTAGTTAAGCATCTCTTAATACTGGGGTATGAATCTGCCTCCTCCCCCCTCAAGGTTGGGAGCCTATTCCTCCCAGAGTTGGGGACCAACTCCCAAAGAAATGAACCCCAGTACTGAGGCTCAACTCTCCTCATCTGAAGAGCCCTCTCAAAGGCCCCCAGCCACTTATCTATATCATCTCCCTCTACATAGGTAGGAACTACCCCCTTGAGTAATCTGGGGCAAACTCCCTCACCCATGGACACCTCAGCTTTTCTGTTGCTGCCACCATCTCTTTTCTCTTTCTTTGTCCACTTTTTCTCTTCTAGGGCCAGCTTCTGTGCCTCCAAAGCTATAAATGCTAGCTGGGCCTCCAGCTCTCTTTCCCTGAGGGACAGGTTCTCTCCTCCTGAAGGGACCCCCTTCCCCCAACTAGCTTTGGGTATGACCCTAGTGTCAACATCAGGACAGTGCGCGCTCTACATGCGATGTATTGCAATAAACTAACTCTTATGAAATGTAATATTCATTCATTATGTATTAATGCAGTATGTTAACCTTTTGCATTGCAGGGATTCATGTTGAAACATCATTAATGCTGTTTGCAATGTATTGCTCATTTTCTAGGCTTTGCTGCAGTATTACAGGGCGTGGTTGGGTGTGGTCCCTATTCTAAGCCTTTCTAGAATCCCTTCCTGCAGCCTGGCTGGGTGTGGCACGTGGGCGGGGCCTGGGTCTATTTAATGGACCCAGCCCAGCACCAGGTGCTCACTATTCAGAGGTCCCGGTGCAGAGCAGCAGCATTTTCCTGAGCTCCTGTTCCGAAGGCCTACCTAGGATTTCCAGGCCCTGTCTTCATTTCCTTTGGTAATCTTCAAGCAGGGCGGTAAGACGGAGGTCGGGTTAGGCCCCCAACTCCGTTTTGAGAGATACTCGAGTTTTGGGCCTTTTGGTTACATTGTGTGTGCGATGGTTTTCTTGGCATTTAACTCCTGCAGTTCAGATCGGCAGTGTGCGTGATCGTATCTTGGCATTTAACTCTTGCAGTTCAGATCGGCAGTGTGCGCAATCATATTTTGGCATTTAAACCGTGATGGTTGAATCAGCAACAGTGTGCACGATTCATTCTTGGCATTTAACTTTCACAGTTCAGATTGGCAGTGTGCGCGATCGTATTCTGGCATTTAAACCTTGATGGTTGAATCAGCAACAGTGTGCGCGAATCATTCTTGGCATTTAACTTTCACAGTTCGGATCGGCAGAGTGCGCAATCGTATCCTGGCACTTAAACCTTGATGGTTGAATCGGCAGCAGTGTGCACAATTCATTCTTGGCATTTAACTTTCACAGTTCGGATTGGCAGAGTGCGCAATCGTATCCTGGCATTGAAACCTTGATGGTTGAATCGGCAACAGTGTGCACGATTCATTCTTGGCATTTAACTTTCACAGTTCGGATCAGCAGAGTGCGCAATCGTATCCTGGCACTTAAACCTTGATGGTTGAATCGGCAGCAGTGTGCACAATTCATTCTTGGCATTTAACTTTCACAGTTCGGATCGGCAGAGTGCGCGATCGTATCCTGACATTTAAACCTTGGTGGTTGAATCGGCAGCAGTGTGCGTGATTCATTCTTGGCATTTAACTTTTACAGTTCAGATCGGCAGAGTGCGCGATCGTATCCTGGCATTTCAACCTTGGTGGTTGAATCAGCAGCAGTGTGCGCGATTTATTCTTGGCATTTAGCTTTCACAGTTCGGATCGGCAGAGTGCGCAATCGTATCCTAGAATTGAAACCTTGGTGGTTGAATCGGCAGCAGTGTGCGCAATTCATTCTTGCCATTTAACGCTTGTAGTTCAGATCTGCAGTGTGTGCGATCATGTTTTGACATTTGAACTTTGATGAACGAATCGGCAGCAGTGTGCGCGATTCATTTTTGGCAATTAAAACTTGCAACTCAGATCGGCAGAGTGCGCAATCGTATTTTGACATTTGGATCCTGATGGTTGAATCAATGGCAGAGTGCGAAAGTCATTCTTGGCATTTAACCCTTATGTTTCAGATCGGCAGAAAGCGCAATAATTTCTAGACATTGAAATCTTGATGCACAGTTTTGATATTTAAAGTGTATAATAATTCTTAAGCAATTGAATCTTGAAGATCTAGACAAAGTGTGTCCTTGCAGTATCATTCATGAGCTTACCACAGTTTATTCCTAAACTCAGAGTTAATAAGGTTATGATATATAAAGGCTCTTGATCATTCATGTTATCAGTCCATAGCTATCCTGAACAAAGCTTATGAAAGTCAAAGTGTATAATCTGATTATTGTGTTCTTAACTTTTACTTCCACAGGTCTCCTTCCGCGCTGTTCCCAACCTAAAACCCCTTCCCCCACTTGGTCATTCTTTAACTCTGTGCTATAACGGCTAGTAGAGTTTGGAGCTGCCAAGAGGTGGACATATTGGGAACAGGCGCAAACCCCGAGGATCCGGACTCCCTGATACCTAGTGACTATGTGTAGTGAGGACCGGTCTTCCTCCTCCTCACTTAGGCTCAGATGCCCTCCCTCCCCTGAGTGGTTGGAGGTAGCATCCTCCACTGCTTCTTCCTCCTCTGGAGCTTCCTCTGGGCCTACTTCTTGGGCCTCAGCCCATGCTGTCAGGGATTTAATCAGGACATGCTTCCTGAGGTCAGTGGTTGCAGGCAACCCCCTTGCAATACACAACCCCCTAAGCTGGACTACTGTCAGTGTGGGTAGGCTAGCCAGATCAAGCTCCATGGTTCTTAGTTTTGTGTCAACAAAAACTTTTTGCAAAATCTGGAAACAAGAATTTAGAAAAATCACAAAAATTCAATAATTTAAATTAATCCAAATTAAAAATTAAAAACAATTTTTGCACTAGGACAATTTAAAGGATTTTTAATTTGTTTTACTTAAAACTGTAATGTGATACTGAACACAAGTACAGGATCCCACCAATGCGCACCATAAATGTTGGAAAATGGGTTGTTGGTAAGGGCAGGTAAGTACCTACACTTAGCAATAGGCCATTAACCTCCACTTAGGTCCAGTTCGGTCTCAGTAAATTAAACCTAGCTCACCCTTGGTAGTTTGGCAACGAGCGACAAGGCTTAACTTAGGAGACAAAGCGTAAAGCATTCAAATATCACAAAACAATAATTAAATAAAACACAGGAAACAGTTTCAAAATCCGAAATCAATTTATAAAAGTAGATTATATTTTTATCTTTAAAATGACACCAACACAAATAATATCGGATGAGGGGAACCGGAGATATGAATTTGTAAAGAATTAATGCTTTCTAGCCCATAGAAGCAACTAGCGCTCAAAGTGTTAAAAAAGGTCACACTGGAAAGGAACAAAGTCCAGAGTTCAAGCCACCCACGAGGTAACACTGTCACACTTACTTTCAGAAGTGTTTGATTCAGGAAAGTGGTCCACAGCACCAGCCACGGGTTCAGAGGCTCTAGTGTGCCTCTTGGGGTCTGGGACTACAACTCCCACAATGCACCTCTTCAACTTATGGAGTTGCTCCAAATGTCTCCAAACTCCTGGATCTTCTTCCAGAGTTACCTTTTGTGTCCTTGAAGTGCCCACAACTTGATCCAAGGTTCCAGAAGCTCTGAGTTGCTCCTTGGGAGTTAGGACTACAATTCGCAGAATGCACCTGGTCAGAATCCCCAAATGGCCACTGGACGCTGGTCATTTGGGCTCTGCTTGCAGGACTTGATGCAGGGGACTCTGGGCAGCTCCTTTGTACCTGTAGCAAAGAAGGCGTCCCTTCTTGAAGCAGTAGAAGACAGGTAAAGTCCTTTTAGTGGTGAAGCCAAAGTCTGCAGCTGGTGCAGTCCTCTACAGTGCAGTGTCCAGGTGCAGGTCAGGGCTCCCGCAGGGCAGTCCTTCTTCTCCTGTAGTTCTTCCTTGGAATCTGATAGGGATCTGAGGTGTGGGTGCAGGTCTGCCAGTTTTATCCCTGCTCCAGGTGCATGGTCCTTCCCCCTGTGATGACCACTTCCTGGGAAGTGTGCAAAAATTAATCCCAGGGAGCAACATTCCTCAAAAATCCATCATGGCTGAAAATGATTTTTGGAAGTTACATCTGGCTGAGCCCCCCCACTGGTGTGGCTAAAAATCCTTATCACTCCCCTCTCCTGCCCTCTCCTAATCTAATCAAGGGGGCACCTAATTGTCTGGGTGTGCAAGATATGAGGGTGTTTCTTGGTTGCTCCAAATGTCCTTCTCTGCCTTTGAAGACCAGTTTGGCAACCCTCCCCCTTCCTGCTTCACCATCGGCTGAGGGATGATCTCCTCCCCCAGGCACATCTCTTTGTGTGGAGCCAGGCCACTTCACACCTCATCAAGGCAGCCTGGCAGGCTGCCAGAGGCTGGCCAATCAGAGCACAGCAGCAAAAACACTGCAGGGCTGAAGTTGGCAACTTCTCAGGTAAAGTTTAAAACTCTTTACCTGCACAAGTTATATTAAATCCAACAACTGGAAGTTGTGGGATTTATTATACCAATTAATTTGATATCAAACCTCTGGTATCTGTTACTTAAGGGGACTTTTAAAATTAAAATAAAGTCTCCCCATTCTAGCCTATGGAGGCAATTCACTACAATGAGGGAAAACTAATCTGGCTGTTTTACCTCACCAGGGCTTATAAAACTATTTTTATAAGGTCCCTGCTTATAGTTACATGGCACCCAGCCCTAGGGGCTGAAGGGCACACCTTAGGGGTGACTTATATGTAAAAATAAGGTAGTTTAAGACTTTGGAACTACTTTTAATTCCAAAGTCGAATTTGCATATAACTTTAATTTAAAAGCAGCCAGCAAGGCAAGACTGCCTTTAAAATGACAATGGGCACCTCAGCATTGCAGCTATGGGGGCACTGCCTATGCTGGGGTCCCTAAACCTCCATGTCCTTCCATATACTAGGGACTTATAGGTAGGTTACTTTTGCCAATTATAATTAGCCTAATTTGCATACTGATTTTATACAGAGCACAGGCCCTGGGACTAGTTAGCAGTACCCAGGGCACCATCAGAGTCAGGAAACACCAGCAAAAAGTGGTAAATGGGGGCAAAATTTAGGGGGGCTCTGCAATCAGCCCTGTTCTCTCACAGTTCTGGTGAGTAAAACTTCAAAGGAATGAGGGACCCTGACAGTTAAAGGATGTCCCATCATAATGCTCTCACTCTGAGTGAGGCTCAGTCCAACCGCTGCAACTGTACATAAACAGCCTGGTAAAGCTGCTGCAACTGGGTCCAACGTAGCTGAAAATAGGCAACTGGGCGGTTTAGACCACCATGGACTTGTGTCAAAACAGGCAAAAAACATGCATCACGTTCATGACAAAGCAATATGAAAGGTTTTGTGTAGTCAGGCATTCCCAAAGTCGTAAATTTACACAGACTCTCTCACCTCAGTAAAGGCCTTCATACAGGCTTGGTCTAACACTAAGGGATCAGTAACTTCTTTGTGAGTCAGTTTCTGCAATGGCTTAGAAATGACTGGAAAGTTGGGAATCTACGGACAACAATAGCTCACCATTCCCAAAACATCCTGACATCTCTCTGTGTTGCTGGGGGATTTATCTGCAATATGGCTGTGACCCTTTCTCCAGAGATTTCCCTAATTGCTTTCTCAAATAGGTGACCCAAATATTTCACTTCTTTCTGACAGTACTGTAATTTCACTGGTGACACTTTATGCCCATTCTTTACTAAGTGATTCAATAAGGTAATAGTATCATACTGGCATGCTTCCCTTGTCTTTGACGCAATTAACAAATTATCAATGTACTTGACTAATGTTGATTGGAAAAGCATTTCCAATGACTCCAGGTTCTTTTTCAGGATTTGTTTGAAAATGGATGGTGACTCTGAAAACCCTTGAGAAATTTTGCACCAACAGTAGACTCGATCCAAAAATTTTAAACAGAAAATAAATTTGGTATCCTCATGAAAATGTACAGAAGAGAATGCTTGTGACAGGTCTATTATGGTGAATCATTCAGCATCACATGGGACCTGAAACAAAATCACTGCTGGATTGGGCACCATGGGACAACATTGTGGGGCATATTTATACTCCGTTTGCGCTGAATTTGCGTCGTTTTTTTCGATGCAAATTCGACGCAAAACTAACTCCATATTTATACTTTGGCGTTAGACGCGTCTAGCGCCAAAGTTCATGGAGTTAGCGTCATTTTTTTGCGTGAACACCTTCCTTGCGTTAATGATATGCAAGGTAGGCGTTCCCGTCTTAAAAAATTACTCTGATGCTATTGCGTCGGATTTATACTCCCGGGCAAAATTGACGCCCGGGAGAGGGCGGGACTAAAAAACCCGCATTTGCGCCGGATTTTAGCGCCTGGGTCAGGGCAGGCGTTAAGGGACCTGTGGGCTCAGAATGAGCCCAGAGGTGCCCTCCCAAGCCCCCAGGGACACCCCCTGCCACCCTTGCCCACCCCAGGAGGACACCCAAGGCTGCATGGCCATTGGGCAAGGGGGCATGACTCCTGTCTTTGCTAAGACAGGAGTCATGTTAATGGCGTCTGGGCGCCAAAAAAAATGGCGCAAATCGGGTTAAGACGATTTTTTTGCATCAGCCTGACTTGCCCCATTTTTGGACGCCCAAACGCCATTTTTCCCTACGCCGGCGCTGCCTGATGTACGTGGTTTTTTTTCACGCACACCAGGCAGCGCCGGTCGACTATCGCCGGCTAACGCCATTCAATAAATACGGCGCCCGCATGGCGCTTCAGAATGGCGTTAGCCGGCGCTAATTTTTTTAGCGCAAAACTGCGTTAGCGCAGTTTTGCGTCAAAAAGTATAAATATGGCCCTGAATCACAGTATCATTTACATTTTGCAAATCCTGCACAATCTTGAATTTCCCGCATGGCTTTCGCAATCCTATTATCGGTGAATTACACGGGCTGCTCAGCACTTCTTTCAAAACACTTTGGCTCACAAATTCTGCAAAAATGGGTGCAATGCCTTCAATCATCTCTTGTGTTATGTGGTATTGAGAAATCTGGGGGGAAATCGCATTTGGCTTGACTGGGACTCTAACTGCCTTAAGTCCTTTAATTAAACCAATGTTTTTTCCAGTAAAAAGCCCACACTTTCATTGTAACTGCTCCCTGTAAATCAGAAGGAAGCTCTCTCACTATGAAACTGGAAAGAAACTGGTCAAAGGGTACTCCTCATTCACTGTGTCACAATCTGCTTCAGTGGACAAATCATCTTCATCATCACTGTTTGTCTGAATGGCAAATCCATCATTTGAACAACTAATTGAACATCTTGTTTTACATAGCAAGTCCCTTCACAGTAGGGATACCGGACTTAAGTCACAAATTTCAAATTTGTGTAATCCTTTAAAGTTTCCAATCTTAACGTGAACTGGTTCTGTAATTGCGTTTGGCAGATATTGATTTGCAATCTGCACTGTTGTCCTGAAAGGGGGAAGTTTGGAACTTCTTCAGTTCCCACTGTAGAGCGTGTAGCTCCTGTGTTGACTAAAAATGAGACTTTGTGACCCATTACCTTTCCCTTCACATATGAACCTTTCTGATCTACTTCTAGTGAAGCTGCTAATACGCATTTCCCTTCATCCAAACTCTCACTCACCTAATCATCATTTGCTTCATTCTCACTATGTAATGGGTATTGGTGTTATGTGTTATTACTCTGATTAAACCTTTTACCTGTGAGCTGCTGTGGGAGCATTGCCTGCTGCTGCTCCATTGGTGCTTGAGGTATTTGAATTTACTGTCTAGGCACCATTTGAACCTGAGGTTGGATTTGCTGCGACTGGAGCATCTGCAAAAGTGGCATCTGCGTCTGTTGCATGGGCTGAAACCTTGCACCTGAGTCACACTACTTTGGAAATCTGGATCGTGACCTCTCATTCTCTGTCCTCTCATGTTTGGAAAAGAATTGATTTTGTTTGTTTGCTGAACAACACCTTGTTGTCCTAACATCGGACACTCCCGTTTTCAATGTACGATGCCTCGGCAAGCGTGACATAGCAGCAATCTCTTCATTACTTGTACATTGTTCTGAACAACCACAGTATTCAAATCAGGACTATGGTTCACATTTCCAATTCCACCACGACCTCTAGCTTTCGCCTGGTTCTGCAACCATATGTTTCTTTGCTGCTGCTGCTGTGAAAAACTTCCCTGCATTCCTGTTTGTGCCACTTTAATCTGCATCATCATTACCTTTTCTTTCAACTTTCTTTGTTTCAACTCAGTTTCGTCTCTACAGTACTTTGCATACTGCAATACTTCATCAATCGGCTTAGCTTACCAACAAATCATATTACTCAATCACACGGCTAATTTCAGGGCTCAGTCCTTCAACACATCTAAAAATACAAAATGAATCATGTCTTTCGGTTCAATTGTTTCTGTGCCACTGTAATGTTTGAACGCCTCTAACAATCTTTCATAGTATGCATGTATTGACTCCTTTCCTTCCTGGGCTTTCCTGTCTATTCTCTGCCAATCAATGTTCTTTGGTGACAGTCTCGTTTTCAGGAACTCAATTATCTTATAGTAATATTTCATTGCATCTGTTACTGGATCTCTCTGAGGTTCTCTTGTCTGCCAATCTATTCTCCTCTTGCACTCGACCCATAAGTCTGCCGGAGCCACTATTTCCAACAAGGTGTTCAAATACTCCCACAAACATTTAGCAAGTTTCACAAACCTATCTGTTTTCTGGTACCATTCTACTGGCTTCTCTCTCAATCTGGGGTAGTCATTTGTAAAGAATAAAATGTAATTTCTGCTCCAAGGGACATGGGCAAAATTCCCTCTGGGAATCTCTCTCATTGAGTATGATTCACGGAATCCCTTTTCCTCTTGTCTCTTTTCTTTGCCCATATACCTTCCCATTTATCTAATGCACCCCATGTTTGAATGCTCTGTACTAATTCCTTAATGTGAATTTTCATTCCGGGGACTCTCATGTTTTCAAAATCCTTTGAGTCAAAATCTAACCTGTAACTTCTCTTCAAGTGCTTTGTTTTCCCGATTTCTATGTCCTATTTTTCTGCTGTCTGCCAATATTCTGATGTACTATTCCTGTCTTGTTAGTAATCAGCTTGCACAAATAACTTATCTCATCTGCCTACTCCCATCGTTCCCTTGATTAAGTCTTCTGCCTCTAGGCTAAGCCTGGTCAAATTCAATGCACTTCCTCCGCGGGAACCTCCTTGGGTGCTACTCAGTTTTTCTAACCATTCAGTTAACTGCTGAGCTGTCAAACCTTGTGATGAAAGGTTGTTATGGTTTACGCCGGCCACTTGTTGTAACGTTAGGCTTGGGGTTTCTGGTGTCACCATGCTTGGATTAGGACATGTCTCGAATCTTCCTTGACTATTTGGAGGGGTCTTAAAAGAACCCAAATCGATTAATAGACCTATTCCATCAAATGTCGAACTCCTGCAGGTCAACATTTTTGCACTCTCTTCAAATCCTTCCCTCGCTATGCTTATTTTTGGGGATTTTCTGGTCACTGATCGTATTGTTTCCTTGGGCAAACACCAGTATTTCTGTACCTGGTAACTGGTACTAACACTGCATCCGGACTCGGTCGGGCATTTGGGTCTCTCGGGTGCATTGCTCCTGTATTCTGACTTATCAATGCAGACATTTCAGTCTGTGATTCTATTATTGGAGTGTATCTCGGGATTGTCTGTGTCTGTATTGGGGACATCAAATTCAGGGTAGACTCTATCTGGAACAATGTTCGCTTCGGAGAAACCTGTCCTGTCGGCACTACTAGGTTTGTTGCAGTATCTACAGTAGGTACATCAGGATTAATTCTGGGTATCTCCATCTGGGGCGTAGGCCTTTGAATCGCAGAAGTAGCTGGAACATTATGACCAACCTGTATCTTGCTCTGTGCGGATTTAATTGGTATTGGAGCTATCTACACTGGTACTTAAACGTATCTCTTGTACTGCATATGGTGGGGGATGATTTCTTCATAACTGCAAGATAAACTCATCATCATCTGACTCTTCATCGTGTGTTAAAGACTTCCTACTCTCTGTGGATTTCTGCTCTCTGTCGTCTGAAGGATATAACTCCCTCTTCTTAGCACTCTTTTTAACCTCATTCCTGCTCTCTTGTGTAGTCGCAGGAAACTACCTAATTCCCTGTAAAGTCTCAGTTCTGCAGAATTTCTGCTCACTGTCCCATCTAGCCTCTGCTAGAGTCTTCTCAGCTTTTCTCATTCTTCTCTCAAATTTCAGTTGCTGTTGCTGTCTAGCCACTAGTTACCAAACTGCTAATGCCTCAAATTGTGCAGGTCTCGAAGGAGGTTTCAAATCATGCAGTACTCTCCTCAAATTCTCTAAAATCCTCAAATTAAATGTTCCATGGGATGGGAATGCCAGGCTCCCATCTCTCTCTGTTTCTTTGCACCATTGTTTCAACCAAAGACATGGCACAGCACCTTGTTCTTCTAATACAATATGGGTGGGTGTACCTTCTTGTAGTGTAATTTATCTTACTCTAGTTAGGATAAACGTATTTCCCCTTAAGGCACTCTTTAATGCTTTGAAATGGTTTTTTTCTGTAGATTACACTACTTTCAATCAAATCAGGAAGTGACTTTCTATCCCAAAATCCTTTTTGATGACCTTCTCAACCAATTACACTTCACAGTTGTTCACCAATCCGTTTGCGGCTTTTCACAGTAACTGACCAAACCCTGCACGGTTCTAATGACACCAAACACACACATGACACTGTGACTGTGACTTTGTCATGACACTGTGACTGACAAAGTCTTTCTGCTTGTCCTCCTGAACCTAAATTCATACAAAACTAAATACAAATATTGCGAGCACTAAACAAAATCAAAACCCAATTTGTCTGTTTGCTACAGGTAGGTAACACAATCGCTTCAAAACCTTACTGATTTTTCACTGTGGCATTTCGCTCTAACAGATACTCTTTCTATCTCAGTTTCCCTGGCTCGCAAGCAAAATCGGACCAGAAAATTTCACTTTCAACTGATAATTGGGTCTATCCTGGTGCACATAGGGCTCGTCAAGTCTCAGTCACTCACTTTCACACGCACTCTTGACTTGTCAATCACGCCCAAGTGGCCTATTAAACAGACAAATAACAACATAAAGCAATTGTCTCATACACTTATTCGATACTCCGAAGTCTTAGACCATGCAAGGGTCCGTATATCAACAACCACAAGGACAATTTTTTTAGCACAAAGCGCCACACACATGTGAAGTTCGACGACTTCCCTACTTTCACACTTTGGAGTAAGCAAACTCCTCAATCAACTTTATTTGGAGTACGCAGACTTCGTAGGAACACTCTCAAACATCACAATTCACCTGCGATTTGATTAAGCTGTGCAAGCGCAAAACCTATTTCATTCACACTGAAACTAGAATGCCGAGAACTACCTCAAACAAGCATTGGCAAGCTCCAAGGTTTTGGGAAAGTCATAGTAGGTTCTTAAGGAGACATAGGCCCTCATTACAACCCTGGCAGTCAGTGATAAAGTGGCGTTAATACCGCCAACAGGCCAGCGGTAATTACTGCCAAATTATGACCATGGCGGAAACAGCTTGGACAGACAGCCACTTTAACACATCGACTGCAAGGGCAGAAACAACAGGCACCACAGCTGTAATTGCCTACAACCAGGCGGAAGACAATGTTCCACCCACTGTATTAAGACATGCCAATCCACCACCTTTTCCGGGGTGGTACCAACGACATCAAAAGCCTGGCAGAAACACTGCACAGAAGAGAAACGACTCACCTTTGGAGACTCAGTGAAGAACCACGCCACCATGGAGCCCCAGTTGCATGTCTTCCCGATGCTCTTCTACGTGCTGCTCCACTACAAACACCAACGACGGTGAAGATGACCACGGTGAGTACAGCTGCTTAGAACAAGGGGGGTGGGAAAAGAGAGTGAAACACACACGCAACACCCCCACCCCCAACACCATACACACAAGCAGATGCAGTAACATAACAGATTGACCCCGTGTCCCTCAGGAATAATGCAAGGACAACACCAACAGATTAAAGTGAGTGTAATAAGATAAATATTGTAGGAATACGTGCATCCAAATAAAAAAAGTATTTACATATTTACAAATCAAGTGCACTGCTCAGTCCACAATGTTCGTGGGCCACATGGCCACATCACAAAGTCCAAGGCCCCACCTCACTCCTGCAACAACATGGAGAGAACACTACAGGGGCATCAGGTCGAAAATAGGTAGGCACCGCAGGGGGACAGGGAGCAGGGAGCACCTCAGCCGGAAGATGGCACAATGCCACTGGTCCTGGAGGGGGTAACATGCCCTGTGCTCTGTCCTGGGGAGTGGAAGGCCACAGTCTCTCAAGTGGGCGACTTGTCCACTGGCTTTGGAGGGGGCAACATGCCCATTGCTCTGTCCTGGGGAGTGCAAGGCCACAGTCTCTGGAGTGTGTGACTTGCCCACTGGTCCTGGAGGGGGCAACATGCCCATTGCTCTGTCCTGGGGAGTGCAAGGCCACAGTCTCTCGAGTGGGTTACTTGCCCACTGGTCCTGAAGGGGGCAACATGGCCCTTGCTCTGTCCTGGGGAGTGCAAGGCCACAGTCTCTCAAGTGGGTGACTTGCCCACCGGCTGCGGAGGGGGCATCATGCCTAGTGAGCTTCATCCTGGGCAGGATGGGGTGAGTGGATGGCTTCTCCACTGGCTCTGGAGGGTGCATTGTGCTCAGTGAGCCTCATCATCCTGGGGAGGATGGGGAGAGTGGGTGGCTTCTCCACTGGTTCTGGAGGGGGCATCGTGCCCAGTGAGCTTCATCCTAGAGAGGATGGGGTGAGTAGATGGGTTCTCCACTGGTTCTGGAGGGGCCATTGTGTCCAGTGATGCAGATCTTGGGGAGTGCAAAGTCACAGTCTCTCAGCTGGGTGTCAATCCCACAGGATTTGCAGGGCTCAGGCCGCACAATAGCCCATGAATGCAGGACTACACACTGTCCGCCAGGGGAGACGGCTGTTCAATGGTGGTAGTGGTGGTTCTGCTGCTGCTGATAGTGGTGGGGGGGCCCATCCCCTGCAACCTCAGACGGCTGCCCACTGGGCTGCTGCTGCTGGTTGTGGTGGCGGTGCGGCTGGTAGTGGTGGGGGGAGGCTCCAGCCCAATCCCTGCAGCCTCGGACGGCTGCCCACTGAGGCTGCTGCTGGTGGTGGTGGTGGGAGGTGGGTCCAACCCAACCCCTGCAGGCTTCGATGGCTGCCCACTGGGGCTGCTGCTGGTGTTGTTGGCAGTGCTGCCGGTGGTGGTGGGGGGAGGCTCCAGCCCATCCCCTGCATCCTCAGGTGGCTGCACCACCATGGTTGGTGGTAGGGGCTCCGACTGAGTCCCAGCACCAGGCCCCTTGTCTTTACTGCCACTTTGCAGGCCCCTTTCCCTTCCTGTCAGCAGCTGGGGATGGCTCCATGCCTTTCCTTTCTGCAGCTAGGGCTGGCTCCTTGCCCATCCTTCATGCAGCTGGGGCCGGCTCCTTGCCCTTCCTTGAAGCACTTGGGGCAGGCACCCTTTCCGTCTTGTTGGCTCGTGGCCAAGATCCTTTCCCTGCTGGAGTTGCTAGGGACACTACTGTGCCTGTGGACTGGGTGGCTGAGGTGCTTGCCTGGGTTTTGACAACCCTGGCCTGACGTGAGGGACGGGGGGTGAGGGGTAGGTAAGAGGTCAATGGTGGAGAGGAAAAGCTGTTTAGGGACATTGGGGCAAGAAGAGGGAGAAGGTTTGGGAGTGGAGGAAGAGGGAGTGGTTGTAGGAGGTGTCTGTCTGCTGTGTTTGGGTGCATGTGCTGGATGCTGTTGTGAGGTGGATGGCTGTTGGGGGTCTGAGTGCTTGCGTTTGTGTAATTTGGGCCAAGGGGGCACAGAAACAGTGGGAGAGGACACAGGGGACGTGTGCCTGGATGAGGGGGTGGTGACTGCCAGTGAGGGGTGTGTGCTGATAGGTGTGCTGGTGATGGTGGTAATGGATGAGGATGTAGTGCATGTAGGTGTGAGTGGAGACTCTACTGGGAGGGTGGTGGATAATGAGGAGCAGGGGGCCACGCTGGCAGTTTGGAATCTGGTAAGGAAAGAGCAGATCCATTTGAGGGTGAGTGCTTGGATGCCCTCTTTGTGGAGTTGTTGGATTATGAATGGGGTGGGAGACAGTTTTGAAGGCTGCTGACAGGTTTAGAAGGATAAGTGCTACAGTTTCCACCCGGTCCAGGATCATTTGGATGTCATCCGCTGCTGCTGTATGCGGTTTCTGTGCTGTGGTTGGGCATAGTTTGAACCTTAAACTGCCTACCCATGAATGAAAATTTCCATTCATTATGCTATCAGAGCCATACTGGGTGCTGCGAGTCAATGCTAAAATGAAATGGGCACCTGGATGCCTATCCTGAAAAGACTGAGGGGCATATTTATAATGCCCTAGCGCCACTTTGTGCCACATTAATGCCATTATTTTTTACGTTAATGTGGCCCAACGAGACTGAAACCCCAGTGCAGTATTTATAGGGTGGCACAATGCATGCATTGTGCCACTCTGTGACCCTTTGCGCTAAATTATGCCTGTGCCAGGCATAATGTATGCAAAGGGGGCATTCCCCCCTTAGGAGAGCCAGAAAAATGGTGTAAGAAAATTTAGGAGATTTCCTTGCACCATTTTTTATGACACTTTTAATGCCTGCTCAATATTTTGGTGCTACTCCTGCAGAGTACATCAATAGTGTCATGAAAAATGACACTATTGCCAACTACCCTGCGCCATGGTGCACCGTATTTTATATACGGCGCACACATGGTGGCAGTAGGGGGGTGCTAAGGGAAGCAGGGAAAGTGGTGCTGCACTCTGTCCTGCTTCACTTTCCATAAATCTGCCCCTGAATGCCTCTGTTGTGGAAATCATGATACCTGTGAAAGAGGAGAAAGAAACTATGGTGAAAACCACAAGAAACTCCATGGGACTATTCAAAATTTCTCAACTTGAACTGCTAAAACAGGACTTCATTGTATGATTAAATATGATTCCGTTGTGGCAATACTAAAAACCTTATGAGCACAACAGCTCAAAGAGTATATTTTAGATTGAATTGCAAGAGGAACAAGAAAAATGCGATTGTGCACTGTGTTGAATAAATTAAACCTGTTGAAGGCTCATTCAGCTTTGTCATATAGGTGACGTACTGCAATATATGCCAAAGGAAATACAAATAAGTGTGTATTGGAAGCCATTAGCACAAACACTGATTAATAAATCTGGTTATTCACTGCTCTGTTATTGGACAAGTAGACAGCAAGTTTTATTTCCCATGTTTCTGATATCAGAACTAATAAAAACTGGGTTCTAAGCTGGGGATTCTAACCGAATCACGGGTATATAGGTTCCCCCTTAGGAGGAACAGAGAAATAGCCAAAATATGACTACATTTTGTTTTGTGAAAAAATGGGCAAAGGTGCTCTGAAGTAAAGTCTATTTTTTTTTTAATGGCATACACAAAAGGTTTACTATGCTAAGATCAGTTTCTTTCCACTGTCCAGGACAAATCAGGGCTGTATGAAAACTGCCACAGTTCTGTCATTTCTCAAAGAGGAAACTCTTTTTTCCTAGTTGTTGGTGTTTTCAACCTGTTTGAACTTTATGGTGGAAACTGGTGTGAAACCCATAGGTGAATCCAGAAAACTACACATTTCTGCAAAGTAGCTATAAATTCTATAATAACAAGACACTTGTGTAGATCCCTCAAGATTTTCCCAAAGTAATTAACTTTTAAAATAAAAAACAATGAACATGAGTAGGGAAAAAAGAATAATCTGTAACTTCTTGTCACGATGGCCAATTTATAAAAGCAAAATACTCTTACATCTGATAGACCGCTATGGTTGCAGACATATGTCAGGTTTACAGGTTCTCTAAAACACAAGATACCCATGACCAACAACTGAGTTATACCTTAAAGTGATTTTTCTTTGGTTATCCAGTATTCAGAAATTCATATGGTAAAATAGAGAGAGTGAAAATAGGTATGAAGGAAACGTATGTATTTCTGAAATGTACGTAGGATAATAATTTTATGGACAGTGGACATTTGTACACCTTTTAATTTGTGGGTAGCCATACAGTGATGTGATTGCAGAGGGCATATTGTAAAACTGATTAATTCTTGCACTGTGGGCAACAGCACACGTCTTGTCACAAATCTGTACCATGGTGATGACCCTTAGCTTTACTGCAGCCCCCATCTGGCAATGGGGGTCTCAACAGCAAACCTAAGGCTCTGGTCCCATCGGGTCACAACACTGCATGGGCGATGACCGGCTTCTTGGAACAGAGCTGTACCAGGTCGAAGTCGCCTCTACTTGCCGTGGCCCCGTCTGATAACGTGGTTTGGGACATCATGTAAGGTGGTGGCCCCTCCGGATGAAAACATTGCATAGACATAGCCCACTTCTTGCCACAGCACTGTACCATGTTCTTTATCTTCACCGCAACCCCCACTTGGCAATGGGGGGTCACAAACAGCAGCACTCGGGCAGATACCCGATTGGCGCAACGATCAACCAGTTGGACACAAAGTCTCACACTCTGTTTCAGGGATCAATCAATGGGATCCCCCACTGCACCACTCTCCCTCCAGCTGCTCTGCTCCACTTTGCAGAGTCCCCTGGTTTTGCCAGCAGGTATTTACATATTATTGGTCCCTGAAACAATAGACTGACATGGACTAGACAGTAATTACCAAATAGATGAGATTAATTCACACGTTGTAGCCATCCTGTTTTTCTTTTTTAATTTAGTATCCCTATTGTAATACTACATATCTGTTTTATTGAAAGAGTAGTTATGTAGTAGCTTTGTGTGGTAGCTTCAACAATACTTCTGTTGTAGATTCTTCATGGAATATGTATTCAAATATGTATAAACATATGTGCAAGTATATTTGTGTATTAATGATCGTATTCTAGTATAAATGATCAGAGAAATATATGTGTATTCAGCTAACAATCTTCTCTCACTTGTTAATATTATACGTGTAATTCACAAGCATAAACTGATCTCAATCGCCCATTTGTATCACTCCGGTCTTCTGAAACGCTACTGTCTAAACAACACACCCACCGCTCCAGCTCTCTCCCAACAGCCCCGGGCCCTGCAAATCATTATCAGCAAAACTGACCCACTTTCTATCAGATTTGACGGTCTGGGCAGTGTGAGGTCGGGGACAGGAACCCTAGATTCAGGCTTAGTGAATTTATAATTAGATGATCTACAAACGCCTCAAATATATCCTCATTGCCACTCTGACACATGCATATTTTAACTTTGTAAATTAGCTGTAAAGGATCCAAACATTGGCTGCGGCTTGGCAGATAAGGAACGAGGTCTCGCTGTAAAGAACGGGGAGCTGTATTATTTAACTAAAATGATAAATAAACACATCTTTTGTAATGTATTCCTTTTGTTGCTATGTTTTTCACTCCTCATCCATCATATTCCGAGCCCCTGCAGAGGAGCGAATTAATAGCTTGTCTATATTGCGCAAAAAATCACGTTGAAAAATAATTGTAGTACAATAAATTAACATCCCTGAAAGACCTTTGCTTACCATTAGAAAAATAGATTTTCTACATTGCTTAATTATTTGTTAGACAAAGTAATTACACATCTAGTGCAGAGGTGGGGGTTTGTATATTAAAACAGGCTTGTCGACTTCTTCAAACACGGCTTTTATTCTCTTGGGTAGCGAATTTGAATAGTATTTCCTTGTTAGTCTCCTTTTTCTCTTATTTTTGTAATAGTTCTACTATAGTTCTTTCTGGTTTTAGTTTGTGATGAGGAATCACATTTATTTCACCGATGGTAGTGGAGCTGTAGTCAGGATATTTCAAATTTTCAGTCTAAACATGCAACGTGCAAAGACTATTTTTAATAAAATATAGGTAGAACATTACGTTATGATATGGCAATACTTGCTAATCCTTGAATGGTATGTTATTCAGGTTTATAGAGCGCGAACTGTTACCTGCAAGCAGGCGTCCAGACGCTATAGGAAGCTGAAGGGGGACTTTAGGTTGAGCGAACAAACAGGTTCTGAGTCTTTTCTTGAAACAGTCGTATGAGTTCCACTGTTTGGTTATAAAGCAGGAAAACGAGCGACGCCAAGTCGAAGCAGCTGTACACCAGTAAAAGCCAAAAGATGGCTGGGTAAAGTGTGCATTTGTCCTTGAAGTACGTTGGCCATTGGTTATTGGTGGCTTTATAAATAAATACCAACGTTTTGAAAACACATCATTTTGCTATTGGAAGCCAGTGCATTTTTTTATTTATTTTTTTACAATTGAAGAGCAAAAGAAGAACGGCGGTGGGGGTTAAGAGTGACCCATACTACCAATTTTGGATAGTTCGCAGTCTTTCAAACACACGGAGAGTATTGCAGTAATCTAAACTGGTGACCAGGGCTTTGGTAGATGTCAGGACAGTGAGGTTATTATCGAGGGAAAAAAATGTGAACATTTTATTGATCATCCTTATTAACGAAAATAAATTGCTGGCAACTTGATTCATTTGGTGGGAGAAATAAAGTGGGCGTGGAAAAAACATCCAAAATTGTGGACAACATGCGTTTGGTAGGGTGGGAGCCTAACTCAAGAGGGCACTATGCAAAGGACCATGAAGAGGGTGATTTTACAAAGGGAATTATCTAATTTTTATCACTGGTAAGCCTCAGACAATTAGTGTTGTTCACCCACTGAGCACCGCAGACATGCAAGAAGCGGTTCTTGAATGGAAGGTGTATTGACTGAGATATTGAGGGCTGTTTACCTACTGCCGGCATAGGTTACACTGTCAATCCTGAAGGAATGGACTAACGCAGCTACAGGGGAAAGTAAGTTAGACATTGAATGGTATGACTTGGGAGACAGGACACTACAAATTATGGGTAATGATGACATGCAAAAAGGGAAAAGTAATACTGCTTTGTATCAAAGCGGAAAGAGAGAAGCCATTTAAGTGCTTCTACACAGATACCAGCTTGAAATAGCGCTTGGATGAGTATGGTATGAGAGATGGTGTTGAATGCTGTGGACGAATCTAGCAGGACTAGTGCTGCTTGCATCCCTGGTCCAAGATTTGACTAAAAGTGTCAGAAACGGCAAGCAGTGTGGTTTCTCTACTGTTGCACATTACTAAGGATGGATAGGCCGGCCGATGACCTCAGCAAATTTACAAATGATTGATTGATGTGTGGACTTCCAGTGTGAGAGATAGAACCAGATTAAATAGATGCTAATTGAGCAGTGGGAACATCAGTTAGAATCAGAGCAAAGCACACAATGAAGAGAGACAAAAGGTGTTTTGAAAAGGGAAGTCCATTTGTTTTTATGGATTTTACCATTAAAAAAGAGGCGGGATTGGAGCAAAGTTCTTGAGATGGCGTAATGGTGTTCAGAAGGTATGAAGGGTGAAGAAAACTGAACTAAAAACTGAAAAAACTCTCAACAAGAGTTTGTAGCATTAGCTGTTTTAGAGTAGAAGTATGAAATGTGAGTAGCGCTGAATCATTTATGATACTGTTTAGAAGCATGTTTGTATGTAATATTTCTTCCAAAGCCATTCCAGCTTTTTACAATTATGTTTGATGTAGCAGGAGGAGCGAGTCAATAGGAATAATGAAGTTGAAGGGAGGCAACTTTGTCTAGCACTTTTAACACTCAAGATTTTTTTTTATATTTTCATTTCAGCACAAAATATATGCTCAGGATTGTAAAACATTGCTTTTGTTATAATGCATGTGTGAAAGTCTTAGACATTATTCTTGCCATAAAATAACACAGTAAACTGATTTGGAAAGATCTGACCAGATACTGCAGATTTCCCAGGTCAGACCCAGTTCAACAGCCAATGTGAATAGGTATACAGTAGTATGCACTAGTAGGGGCCATTGTTCTTTATGTGCACAGTGGTTATAACATGTTGTTAGAAATGGGGTCTTTGGTTGGCAGTCAGGTTACCCCCTGTCCAAGCAAGGACCCTCACTGTAGTCAAGGTAAAAGAGAATCACCCTCAGCTAACCCCTGCTTATCCCCTTAGTAGCTTGGCACGAGCAGTAGGCTTACCTTCAGATTACTAGGTGTAAAGTATTTGTACCAACACACAGAGTAACTTAATGAAAACACTACAAAATGACACAACACAGGTTTATAAAAATAGAAAATATTTATCTAAACAAAACAAGACCAAAACGACAAAAATCCACAATACACAAGTCAACTTATCACTAAGAATTCAAAAAGAGTCTTCATGCAATTTTAAACACAACGCTCACGCTGTTAGCGTGAACATGTACCAGGGTGCGTCAAAAATAACCCAGCACGGGCAAGTGTGCGTCAAAAAGGGCTTGTGATGAGTAGATTTCACTCATAAGCGAGACCTTGCGTCGTTTCTCCTTTAGTCGGGTCGGTGTGCGTCGTTTCTTCTCTTCGCAGGAGAGCGATGCGTCGATCCGGTCAGCAATCTCGGGTCCGGGCAGGCCTTGTGTCATTTTTGCACGCCCAGCAGTGTTTGCATCAGAAATTCAGCCGCATGATGGTCTGAAAACCACGCAGCGCGGGTTGCGATCTCACCAGCCTCTGTCAGCGATGCTTCATATCGTTTCTTCAGCTGCAGGAGTCGATCTTCCCGTCACATTACAGGTGTGCGCCGATTTTCAGCCACGAAGCTGGTGGCGCATCGATTTTTTAAGCCACAGATCGGAGTTGCATCGATCTTTTCCCCGCATGCCGGTCTGTGTTTGGATTTCTCACTCTTGGGCTGCCAGCTTCTCTTCTCAGGGTCCCAGGAACTGGATGGGCACCACTTGGCAGAGTAGGAGTCTCTCCAGAGGCTCAAGGTGCTGGCAGGGAGAAGTATTTGCTTTCCCTGAGACTTCAAACAACAGGAGGCAAGCTCTAAATCAAGCCCTTGGAGATCTTCACAAGAAGGAAGGCAACACAAAGTCCTGTCTTTGTCTTCTAGCACAGCAGAAGCAGCAACTGCAGGATAGCTCCACAAAGCACAGTGACAGGCAGGGCGGCTCTTCTTCCTCAGCTCTTCAGCTCTTCTCCAGGTAAAGGTTCCTCTTTGTTTCCAGAAGTGTTCTAAAGTCTGTGGTTTTGGGTGCCCTTCTTATGCCCATTTTGCCCTTTGAAGTAGGCTTACTTCAAAGAAAAGTCTCTCTTGTTTGTGAAATTCTGCCTTGACAAGTCCAGGAACCCAGACACACACCAGGTGGTTGGAGACTGCATTGTGTGAGGGCAGGCACAGCCCTTTCAGGTGTGAGTGACCACTCCTCCCCCCCACCTAGCACAGATGGCTCATCAGGAAATCCAGACTACACCCCAGCTCCCTTTGTGTCACTGTCTAGTGAAAGGTGAAACCAGCCCAACAGTCAAACTGACCCAGACAGGGAATCCACAAACAGGCAAAGTCACAGAAATGGTTTAAGCAAGAAAATGCTCACTTTCTAAAAGTTGCATTTTCAAACACACAATCTTAAAATCAACTTTACCAAAAGATGTATTTTTAAATTGTGAGCTCAGAAACCCCAAACTCTACATGTCTATCTGCTCCCAAAGGGAATCTACACTTTAATCATATTTAAAGGTAGCCCCCATGTTAACCTATGAGAGGGACAGGCCTTGCAACAGTGAAAAACAAATCTAACAGTATTTCACTGTCAGGATATATAAAACACATTACTATATGTCTTACCTTAACCATACACTGCACCCTGCCCTTGGGGATACCTAGGGCCTGCCTTAGGGGTGCCTTACATGTAAGAAAAGGGAAGGTTTAGACCTAGTAAGTGGGTACACTTGCCAAGTCGAATTTACGGATTAATCTGCACACACAGACATTGCAGTTGCAGGTCTGAGCCATGTTTACAGAGCTACTAATGTGGGTGGCACAACCAGTGCTATAGGCCCACAAGTAGCATTTGGTTTACAGGCCCTGGGCACCTCTAGTGCACTTTACCAGGGACTTACCGGTAAATCAAATATGCCAATCATGGAGAAACCAATCAACAATACAATTTACACAGACAGTATATGCAGTTTAACACTGGTCAGCAGTGGTGAAGTGCTCACAGTTCAAAAGCCAACAGCAACAGGTTAGAAGAAATAGGAGGCAGGAGGGCAAAAAGATTGGGGATGACCCTGCATAAGGACATAAGGAAAAAAGTCCAACACATGTATTAAGTCATCTCTTTCTCTCACATTCTGTCCTTCTCAGTTCAATCTTCATTCCCCAATTCCAGCGCCTGAGTCTCTCAGGGGAGAAGAGCTAAGTATTGCTGGTAGTAGACCAGGACATCTAAGGACCTAGATTTGATGGGCAGTAGTGAGTTGTTTGTGTCAGAGGCAATGTTGCAATGGACCAGGTCCTTCTGCCAGTCTTGAGTATTGGGTAACGGGCTCCACCCCCAGCGCATAGCCTCTTGTTGATTGGCCAGTAAGAACGCCAGTGTAATGAATTTTCTAGGTGTCAGGGGTATCTCTTTAATAATGTCTCCCATTTACATTCTTAGCAGGTCTGGGTATGGATATGTCTATTACCTTGCCCATTCCTTCAAAATGTTATCACAGTATGCCCTGGTATCCCGGCAGGCCCATGGAAGGTACAGGAAGTCTGCCCGCTGGTCGTGGCATCTCAGGCACTCTGAATTGTCCCTTAGGCCCATTTTTTGCAGTTGTATTATTATCTGCGTATTTATTTAAAGTGTAGGATCATATGTCTTTTATTGAGTGAAATAGTTTTGGCGGTTGTATAGCAGTAGGACCATGTCCATCTGTTATTTTTCCGTGTAAGTCCTCAGACATTTCCATCCTGCATCTGAGGGTTGGCGCGGGTGCCACTCCCCTGTTTAGTACATACACTAGGGATGCCTGTCTCCAGGCAGACTGGGAGCCCAGTGGATCATCCTATCATCATAGCCAGAGAATACATTATGTTGTACTGAGCTTTACCCTTCAGCGATCTTCAAGCATGTATAGTGCATTCTTGATATCTATACTGTTGTACCCCTTTGGGGAGGAATCAAACAGTGCTGCCATCAGTGGTCATGGTTCAACCACATCCTTTTCTAGCTATGGATGTGGGAGATTTGTAGCGCTGTGTATCTACTTAATAGTATACGTCAAAATATAGGACTGCCATAACGTCTCCTCATAGGGTAGGGTGAGTGTGGTACTCTTTGCTCTGGGCTTCTTGCCAGCCCAGCCACTTGCCATATGTGTGTGTGCAATATGTGAAAGAATGTCTTCGGTAGCAGCACAGGGATATTTTGAAACAGAAATATTAAGTCCAGTAACACCACCATTTTCATGGATGCTATGTGCCCTGCAAATGATAGTGGTAATTGGGTCCACAGCTTCGCATCCACCTCTAACCAAGGCACCATCCTGCCATAATATGTTTGTATTTTTATGTTTTTTAACAGTGTGGAAGTATATTCACAAATACCACACTGAGTCTTCTGTCCAGGTCAGGGTGTACTCCACATAGCATTTTTATTGGCCCCAGCGAATGGGAACAGTAGTGACCCCTGTTCGTAATAAGGGTGGCTAACTTCTTGTATTGTTGAACTCAGACAGCACTAGTGTGAGGTTCTGCACCAGATCCCTGACATAAAGTAACAAATCATCTAAGTAAGTGGACAGCATAAGTTTACAGCATGGGAGCGGACACCTGTCATAGCATGTCATTCACATATGGCACAAGGCAGTGTCTCTGCAGCAATTGTGGGTGCCCTATCCTATTTTGATGGGTTCAAGTACGCTGCCATTGACACAAATCCGTGCTGTGGGATGTACATAGAGTGTCCGCACCAGCGTAAGGAACATTTCCCCCATCCCAGTCTTGGCTAGTACCTTGTACGTGAATTCCCACTCCACTGAGTCAAATGCCTTCTCTGCAACCAATAACACTGCAGCAGCAACAGCATCTGGATCTAGTTGGGACACCACCCCAAAAAGTGTTTGAAAGTTCAGTGCCATTGACCGACCTGAATTAAACCCTGCCTGCTCTGGTAGGATCAGTCTGGACATCATAGGGCCAAGTCAACTGGCAAGGAACTTTGTGAATATTTTAGTGTCCGTGTTTAGTAATGACAAATTGCGATATAAGGAACATGAATCCGTTGGCTTATCTGGTTTCGATATAGTGAATATTACTCATTCGCTCATTGTGGTTGTGTGCCTATCTGCGTTATCTCTTCGAAAAGGAAGATTACATGTTGGGTCAACTTTGTGAGGAATTCCTTAAAGAATGCCACTGTTATCTTGTCTGTGCCCAGTGTCTCGCCTCCTTGGTATATTGTGGACTACCTCCCTCACCTCAGTGGCCATTAGAGCGGCCTGCAGTGTTTCTCTCTGTTTGTTTTCCAGCCATGCCATGGTAGGCTCCTCCAGGTACTCATTTATAGTCTTTGTGGTTGACGTGCTCAAGGAAGTGTAGAAATCAGTGCATTATTGTCAGAATATGTTTGCTATATGTTGCATTGTATATACCTTCACCCCTATGTCTTTGTATATTTCCATATCCCATATATTCCAAGGTCAGAGCAGTTAGGGGACTGTTAAGCTTGGTCACCCTCCGTACCTATGAGCCCTGGCAACTGTGTATTTGCCCAGATGTTTCACCTCCGTGTCTGCTAGATCGTGATACCTTGTCAATTTCTGACATGTATCTCTGAGTACGAGTGTGTCTTGTATTTCTTTGTGCTGTTTTTCTAGGCTTGTCATTTCATTTTCCATCCTGTGCAGCTTTTCCTGGATCAATTGGCATAATCCCACTGTTTGGCTATTGTTATTCCCCCAATTTAGACTTTCTCCCAGAGCATCTCAAACTGTGACACAGTCCCAAAATTGTGTTGTAAGTACTGTGCAATGGTGGTGGCCAATTCTGTTCGGAACGCAGTGTCGAGGAGAGGGAGTTAGGTGGAAAGTGCTGCATGAGGGGGTGCATGTGCTACCCATGATCATCAAGGTCATTGCAATGGGGGAGTGGTTTGAGTATGTCCTGGGTACTCAAGCGCTGAGGTCGTGGCATCCCATGTCAACTGCCAATAATCCATGCAAGAGTGCATACTGGGGAACAGAAAGTGTGACCTGCTTTTGATTGGTGTTGCTTCCTCCAAAGAGCTACCAGTCCCACTTATTGCAGCAACTCACCTCACACTCAGGACTAGGGGTGGGTGCTGAACTCTGCTCCACCGGTGGAGTTAACAGAGTTTTGCCACTCCATGTTCTGCTTGGAGCGCAGAGTTCAGCAAAAACCCTGCAAAATGCATAGTGGAATTTACCAATTCCTACCCCAAAACAGCACAGGTGTGCCTGTGTTTTGCCTGCTTTTAAGATGGCCGCCTCATCCTACTTGAAGGGACGGAGAATGGGCATGTGTTCTAGTTCCATCCCTGGTGCGATCCTGCATCTCCCATGCTGCTGAGTCATATGTCATCAGCACACACCAAGTTTTGACTCCACCATTCAGCATTTAAGAGATCCCGCCATGTTGCCTGCATTGGCATCCTTGCTCCTGGCAATGGATACTGCCATGGCAGGGCACTTTTAGGGGAAGCGCCCTCATAAGCATTTAACTGGTTGCATTTACTTTAACTAAGGAGTTGCAAATCGCCATCTCCTGAAATGCACTTGACACAGCTCATGTTCGAGCTGCATTTGCAGAGGAAGGTGAGGACTGAAAGCAGTAGGTGAGCAGTTAGGCTGAAATGTGATGTGTGAATAAAGTTAGATGCGTAGATTTTTCTGTCACAATTAAAAGACGTTGCTGGTCTAGATGGCATGTCGAATTTGTGTAGACAATGACGGTGAGCTACAAAAATGTTAGCAATGTCAACTTGAATAAGAGAGTGGGAATGTAGTAATTAATGTTTTTGAAGTGCGTTATTCAGTGTTGTATCAAGGGTGCCAACGACCCTAATGCTACCAAGGAAAACTGGTCTCTGATGGGAGTAGGAAGAACTCTGTGGAATATTGCAGAGTTCTTAAGCAACTTAAGCAACGCTGAAGGTACCTTAAACGGAGGTACTAGGTGGCAGCATATTTTACAATGTGCGCTATACTATTTGTCACTGTGAGTTTGTTTCATATTTATGTGATCAAGTGTTGATAAAAGATGCTCTTCAGGCATTTGGTAGCGTGTTATGTTCTTCTCTTTACAGGAACAACATACTCCGTTTCTCATTGTTCACCAAACAAAAGTAGGATTTTCTTTTTTTTTTCTCGTGGATGCATTCGATTAATTGAGAAGAATTTAGATAAAGAGTAAAAGCGAGAGAGGCCTGTGCTATATAAAATTGATTAATACCAAGGACCACTTTCGGGTGAAGATCTATAAGTTATATATAGAAACCGCGCTATTAACTCCTTAAGGCATTTGCTTGAGCCAGCTTTATTAAACGTAGCTCATTCATCTTGAGTTGAGGGCCGGACACTTTTCAACACATCGTCGTGATGGCGGCCTCGTATAAAAATATCAGCAATCTTGAAATGCAAATAATATAATTGAAAGAACTCCTAGTACAAATTGTCAAACATCTGTTAGCATAGTAATTGGAATTCTAATAAGGCAGGAGCAGTTGATAAATATATTTATTGCGTACGAGTTACAATTTTACAGGATAACCCCATCAAGCCTGACAGCTTGTTTACAATGGATCTCTGCCTCGTGGCAGTTTAAACACTATTGTTGCGCATTCAACAAGAAACATTGCGATGGAGAAGCTGGCAAGCAGCAGTACCTCTCGGCCTCTCTTTTGTATGGCTCGAGAGTCACTACCAGTTACAGGAAATAATCTAATTGGTGCACATATTCTTTAGCAAGAGTGGCAATAAAAGAAACACAAAACTAATGTAGATACAATCTGGCCAGATAAATATAAATAGAAGTCCATACCACCACTCGTTTAAAAATCTATTAATTAAAAGTAGGTGATCATTGAGCTTCGTTGGTACACAGTTATTATGAAGTTATTTTACTAATGTCCAGTCATAGAGGATCATTCAATCGACTCACTGTAATATCAAAGCACACCTAATTAGGAAACTACGTAGGGCCTGAATAGTACAAGGTCGATATTCCAAGTGGGGATTCCTGACAGCCGGAATTACCGATACCGACTGGAATGGTACCTATTTAGTTTGCTGTAAGCGATTGATAAATGTGTGGGGGCCCTCATTTGAGTCAGGGGGAGAGAGAAGCGTTGCGATGCAGGGGAGGGAAAGGGAAGTGGAGTCATGGTAGAGTGGAGCATTTTAACCCCGCCTCCCTTCCCCCTTGTCAGAGAAAAAGTCTGGGTAGGGACGAGGCTGGAAGGGGCGAGGCTGGAATGCTGGCGCAGCTCAAGTTTCTAAAAAAAGTTTCTCGCGCTTGGGTAAATTGGGTGTTAAAATACCAGTGCCTTCGGGATTGGGTGGAGAAGAGAGGATTTCCAAGCGGGAGTTCTGCTGTGCCCTGCTCGTAATCAGACCCACAGGGGCACCAGCACAATTTCCTTTTAATAGGGAGAAAGGCCTACCTTCCTTTCAGAAATGCCACTTGATGTTTCTATCCTCATGATATCACTTCTACTTTCCATAGCATTTTCACTACTTGCGCACAAGTTAGCCATTTAGGAACTTGGGGCAAAATCCAGTAATTGAATCCAGTCAAATACAATTATCTACTTACTACAGATGGGCGTATATAAATGCATTTGCGAAAAAAATGGTGCTTCCACTTCCAACATTTACAATTGCTCCTTTGAGCTTAATACAGAGAAAACGGTGGTATGGGCAGCCTATTGTCTTCTTTTACGTGCACTTTTGCATTTAGACATAACCAATCACTTAATCAGTCAATAAATCTGCATTTTTAAAGCACAGCACTTTCACCCTTAGGGGTATCTAAGCACTGAGAGTGCCACATCTCTGTCGAACAGCCAGGTCTTCCGTTTCTTATGAAGTCTGCCAGGGAGGGTACTGTTTGAAGGTGGGGGGCCAGGTTGTTCGATGTCTTGGAAGTGATGCAGGAGAAGGAGCGCCCCCACGCTGCTGCTATGACAAATGCGGGGGAGGTGCACAAGGCGCGAGATGAGGAGCACAGATGTCTTGAGGATAAATGAAACTTCAGTCGATGGTTGATGTAGGACAGTCCTTGACTGTGTAGAGCTTTTTAGGCCTGCTTGAGGATCTTGAACTGGCATCACTTCTGTATGGGGAGCCGGTTAAGGTTACTGGGTGGGGGTGATGTGGCTCTCCTTAGGGATGTCCAGGATGAGTCTGGTTGTTGCATTCTGTATGATCTGGAGTCTTTAGATGAGATGGGAGGAGATGCCTGCTTGGAGAACCTTGCCATTGTTGATGCAGCTGGTGACGATGGCCTGGGTGACGATTTTGCTGGTGTTGACTGGGATCTAGCTGAAGATTCTGCGGAGCATGCGAAGGGTGTGGAAGCAGGCGGAGGTGACTGCGTTGATGTTGTTTCATGGTCAGTTTGTTCTCAATGGTGATGCCTAGGTTGCATGCCTGTGGGAGTTGGATTTATGCAAGCGGAAAATGTGCTGGAAGTAAATCTGAACACCTCTTTCAGTATCTAATACATGCAAAGAGTATTCCTTGTGTGTAGAAGGAATACGCAGAAAAGGCAAGACAATCTCCTGTTTAAGGTAATCAAAAAATACCCTAGGTAGAACGATGGGACAAAGGTGCAACACTAAACCTACAGATAAAAAACAGAGAAACCGTCATTTGAAAGAAGAGCCCAAATTTAATCAAGTCTATGAGCAGAGGTTATAGTTGCTGAAAAGACAACCTCAGCAAAAATACACTTAAGGGAGGAGTCCTCAGGAGCTCAAGGGGAAGAAACAGAAGGAACTTTAGGACCAAATGAGGATTTCAAGAGGGAATTGTGGATCAAATCTTAGGATGAACCAAGGCATATCAAAACTTCTTAACATGAAAGGGGCTGACTCATGTTAAAAAACCGAAGGGCATATTTGAGAAAAGTGGAGCTGCACTGTGTGCAGCAACACTTTTCCTGCACCCTTTACTGCCACCATGTGTGCACTGTGTTTAATATACAGCGCAGGGTAGGGAGCAATAGCATAATTTTTCATGACGCTATTGATGTACTCTGCAAGGGAAGCATCAAAATATTGGCACTACTCCTGCAGAGTACATAAGGGCCCTTTATAAAGAATGTAAGCCCCCTTTCAACGCCTGCTCCAAGCAGGCATTAAAAGTGCTGTAAAAAATGACGCAAGGAAATCTGTTTGATTTCCTTGCACCATTTTTTCGTCCCCCCCCATAGGGGAACGCCCCTTTTGCATACATTATGCCTGGCACAGGCACAATGTAGAGTAAAGGGTTACAAAATGGCGCAATGCATGCATTGTGCCACTTAGTAAATGTGGCGAGAGGATTTTTGCCTCGCTGGGCAATAGCCTAAAACAAATGACACTAATGTGGCAGAAGGTGGTGCTAGGGCCTTAAAAATATACCCCCTAGAATCTTCCGGAGATAATGAAAAGTCTAACACGCAGCTACCTATTAACAAAGGGACTGCAACTTCTAAATAAAATCTGTTGCTAAGAAAGATGAGGAAAACAAGAGGGTCACACAATATATGGTCCCAGTCTATGGAGGAACACCAATGTCACAAACAGTCCCCAACTTCTGAAATGTAACTATTGGCCTGACATCCCATGGTTATCTTATGTAAAGCAGACTGGTATCCTTATTGGCATAAATGACTTTTTTGACCATCCAAACTCCATATGCAAGAAGGACATAGGCCCTCATTCTGACCTTGGCGGGCGGCGGAGGCCGCCCGCCAAAGTCCCGCCGTCAGGTTACCGTTCCGCGGTCGAAAGACCGCGGCGGTAATTCTGACTTTCCCGCTGGGCTGGCGGGCGGTCGCCTTCAGACCGCCAGCCAGCCCAGCGGGAAAGAGGCTTCCACGATGAAGCCGGCTCGGAATCGAGCCGGCGGAGTGGAAGCTGTGCGACGGGTGCAGTTGCACCCGTCGCGTATTTCACTGTCTGCGCAGCAGACAGTGAAATACATGTAGGGGCCCTCTTACGGGGGCCCCTGCAATGCCCATGCCAGTGGCATGGGCACTGCAGGGGCCCCCAGGGGCCCCGCGACCCCCCCTACCGCCATCCGGATCTCGGCGGTCCGACCGCCGGGATCTGGATGGCGGTAGGGGGGGTCGGAATCCCCGCGGCGGTGCAGCAAGCTGCGCCGCCGCGGAGGATTCAATGGGGCCGCGGTACACTGGCGGGACCCCGCCAGTGGTGCCGGTCCGACCGCGGCTTTACCGCCGCGGTCGGAATCCCCATTGGAGCACCGCCGGCCTGTCGGCGGTGCTCCCGCGGTCCTCCGCCCTGGCGGTCAAAGACCGCCAGGGTCAGAATGACCACCATAGTGTGGTCCAAGAACATTGTTCTTGCTTTAAGACGTTCTGTCCATGATCATAATGAGCTCAACAACCCTATTGTTAGGCAATACTGTGCACTCAAGACCACAGTATTACAGAAACCTATCTTTTGTGCAATATCAGACACGGGGAGTATGCACTATGATTTAGGATCAGCTAAGGCACAATCAGAATTATGTTGGACATTATTAACTGCCCTTGGTATGGCATTTCAAGTGGACATTTCTGCATTGTACATTCTTTTGCTGAGTTTATGTATTTGTTACTAAATGGTACTTAATTTAGCTTTTCTAATTCAGAAATCTTAAAAGTTGTATGCCATCTTTATGTCTTTTATAGTTATTAAGTGAAGATGAGGTATGTTCGGCAGTAGGTTTTTAAAAAAAAACATATCATGTGATGAAGCATCATGCATGAATAATCAATTTGCAAAGAGGTATTTTTACTCATATTTTTGTCAGTGTTTCTATATTTACTTTCATGATTAATTTAGGTATAATCAAATAATGTGTTACGATGATGATGAGTCCCAAACCTCACTGTTGGAAAATGGGTTATTGGTAAGGGCAGGTAGGTACCTACACCCAGCAACAAGCCACTAACCTCCACCTAGGTACAGTTAGGTCTTAGTAAATTAGTCCCAGCTCAACCCTTGGTAGCTTGGCAACGAGCGTCAAGGCTTAATTTAGGAGACAGTGTGTAAAGCATTCAAATATCACAAAACAGTAATCAAATAAAACACAGGGAACAGTTTAAAAATCCAAAACCAATTTATAAAAATAGTTTATATTTTTATCTTTAAAATGACACAAAAACGATTAAAATCGGTTCAGTGGAACCGGAGATAAGAATTTTTAAAGAATTATTTTTCTAGCGCTTAGAAACAAAAAGCGCCAATCGGGTCATCTGGTTGCACCAGGACCGGGGCAAAGTCAAAGTTTCAGGCCGACCGCGATGGAGCCCTGCTCGGCTACAAGTCGCGGGAGGCCTCGGTTAAAAAGTTACCTTCTGACTTAGTCTTTATTTTGAAGTTTTTCTTCACCGGGACGAACCTGCCAGTTGAATCCGACCTCCTGGAGCCCTTGTCCGGATACGCGATGTGGGTTTCCTCGGTGGTGATTTTTACCTTCGGACTTAGTCGTTTTTTCGAGATAAAAATCCTTCGACCGGGGTAAACCTTGATCTTGATCCGACGTCCGTGGAGCCCTTCTCGGATACGATGGCTGGGAGGTCCCGGTCAACTTTTTACCTTCGGACTTAGGGCCTGATTCTAACTTTGGAGGACGGTGTTAAACCGTCCCAAAAGTGGTGGATATACCACCTACCGTATTACGAGTTCCATAGGATATAATGGACTCGTAATACGGTAGGTGGTATATCCGCCACTTTTGGGACGGTTTAACACCGTCCTCCAAAGTTAGAATCAGGCCCTGAGTCTCTTTTTCAGAGGTTTTTCTTTACCGGGACAAACCACCAAGTCAGGCCGGGTCGTGGTTGAGGCAAGCCGGCTAGAATTTCCGCGGCGGGTCGGTCCCTCTCTGGA
This sequence comes from Pleurodeles waltl, assembly GCF_031143425.1. Taxonomy (NCBI): domain Eukaryota; kingdom Metazoa; phylum Chordata; class Amphibia; order Caudata; family Salamandridae; genus Pleurodeles; species Pleurodeles waltl. The sequence goes on from NC_090436.1 coordinate 493,813,761, forward strand.
GCTTTTTTTCAAAAATTCTCAAATCTTTTCCAAACTTCTGGGGCTTCACCCAGATGTTCTTTTAAGGTTCTTTTGGGGTCCACAGCTCACCCCAAGGGTCCAGAAGTTCTGTGATGGTCCTTGGGGGGTGCGGACTTCAACTCCCAGAATGCACCTGGCGCAAACTCCTTTTTGGCCACTGGACAGTGGTCAGCTGGTCACTTTTCAGGAGTTGGTGCAGGGGGACTCTGGATAGCAATTTTTCACCTGTAGCAAACAGGGAGTCCCTCCTTGAACCAGTTGAAGCCAGGCAAAGTCCTTCTTGTGGTGAAGCCCAAGTGTGCAGCTGGTGCAGTCCTTCTGAGTGCAGGTTCCAGGTGCAGGCCAGGGGTCCAGCAGGGCAGTCCTTCTTCTCCTTAAGTTCTTTCTTCTTGAAATTTGGTGGGGATCTGAGATGTGGGTGCAGGTCTGCCAGTTTTATCCTTGCTCCTGGGTGAAAAGCAGGGGGGCCCTGGTTCTCCAATCAGGGACAGGGTCGTCCCCCTGTGATGACCACTTCCTGGGAAGTGTGGCAAAAATCCATCCCAGAAGGCAACAGTCTCTAAAAATCCAACATGGATGAATCTGATTTTTGGAGGTTACATCTGGCTGAGCCCACCCACTGGTGTGGCTAAAAATCATAAACACACCCCTCTCCTGCCCTCTCCTAATCTAATCAAGGGGGCACCTAATTGTCTGGGGTTGCAGGATGTGGGGGTGTTGCGGGGTGCTGCAAATGTCCTTCTCTGCCTTTGAAGACCAGTTTGGCAGCCCTCCCCCTTCCTGCCTCACCATCTGCTGAGGGGAGATTCTCTCCCCCAAGCACATTCCTTTGTGTGAAGCCAGGCCACTTCACACCTCATCAAGGCAGCCTGGCAGAAGCTGCTGCAGGCTGGCCAATCAGAGCACAGCAGCAAAAACAATGCAGAGCTGAAATTGGCAACTTTTTAGGTAAAGTCTAAACTTTTTACCTGAACAAGTTATATTAAATCCAACAACTGGAAGTTGTGGGATTTATTACAACAATTAATTTGATACCAAATTCTTGGTATGTAACATTTAAGGAGACTTTAAAATTTAAAATAAAGTCTGCCCATTCTAGCCTATGAAGGCCATTTACTTCAATGAGGGAAAAACGAATTTGGCTGTTTTTACCTCACCAGGGCTTATAAATCTATTTTTATAAAGTCCCTGCTTATAGTTACATGGCACCCAGCCCTAGGGGCACATAGGGCACACCTTAGGGGTGACTTATATGTAAAAATAAGGTAGTTTAAGACTTTGGAACTACTTTTAATTCCAAAGTCGAATTTGCATATAACTTTAATTTAAAAGCAGCCAGCAAGGCAGGCCTGCTTTTAAAATGACACTGGGCACCTCAGCAGTGCACCTAGGTGTGCACCACCTATGCTGTGGTCCCTAAACCTACATGCCCTACCATATACTAGGGACTTATAGGTAGGTTAACTTAGCCAATTATAATTAGCCTAATTTGCATATCCATTTTACACAGAGCACAGGCCCTGGGACTGGTTAGCAGTACCCAGGGCACCATCAGAGTCAGGAAAACACCAGCATAAAGTGGAAAATGGGGGCAAAAAGTTAGGGGGCCTCTGCAATCAGCCCTGTTTTCTCACACTCACTATATGATCTAAGAGAAGAAGGGTGACATGCCTGCTGGGCTGCTGAGGTGACGTCTTGTGAGACTGTGAAAATTGCATAGCCCTGACTTATTAGAGGCTAGACCATTAATTTAAGCCAGAACGAGGTTGAGAGAGGAAAAAAGGCCATTACAGAGGACATAGGTGAAAAGGTATCTGTCACTCCTGCTCTAACTTCAACTTCCTGAGAAAGGGAAACAACGATTTTCTCAGCCAACCTGGGGCTAGAAAAAGTGCCTGAGTCACTCCCCCCGGGGCTGAGAAGAGGTTATTGGATGAAAGAAAAGGGAGGGAGAAGGAAACACGAGACCCTGAGATCAAGGCAGGACATTTATTCCTTTCACTCCAGGATCCCTCCTCCGGCAAAATACTGGTACTTCAGTGTTGAGGAAGTTCACAAAGTGATCTAATAACAGATTTCCCAAACCTCTGACAAACTCTCTAAAAATATATAGTGGCAGGGAGTACTCTGTTGTTGTTGGAAATACAGGTGGTCATTCTGACCCTGGCGGTCTTTGACCGCCAGGGCGGAGGACCGCGGGAGCACCGCCGACAGGCCGGCGGTGCTCCAATGGGGATTCCGACTGCGGCGGTAAAGCCGCGGTCGGACCGGCACCACTGGCGGGGTCCCGCCAGTGTACCGCCGCCCCATTGAATCCTCCGCGGCGGCGCAGCTTGCTGCACCGCCGCGGGGATTCCGACCCCCCCTACCGCCATCCAGATCCCGGCGGTCGGACCGCCGGGATCCGGATGGCGGTAGGGGGGGTCGCGGGGCCCCTGGGGGCCCCTGCAGTGCCCATGCCACTGGCATGGGCATTGCAGGGGCCCCCGTAAGAGGGCCCCTACATGTATTTCACTGTCTGCTGCGCAGACAGTGAAATACGCGACGGGTGCAACTGCACCCGTCGCACAGCTTCCACTCCGCCGGCTCGATTCCGAGCCGGCTTCATCGTGGAAGCCTCTTTCCCGCTGGGCTGGCGGGCGGTCTGAAGGCGACCGCCCGCCAGCCCAGCGGGAAAGTCAGAATTACCGCCGCGGTCTTTCGACCGCGGAACGGTAATCTGACGGCGGGACTTTGGCGGGCGGCCTCTGCCGCCCGCCAAGGTCAGAATGAGGGCCACAGTGTTCAAAGTGTCCGCAGAAACTCTAAGCAGGTACTCTTACACTCACTGTTACAATTTTACACTCTTTCATTGTCCATCTTCTGAATATCATTGGCAGACAGAGAGAGATTAAACTCAGCCCATGCACAAATTCTGTGTGCCTTTGTACCCAGAGACTGAGATCATACTGCCACTGTGTGAGAAATTGGGTTGTTGAATGAAAAGGGTGACCCCTGTTCAAACAATTGCCACAATCTCTGTCAGAGTGAACCACAAAATTCACTAAATTAAACTGTGCTTAACACTCTGGTTGTGTCATCACAAACTACTGCCGTGACTCTTCCTTGAGCCGCGGTCAGGCCGACGGTCCGAGTTTCGGGACGCTGGCAATGCCATGGCCCATTGTTTTGACTACCTGTTTTTGCGGTGCGACCCAGGAGGCACATTTCGTGCTCTGGGTTGCGCCACAGCACCCGCCACCCTCCCTGAATTCACCTATACTTCCCTCCTTGTTTTTTTTTTCCTTTTTCTTTCCTCCTTTTTCTTCTTTTTTCCTCGATCTTCGTTTCTTCTTTTTTCTTGGTGTCCATGTTGTCTTCCTCCTTGATATTCTTCTTCCCAGCATGCCTTTTTCCTTTTCCTTTTGTACTTGCTTCCTTGCATTGCAAACACTTCCGCTTGGTGGTGATCCTCGCTCCTGTTGTTTCCGTGTTTTCGGCGTTCCTGGTTTTTCCTGCAATATTTATTCTATTTTTCCTTTTTTCATTGTTTCTTTTTCCTCTTTTTCAGGAGTTCCTGTGATAGAGGTTTTTTCCCAACATTTTGAGTTTTTCCTGTGGGACTCCTTCTGGAGGGTACGGTCGGCCTTGGCATCTTTTCCAGTTAGCAGCACCATGGCTGTGAGAAAGGGTCACCCCTAACTTGGCCAGTCCAGAACCAGTAGAAGACCGGGTGTTCGTTCAAGTTCTTCAGCCAACGGTGGTAAGCGACGTGCAGACCGTGACACTGATAGTTTGCCACAAAAGCAGTTAGGCTTAAATTAGAGGCAATGTGAAAAGTACTTCTGGAGCACACAAGCAGCAATAAAGTAAAATCAGAACTTAAGAAAAATCCTCAATAACTTAAAAAAATAGAGTACAGTTTATTAATTCCAGGAGGCCGCATACCCTTTTGGCGAAAGACCATTAAGCAGGAGTTGATCCTGCAGTGAACATAGCATGATCCACCACAAAGTCACGTCGACCTGTGATGCACCTTGAGTGGATTGACAAACAGGTTGGTCCTGGTCTTCTCTCATTTCTCAGAGCAGTTTTTAGCCACAAATATTTAAAAGTCATAGGTTTTGGATGTTGTCTATTTGGGAATCTTTAGCACCACCACCAAGGGTCCAAGACTGAAGGGACATCACTTGGGGCAATAAAACTCACTCATGCTGGGCCCAAGCGCAGATTCAAGATGGTGTGAGATTTTTATGTCCCTTTGGTTTTAAACAGGAGGCCAGAAAGCTGGGCCTTGGAGTCAATCTGGTAATTGAGGTTCAGGTGAAAAAGCAGGTGAAAAAGCAAGGCTCAGGCTGCAGGGCGTTCCTCTGAGGATTCAATGCAGGCTTCAGGTAGCAAAGTAGTATTGCTGAGTACACAGCAGGCCACAATAGCAGGCATTCCTCTGAGAGTCCTTCCCCTGTCCAGCAAGCCTATTTAGTTGCAAGTGGGGCTATATACGCAGCTCTGCCCTCCACCATTGTACCAACAGGTAGTTCATTCAGGCTCAGCCAATCCCTCTACTGTGTGGCTGTCTGTGAGGAATTCATAAAGTATAACTGCCAGTTACACTCAGCCACGTACTCTAAGATCGACTGCAGGCACCAAATGGCTCAGGGCAGGACATTTCCACATTTCTAAAAGTGACATTTTAATAATTTGAATTTACAATCTGACTTTCCAATTAATGAGGATTTAAAAAAAATGGTATAGATACCAAACATGAAATGCGTATCAGTCCCCAATCAAATGTTAGTACTTATGAAATGTAATGAGGCAGCCCAATGTTATCCTATTTGACAGGTATGCATTACAGAAGGGAAACATGAATGGAGGAGTCTTTCACTACCAGGGCATGTAAAACGTACAAGTACATGTCCAAGCTCTTAATTACAATGCATCTGTCCCTGTGGGCTACCTAACAACTACCTTATGGGAGATTTATAGGTAATACAATGGTAGTTTAAAGCTTGTCAAGGGTTTATATTGCAAAGTCGAAATGGCAGTTTAAAACTGCATTCAGGCTGCAATGGAAGGCCTGGGTCATGTTTTAAGGTTTTTCTTAAGTGGGTGGTACAATGAGTGTTGTAGGCTCAAAGTACCATTTAGTCTACAGGCCCTGGGTCTATGGTCTATCACTCTACAAGGGGCTTATAAGTAAATTAAATATGCCAATCATGTATAATCATGTATAAGACAACTTTACCATAGTTAAGGGAAAGAGCACAAGCACTTTAGCACTGGTTAGCAGTAGCAAAGTGCAAGGAGTTTAAAGGCTCAAATTCAACAAAACAAACAAAACAAAAAGTGGAAGGTCCAGGTAAAAGGTTTGAGCGTGACCATGCAGAGAGGGCCACGTCCAATACTCTGTGTGTTGGAATAGCATTTTGCTGCCAAATTGTCATTTCTGATGCCAATAAGTGGTATAATTGTATAATTAATATTTTGTTAAAAACTGCTTATCAGCAATGTAAAGTTGGATAGGCAGTGCTCGCACAGACGCAGGGTTCCAGACTCATGGGACCACAACTCCCATGAGTCTTAGCAATGTGGATAGGTATGTAGGACGTGTCCAGTGAGCACGTGAGATGTGCTGCTTGACCGACGGCTCCTAGCGTTAACCGATCATTTTGCTGACTGGCTATAAGAGTTTACTCACCTATCTGGCCCAACATTGCAAGAGGTTGGGGCAGGGACCTGATTAGGTTCTCCTTCAAAATGCTTCCTTTGGCGTAGTAAGTCCTTTGTGCTTCCTCACCCTCGGGGCCCACATCAACCAGACGCTCCAGAACCTTTTTCACCACAAATAAGATACATGTTTTCAATGTAGTCTGTTACTCGTTTTTACTTTTCATTTCCTTTTGTGTTTCCTTATTTTTCATTACTATACTATTTCTGATATCCTTCACCACAAATAAGCTTACTACATACTTTCTGCCATCCCTGTTTTATTCTTTCTGGACTCTAATGACTTTCCAGAGCACCTCCTCCACTGCATAAGGGGGTTTATCAACACCCCAGTATGATATACAGTAAATCCTCTTTTTTAGGTTGTAATTTACCCTTCAAACATAGAATGAGAACATTAGGCATTCACAACCTCATGCCTTGATACCCTATTAGATTTGTCCCCCTGCCATTTGACTCTCCTTTATTCAGACTTTTTACTCCCTCACAGAGTGTGACTACAAGGAGAATCTCCCTTTCCACAGACCAGGGGCTACTCACCCTTATCTCATAGGGTAAGAGATTGAGCCCCTATGTGTTTTAGTAATTAAGGACTCAAACATGAGCATTCCTTAGCACTTTTTCTACAGCAATGAATAATTGCATGGTTGTGTGTTTCAACTATAGCATGGTTTTTCACACCCTGTGTGCAGTGGTTTGCAATGATTACTCTCACGCACTGTGTGTGTGCCGTGTTTTCAATTTAAATTTATCCCACTATTTCTCTCCTTCATAGGCCTCCCATAACTGAGCTAATTCTCAGGTAGGCCCAAAGTGTATTATAACGGTGCTGTTCACTTTTAGCTTAGAAAGGCGCACCCTGTATATAGGAGGGATACTAGGCCCTGACGAATACCCCAGACCAGTTTGGCTAGTTAAGAGGTCAGAAACATGTTGGCCATTAAGGTGACACAATGAACCATTGTACTCAATAGTGTCCCAACTGTGTTCTTAACCTTACCAATAAACACCACTATTAAAGTTGTAAGACACACTGGTGATTTGTTAGGTAATTTTAGCTCATATTTTCATTCAACTGGATCGCCACTTTATCCAGAAAGATATCAGTTCAGCACTCCCTCAGAGTTCTTTTAACGATGAGGTTGAGTCCGCCCAGGTGGTATCATCCTACCTAGGTGGGAATAGGTGGTCAAATAATGAAGCATGACACTATAATGTGTGTAAGACCACCTATTCCGTAAGGAAAACACTCCCTCCCCCAATAGTACATGGCTACCTCTACCATACCTCACGCCTACAATTAGATCACTACGTCTTTAATCTGGTGACCGGCTGAACGGGCATGATCGGTCTATCCACTAAGTTCCCCATACTCTTTGTGTTGTTTAAACTTTTTCTGTCCCTGAGGGTCTGAACAGAAGTCCAGCCAACTCTAAATTCACTCTGGTGAAAAGCAGGTTTCCAGCAGCCAGGAAGTCATCAGAGGACACAGGGCAGGCAGTAGGTTAGTCCTCTTGGTGTAGCACAACAGTCCTAAAAAATGCAGAGCAAACCACAGGTAGCAGGGAAGTCTTCTGAGTGTCCTCCACAAGTCTGGAAGTGAACTCAAGAGTGGCTCTGAAAATCCAAATTTAATACCTGGCGCCAGCTTTGAAATGGAAGAAATTCGGGAGATTTTACCATGTGGATGTGTATGGCAGTTCCTGCCTCCCTACCCTTGTCCCCGGGTGTCTGGGATCTCAAAAGGCTAGAGTTTCTTTGTGTGTGAATCTCCTGTATCTATGTAAAACTGCACAGGATCAATACATTAATAATCCAAATATCTTCAGCTATCCCTTTTTAATCCACCCAATACATTTTGTTGTTCTATTTTCACCAGCAATTCTCAGTGGATTAACACCATACCAAAGACAAACATTGCCTTGGGTAAAGTTCATGTTTCCTGATAAGTTTGATGTAATTCTGTGTAATTACATTCACCCATGTTTCTGTGGAATAAAGGAAAATCCTAGTAGAGGTGAAATGGTAGCTAGATGTGTATTATATTTAAATTTAAAATAACATAGTTGCTCAACTGGAATACCTTATTACAGTTGAGTTCTGACCTCATAATACCTGCTACTGGAGCTATCAGTCAAGGAGAAAAGCAGGTCAAGTCACAGAGCATAATTAAAGCAGCTGTTTATAATTTAAAGAACAAAACGAAACCTGACTTTTGTTTCTTCCGCTCTGTTTTTGTAGTTGTACAGTGAAAAGTAGAAAGGAGATATTTATGGCAACATATTTATATTTATTTATTTTTTGCACTTCTTATGTAACCATAGAAAGAAGCTTTCTGCATCTTCCTACACCTCCTGGGCTACTGCAGCTTTTTTTGTTTAAAAAACTGACCAGTATTAAACTGATTCTAATATCTTATTGCAATAAATATATAACAACTTATTGATATAAATATTTTAAGTCTTCATATTTGCAAACATAATCTCTCTTTCATATAAAAGAGCTATGCAGAAAGGATTTGAGTGGTTTGTGGGAAAGGTGATGGTGTGACAATGTATTATAAGGAATACAATAACTCTGTGCTGTTCATGATAAAGCATATTGTAAGTCATATTGGAGTTCCATAACCTTATAAAAGAGTTCCACTTCAGCATAATTCCTCCAAATGGTAATGGAACTCCTTGGTGACTTGCAATTTCCTTGTAGCTGAAATGGCACAGAAAACAGACTTGCAGAACTGAGTGCTGTGCAAGTTCATTTATTTCAAGCAAACAAATGGACAAGCAGACAAATGAGTTGGATCTATTTGCCTGCATGAGTAAAACAAACTAGCTCCTAGTCCTATGTGTGCATTTTTCTGTCCCAAAGAACAAGGGAGGCCTAATGACACACAACCACATTTGTGAAAGGCAGATCACACGTGCATCACGCTGATGAAAGAATATGACCGTGAACAAGGTTTTGAGTGGTCGAATTGGGTAGGGGTTTTCTGCCATTAAACTGAGTAGCATTTTGAAACAACTCTCTTGTGTGTGACCCAGTTTTATTTGTCAGCCCTTGCTGAATGCTGTGTAAATTACATTATTTATGTGAAGGCATGACAACCTAATTGTCTTACTCTTTTTTGGATCCCTTCATGTACTTAGTCTCAACCTGACAACTAAAAGGCACATTTAAACTTTTGCCCATATTTATACTTTTTTAGCGCCGCATTTGCATCAATTTTTGACGCAAAAGTGGCAGAAACTTACAAAATACAATTGTGGCCAATATTTTTACTTTTTTAGAGCCGCATGTGCATAATTTTTTGATGCAAAAGCAGCGCAAACTTACAAAATACAATTGTATATTGTAAGTTTGCGCCGATTTTGCGTAAAAAACCCCCACAAATGCGGTGCTAAAAAGTATAAATATGGGCCTGTATTTTGTAAGTTTGTGCCGCTTTTGCGTCAAAAAACGGCGCAAATGCAGTACCAAAATAGTATAAATATGGGACTTTATTGTCTGTCTCCAGCGATGGTCTGCATCACTGGAGACAAAAGCTCGCATCACTAGCTGAGAGAAATAGATACAACTTTCAGTCAGGTAATGTACATAGTATCAAGTGCTTAAAATAAGACTGTGGTTACACGTGGTGGCCACAGGCACTCATTTTAAGGAACGGAACTTATTTTACCTCAACAGAGTTTGATCTAGAGCAAGAAAGGGAAAAACTCAAGTAGAAAAGGACGGGGAAAAGAACTACAAAGGAAGAAAGCATGGTTGAAAAAGAACCTCAAGGAGTGTCTGGCAGCGGATTAAAAAGACATAAGGTGGAATCAAAATTCGGCAGGCACCACGACCTTCATTATCGCAGGTGGCTGAACCACTGATAAGATCACATGGTCAACCAGGCAGAACTTAGGGCTTGCTTCTAAATAAAAAAGGGCGGTGATGCAGGAATGGGACGTTTGAACCATAGCTGACTTTGCAGTGGCTAAGCGCGTACATAAACCTCGACATCACAGACACCTCTGCATGCATACGTAAGTAGAGTTATACGGACAGCGCCCTTCCATGGAGAGGCTGAGAGAAAGAGCGAACAAAACAATGTGCAATTTGCATGACAGGTGGCAGGTACATAAAACCGCCTTGTCTATCCGTCGGTTCTAAAATGATTTGCTTCTGGCAGGTTACCTAATCCAATAATTAGTAATTTCTCGCGAACATTCAGATCAGGTGCTGACTACCTGAAATAATTACCTGTCAAGAGTAACTGAAGTTGTCAGCGTGAAGTAAAAATCGCTGTATTGTTAGAAAAATGTAAAAACTGGAGAGCACACTTTTTGGTGTTTGACTTCATATCCTTATTCCTTCTGCGTGTTCAGATCTTCCTGACAATCCAGTCCCTGTCGGGTCTCGTTTTCTTCTGGTTCTCCTTAGTTTCAGAATGGTATTCGTGACGCTGCCTAATTTGCTGGCATGACTCGTTAGGGCCTAGGAATGCCAGAAATAAGTCCAGGACTGTGGTTCTGTTATAGGAACAGACAAATTAGCTAAATTGTTCTAGAAAAAAATAATGGAAGTGTTTACTAAACATCCGAATCATCCACCGATAGCCCCAACGATGCAGCACCTACTTATGTTTAGAACTGAAAACCACATTACATCCTTTCTGTAACCCAATATTTGCTACACAGCCCGAACAGCTATGAAATTTCCACTACCTCTAGACAAAAGCAGGTAGCATCATTTCGGGCCAGATATGCAAAGCCTTTTCTAGGTCACTAAATCACATGGTGTGTTTGGGGCCTACCTTCCAAATTGTGATTTAGAATGCTATCTATCAATAGTTTATTACCGTAAATTTGGTTGCAAGCTACTGACAAATTACCAGCTCCTCAAAGGAGGCTGCATCCAATTTGCAAAGGGGAAGGAGACCATGTGGAGCCCCTCACCCTTTTTAAATAAACATTGTAAAACCAGCAGTGTTTTTTCTTAAATACAGGTCTGTTTCCTTTAATGAAAATTGCTGCAGTTTAAAAAAAAGGTCTCCATTTAAGGTGATAATTCACATTGTAATCTGCTGATCATACAAGACTACCATCCCTATGCTAGAATCCAATGGAACTGAGTCACAATTTGCACCCTACCTCATGAACATTGATGAGGAAGGTCAAACTGCTAATTACTCCAAATGATGTATTTGTGATCAGGCCTATTGGTGCATAGATTGGTTAGCAAAATCTGAAATGATTTGCAAAATGTTGGTGCGGAGTTTGCTACTACTTTTTGTGAAATAATTCTTTATACATCTGGCCCTTCATGTTTCAATACTACATTGGCTGAAGCATCATCTCTTTCAAATTCTGAGCTGATGACACTTTAAATATATCAAGCTCAACAATTTAGCTCGATTTCCCCTAACAGTTGCTATGTGGTATTTAATTTGGTCATTTTATTGTTCATTTGTCAGTTAACTTGTTCACCTGTGCTGCTTTGCAGGTTATGCTTTAAAATGCGACAGTCCTTACAGAAGCCTGTTTTTCATAGAACACTTCTCTGTTTTCGGTGCTACAAGTCACCCTGTTGACTGATCTGCCCTGGTTGCTTTCCCCAAGTAATTTATGGTGGATATTGCAGAGATCAGAGCAATGTTTCTGGGGCTTTATTTGTGTAAGTGCGTACTTCATTACAATAAGGGAGCACTCATCTGAACATTTATGCAAACATATGGTTATGTATTTAAACTTTAAATACATGTTGTTGAAACCACTCTTTATTTATTGTGCTTAAATTTGTTCTATTAAGTCGATTTGTGGCTACTTCAAAACATCTAGCTACAAAAAGCTAAATATCGCTCAAGGGTTAATACCTCTCTTTTCTATGAGCTTGTTAGAAATGGGGTCTCTAGTTGGCATTCATTTTGCACCCTGTCCAAGTAGGGACCCTCATTCTAGTCAGGGTAAGGGAGATACACAGCTCAGATAACCACTGATCACCCTGTTGGTAGCTGGGCTTATCTCAGAGAAAATGTGTAAAGTACACACACAGTAACACAGTGAAAACACCACAAAAGGACTCCACACAAGTTTAGAAAAATAGCCATTATTTATCTAAATCAAACAAGACCAAAACAACAAAAATCCAACATACACAAGCAAAGATATACACTTTCAAAGTGAAAATAGTTTGAATCCATAGAAATCAATGGATGTGTTGTTTTAGTACAACGTACCTCGTATGCGTCAAAAATAAAGCCACACGGACGAGCGTGCATCGGCAAAGCAAGCGATGCGTCAATTCCTTACTTTCAAGTGAGGCCATACATACATTTATTTCTCTGCCATACAAGCGATGCATCAATTCTCTCCTTACAGGAAAGAGATGTGTTGATTTCTGGACAAGCAGCCTCAGGTCCGTATGGTGATCTTGAAGATTTTGAAACCCAGGGTCATTACGTTTAAAATTCTGATGCCCTATGCGACGAGTCCACTTTAAAAACAGGTGCTGCGTTGATTCTCCAGCCGTGAGGCAGGCGCTGCGTCTTATTTTCAGCCATGGAACAGGCAGTGCATCGTTTTTTCTGACACGCACACAGTGGTGAGTGGATTTTCCCATGCAGGTTACCAGCTTCTACTCCTAAGTGCCCAGGTACTGGATTTGGCACCACTTAGCAAGTCAGAACTCTCAATAGAAGAGCCCAGGCACTCGCAAATTAAGTCTTTGTTATCCCTGAGACTTCAGAACAGGGGGCAAGCTCAGTCCAAGACCTTGGAGAAACTTCACAAGCAGAATTTCAGAAAGCAAAGTCCAGGCCTTTCTCTCCTAAGGAAGAAGCAGCAGCAGCAGATCAGCATAGCAAAGCAACAGGCAGAGTGGCAGGTCCTCATCAAGTATCAAGCTCTTCTCCTTGGCAGAGGTTCCTTTTGATCCAGAAGCAATCTAAAAGTCTGGGGTTTCGGGTCCACTATTTACACTAATTTCTTCATTTGAAGTAGGCAAACTTCAAAGGAAAGTCTTTGTAGTACACAGGACCCTGCCCCTTACTTACCCTGCCCCACACAAACACTAGGGGGGTTGGAGACTCTTTTGTGTGAAGGCAGACCCAGCCCTTTAAAGTGTAGGTGTCAGCTCCTCCCTTCCACGTTAGCTCAGGAAGACTCATCAGGATATGCGGGACACACCTCAGGTCCCTTTGTGTCACTGTCTGGAGTGAATTCACAGACAGCCCAATGGTCAGTCTGTCCCAGATGTGTATTCAGCAGCCAGACAGAGGCACAGAATGATTAAGTAAGTGGCATTTTCAAACAGACATCTAAAAACCAACGTCAACAAAAGATGCATTTTTAAATTGTGAGTTCAGAGACACCAAACTCCATTCGCTCTCAATGGGAAACTGCACTTAAAAGAAATTTAAAGGCATTCCCCAGGTTAATCTATGGGAGAGATAGGTCTTGCTATAATGAAAACCAAATTTGACAGTATTTCACTATCAGGTCATGTAAAACACAACAGTACATTCCCTATCTTTTAAATACACTGCACCCTGCCCATGGGGCTACCTTGGGCATACATTACGGTTGACTTACATGTAGTAAAAGTGAAGGTTTGCACCTGAAAGTGGGTACACCTGCCAAGTCAAATTGGCAGTGCAAAACTGCAGACATAGACACTGCAGTGGCAGGTATAAGAACTATTTACAGGGCTACAATGTGGGGCTGGCACAATCAGTGTTGCAGGACCAATAGTAGCATTTGATTTACAGGCCCTGGGCACACATAGTACACTTTACTAGGGACTTACCCGTAAATCAAATGTGCCAATCAAGGAAAACCAATTACCAACATCTTTTAGACATTGAGCACTTACACTTTAGCACCGGTTAGTGGTGTAAAGTGCCCAGAGTCCCAGAGCCAACAAAAACAGGTCAGGAAAAATAGTAGAAAGGAGGCAAAAAGTTTGGCGATGACCCTGCAAACAAAGGGCCAAGTTCAATAGTTTGTCAAATGAGTCCTGAAAGAAATGAGAAGGAAGGTTATCGGTATACTGACACCTGTTAGGCTCCTTTAAAATATCATGGTTAAGTAAATTATAATGTTTCTCAGAACACGCTGGCTGTGGAAATTCTCCCTGTGAGTTTTTATCTTTAATTGATCTTTGTTTGTACCAGCATTTGTTTTAAAAGACTCGCGTGTCTGCTTGGTATTATCCTTTTCAGGATTATCTTTAGCAGTGATGTATTTGGTCTGGTCCCCTAGCTTAGCACAACCTATAAATGCATTGGTTTCAGCATTACCTTTTGGTAACTTGCGCTCCTGATCTTTAATGGAAATTGCATGAGAGGTTGGCGAACTGCCAGTACTGCCGCTTCCCCTTTAATATTTCCTAAAATAATTGAGGATACTCTGGCAAAATTGTCAATTAACTTCATCCCAAAGTCCAGGACAAGGGCAGATCCATATTCATTTAGGCCCATATTTATACTTTTTGACGCTAAACTGCGCTAACGCAGTTTAGCGTCAAAAAATTTAGCGCCGTCTAACGCCATTCCGAAGCGCCATGCGGGCGCCGTATTTATGGAATGGCGTTAGCCGGCGCAAGCAGACCGGCGCTGCCTGGTGTGCGTGGAAAAAAACCACGTAGACCAGGCAGCTCCGGCGTAGGGGGAAAATGGCGCTAGGGCGTCTTAAAATGGCGCAAGTCGGGTTGACGCTAAAAAATCATCTTAACCCGATTTGCGCCATTTTTTCGACGCCCAGACGCCATTTAAATGACTCCTGTCTTAGTAAAGACAGGAGTCATGCCCCCTTGCCCAATGGCCATGCCCAGGGGACTTATGTCCCCTGGGCATGGTCATTGGGCATAGTGGCATGTAGGGGGGCACAAATAAGGCCCCCCTATGCCACCCCAAAAAAATTGAAAAATATAAAAAATTATACTTACGTGAACTTACCTGAATGTCCCTGGGGTGGGTCCCTCCATCCTTGGGTGTCCTCCTGGGGTGGGCAGGGGTGGCAGGGGGGGTCCCTGGGGGCAGGGGAGGGCACCTGTGGGCTCATTTTGAGCCCACAGGCCCCTTAACGCCTACCCTGACCCAGGCGTTAAAAAGTGGCGCAAATGCGGGGTTTTTTGACCCGCCACCTCCCGGGCGTGATTTTTGCCCGGGAGTATAAATACGACGCATTTGCGTCGCCGTCATTTTTTTAGACAGGAACGCCTTCCTTGCATCTCATTAACGCAAGGAAGGCGTTCACGCTAAAAAATGACGCTCTTTGCCCATACTTTGGCGCTAGACGCGTCTAACGCCAAAGTATAAATATGGCGTTAGTTTTGCGCCGAATTTGCGTCGAAAAAAACGACGCTAATTCGGCGCAAACGGAGTATAAATACGGGCCTTAATGTCTGTTTCAACACATCTGGTAAAACAGCAAAACATGGTGTATCATGGGTAATAGTATATATTGCAGCAAAGACTATATCCCATTTTGCACAATCAACAATAGAGGGTATTATTCCAAGTGGCAAGCACATATTAAGAATTCTATTTTTGTTGCGGGGTCCCGCATGGGAAAACGCTGCTTCCAACTGGTTTATGTTTTTAGCAATTCAGAATGGAACTTCCTCCCATCTGGTGGGTACCTTACCCATAATAGCATTAACAGTCTCAGGGGTAATCCCAGATGTAGCCAATTGTTGTTGGACAGCTTGATCATCCCTCACTGGGGCAGTGTTTAACGTGTGCATAACAAAGTGTGTTAAGAGTCTGCATCAGCTAACTAGATTATTATATAATGGGCACAGATCCCCTGCTGCTAAACTGTGTATGTCTGGATATGGTGTGTAAGTATCTAGAACTGGCCATGTGGCCTTGTCATTACTGAGGGAATTTAATCTAATGTGTTTAATAAAGTGTGGTAGGGCGCCTTGGAACCAGTTGTCATGTTCTGCATATGTTAAGGATATTTCTAAGTATTGATATGCTCTGTATTGGCCTGGTGAGTTTGGCACAATGTATGTGTGAAATGTATGTGTATTGGCACTGACTTCAGGAAAGGTGACCCATAAGTAAAATACTCCAGTTTTGTCTACATCATGTGCCTCTACCAAGAACGCAACATCTTCATCCCTATTAGGTAACCCATTTTGAAGTAAGTGTTGGGTGACAGCATGTCTACAATTGACAGGAATATTAACTGGATTCACCATTTTGATGAATGGATTTCAGAGAAAGAGACACTAAAGTGGGGTATTCTTTTAGAGGTTTACGCCTGACCCATTAAATAAGAACCTGACCTAAATACATTAGAGGCACCATGTTATATGGTTCCTACTAAGATAATACGACTGCATATTAGCACAACAGAACTTCAGGATGTGGGGGACAAACTCCATCCACTCCATCGGGAGCTGCTGTCCCAAATCCTGGCTAGCTCCCAGTGCCCTACTT
This sequence comes from Pleurodeles waltl, assembly GCF_031143425.1. Taxonomy (NCBI): domain Eukaryota; kingdom Metazoa; phylum Chordata; class Amphibia; order Caudata; family Salamandridae; genus Pleurodeles; species Pleurodeles waltl. The sequence goes on from NC_090436.1 coordinate 493,829,920, forward strand.
GAACCCCTTAACCCACCGGGGGTGGAAGCTGATTACAGCAACCTAAACATGACACTCTGACTCCTCAGGGAAGTCATGGAAACAGATCTCACCCTTTCATTGTATTACACTTGCACGCCCAGGCAAAAACACAAAAGATAAACAAACTGACTTTGAAATTTATTTATTGAAACAAACATAATCTTGAATAAAGCGAATGAACTGTGATAATTAGACAGATGAAACAAATCAACGTAACCAGCATGATGAACATGGTAAAGATAATGACTAACCCAACCATGTCAAATGAGGTTCTAGAAATTCTAGCGGTTTTATCCCTGAAAGAATAGTGGGTGTACCTTTCTGCCTGGCCCAATCTAAGGCCCATACTTATAATTTCTTTGCATCGCTTTTGGGTCACTTTTTGATGCAAAAGAGGCACAAATTTACAAAATACTGTATTGTATTTTGTGAGTTTGCACCGCTTTTGCATCAAAAAGTGAGGCAAAAGCAGCGCAAAGAAAGGATAAATAAGGGCCTAAGTGATTACCCCCTTCCCCATACCTGAAGACATTGTCAGGAGTCAGCCTGTAGTGTAGATGGCAATCCTTTCGGAAGCTGGTAGATTAGAGTCAGCAGAGCTGCATGTCAAACACAGAATTCGTCCCAGGATAGTTGTGGCTGGAATCCCCTCTGCCCCTTCAGGGCAGTGCACTGTTTATAAAATAAAGCCATACTGAGTTGGAAGCACAGTTCTGATGCTGTGCTGTGTCTAGATGTTAGAAGATGTCTCCTGAATGGGCAAGACAAGAATTAGGATATCATGTACAGTCTATAGTGTTCATAGCTTTGAACAGAAAGTACTGGTTACATATTGTGCAAATGCTAACTAAACAAGCAACACATACCATATATTCCTAGAAAAATATCATAAAGAAATGCAAGTTAAATGCTTACCTTCAGACATAGCAGACTGTTTTTTAAAAACACAGCTAACATTGTCTGAGGAGGAGGCATTGTCACCAGGGAGCCACTGAATAAAGTCACAGTGACGATTCATATGTTTAGAGATAGTCTATTTTTTGGAAGTAAAAAATCTCCAACAGGATGAAGGGGCTGGCTGTAGCTGACGAGGGCTCCAGGAGGCTGGATAACCTTCTGAAGAGGAAACACTGAACAGGATTTGCCACTGTGGAGGAGAACTTAGTGGAAGCTACTGCAAAGTCAAGCTGAGCAGTGATGAACCTTGGGTGGATTTGTGAACAGGTAGGTCCTGGTCTTCTGATGGTTCTCATCGTGCTTTTTGTTGGTTTTAGGCTGTATGGGTACCTTTAGCATCGCTTTCAACCACCCAGCACTGGGTGGGCACCACTTGGAAGGAAGGACTCACTTTAGGTGGGGCCCAGGTGCGAGGTTCAAGTTGTTGTAGATTTTTGTGCCCCTGTAGCTCAAAACAGGAGGTCAGCCAACTAGACTGTTGAATCATTCTGGTAGTCCTGGGGTCAAGCAGCAAGGCAGCCCTCAAGCAGAAATGTAGTCCTCTGAGGATCCAATCCAGGCTTCAAGCAGAAGGGCAGTCCTCTGCTTGCAGTAGGGAAGTCCTTCAAAGTACAAAGCAGGCCTCAAGCAGCAGGGCAATACTCTGGTGTACAAGGCAGTCCTTCTTGGAGTCCTCTGCAGGTCCATGAGTAAACTGAAGAGTATGTCTGAGGGTCCCGTTATTATACCTGGTGCCAGTTTTGAAGTAGAAGAAACTTCTGGAGTCGTCCCACCAACAGATGATTATGGAATTTCCTGCCTTCATACTAAGGCTCTAAGGGGTCTGGGTTCATAAAAGCGGGGCAGGGAACAGTTCCTTCCTACACATCCTGGCAAGATTTCCCATCCTGCTCACATCTAGTCACCCCTTTGTCTCACTGTCTTGGAGGAACACACAACAGTTGTCTACCGTGCTAATCACAGTCATGTGATCCAGGATACAGGCTACACACACCAAATGTTAGAACAAGAAAATGCCATTTTTGTGAAAGTGTCATTTTCAGAATTGTGACTTGAAATCCAACTTTGCCATTAAAAGGGATTTTAAATTACAGTTCTATCGAGACCAAACATCATAGCTCTATCTGTTCCCAAACAAAAGTTATCACGTAAGAATAAGTGCTAATCTGCTGCTGCTACTTCTGCCCTGGGAATATAAGGACTGGACCATGCTTTCTACAACCTGCTTTCCAAGTTTCTCCAAGGACTTGAACTGAACTTGCCTCCTGTTGTGAAGTCTCCAAGACATCAAAGATTTAATCTACCAGTGCCTGGCTCTTCTGCTGAGAGTCCTGACTTGCTATGTTGTGCCAAATATAGTCCGTGGGCCCTTAGAAATGGAAGCTGGTAGCCTGTGGGGAAAAATCCACACACCGGTGTGTGAGCGTCAGAAAAGTAGATGCAGCGCCTGTCCTGTGGTTGAAAATTCGACTTAGTGCCTGTAATGTGGCTGAAAATTCGATGTATCGCCTGCAGCTGGGAACATCAGACCAAGGACCTGGAAATTGACGCATCATTCTCCTGCGGGGGAAAGAATCGATGCATCAACTATCTGGAGGGGACAGAATCGGTGCACGGTTTCACACACGCATTGCTTGTTTTTTGGACGCATCACCTCTATTGCAGGTTTATTTTTTACGCATTCCAGGTACTTTGTGCTAAAACAATGCATGCATTGATTCCTAAAGATTAAGATTCTTTTAACTTTAAAAAATTATATCTTTTCTTGTGTATGTTATATTTTTTCATTTTGGTCTTGTTTTATTCAGATAAGTATTGGCTATTTTTCTAAACTGGTGTGGTGTCCATTTGCAGTATTTTCACTGTGTTACTACCTGTGTGGGTACAAATACTTTACACATTGCCTCTGAGATAAGCCTAACTGCTTGTGCTAAGCTACCAAGGGGGTGAGAAGGGGTTATCTTAGCTATGTGACTCCCTTAACCTGACTAGAGTGAGGGTCTCTATTTGGACAGGGTGCAAACCACTGCCAACTAGAGAGAGACAAGACCCCATTTCTAACATTGGTGATCAGCGGTGAGGATAGGTCTTGTATTTTTACTTGACCTACAGGGATTGCTGTATACTACTGTCTTATTGCAGACCATTAGGCAACCACATACTGTTTTTTTTCTTCCTGGATTTTTTTTTCCTTTCCTTCTGGCAATTTGGAGACTCTCAATATTGGGCCACAATCATGTCTCAGTCTAGTAAGCACACTAAGGATGGGAGTGATATGGTGGAGCAGGGGAAATTAGCATTGCCTGTGAGGCCTGAAAGGTGGAAGAGTGAGCTACAGCATTTCCTCTCCAGGTCGGGCTGCGGAGGAGCTAGAGAATAGGCAGAGAGCCTGGAAGCTTTAGCTGGAGAAGTTCAAACAGGAGATGGAGCGTGAGCTGGAACTAAGCAGGCTCCAGCTGGAGGCAGAGAGAAAAAAACTTGTCATGGAGAAAAAAAGAAATGATGCTAGCTCATGAGCTGAATTTGAGAGAGTTGGACCTGAGAGCCAAGAGGGCTGGGTCCAGCACAGATGGTGGCAACAAAAGTGTTACATCCAGTACTGTGGGAGAAGTGCACATACCCAGAGACTTGGTGCCGAACTTGAAGGAATAGGATGACATAAACCAGGAGGTTCAGGTTTATGAGGTAGCTCCACATACACAACAGATAGCACAAACCTACAGGTCCCCTTGAAAGGCGCACACATGGATACCATTGTCTGGTGTGTGCACCATCATTGTGGTGCCAGCATTCATTTTGCAATGAAGGATGACATCACAGTGACAGAAGTGTATGGGTGTGATGTGTGTGTTGTGCCAGTCTGTTCTCAGCTATGTGTGACACCATTGTGTACCCTTAAAATGCATGTCACAGTAATTTTAAAAGAACGTACTGTTACATGTATGTCTGCAGAGGCCCAGACCTCCGGTGCAGTACCCACCCAACATACCTTGGCAATGTGGTGTCCCTACCAGCAACTGGGGGGGCATGTTTTCTCTATGGGCCAGTTGCAGCAGCGATGGCAGGTGTTTTCCAGTCCGAGTCTAGTTGAATACGAGGTGGAAAGGGAAAAAAGGTGTGATTTCACCCTCCAACAATACGCAAACTCAAACATGGAGGTCCTAATGCCACATTTTTCTTGATGGTAAGGCACATCCAAATCTGTACAATGAGAACGGTGTCAGGGGTTCAGCCACTTTTCCCTTTTGAGCTGTCAACACGAGTGGTCTTCCTTGTCAGAGATGGTGGTTCGAATGCGGGCTGTCGCCATTGGGACTGCCAACATCTAAATATGCTGGCGGAACAACATTGCGTGGACAGGTTTTCAGTCAAAAAGTCAGAGGCAGGGCCGCTACAGCCACCATCTAAATATGGCCCTTTGTCTGGCACATAGAGGGCTTAACAACAAAGGACCCACTATGATGAGGACACTCTTGACCTCTTGCGACCCTAGTAGGGCTTTAGGATCCACTATGGTTTAATTCTTGAAGGTACCTAGTATTCACAAGGCCAGATGTGGCGGTAGGTCCTTTTCATATCTCATCCCAAACTTTGGAACGTGCTCCTGATAGAATTAAGATGCCTAAACAACGAAGCACAGTTCAGAAAAAATGCTAAAAGCATGGCTATATCCACATTAATTACCTCCCGTGTTTCTCCACCTGTCCTAAAGCAACCCTATGTCTTAGCTAGTGCTGGAAAGCCTACGGGTAGCCATGCGCTTTAGAAACTCATATGGCATAGCATAGCAATAGCCTTAGACTACAGACATTCAAATAACCACACATGCACATTTGCAATACAAAACTCACAAAGTACAGTATTAATGAACAATATTTCTGTAAAATATATAAAACAACCCTGGATATTTTCAAAGGGTTTTTCTGCCAAAACATAGCGCCTGAAAGCAGGGATCTAACTGCTTTTTCCACACTCGACTCCCAGCCTAATTTTTACTAGCTCCTTCAGGGGTATAAGAACAGTCCATTACTGTTTGCTGTCCATGTAATATTTGATGATATTGATCCAGAAGCATTGTCCTATGTCGATGAAACATATCTTATGGATGATGATCTAAACACTCATTAAGCTAGAGTAGATCTCATTATTTTGGGATTTGCATAACATGGTGTTGGAAAATGGGTTATTGGTAGGGCAGGTAGGTACCTACACCTAGCAACAAGCCACTAACCTCCACATAGGTATAGTTAGGTCTCAGTAAGTTAATCCCAGCTCTACCCTTGGTAGCTTGGCAACGAGCGTCAAGGCTTAACTTAGGAGACAAAGTGTAAAGCATTCAAATATCACAAAACAGTAATTAAATAAAACACAGGAAACAGTTTAAAAATCCAAAACCAATTTATAAAAATAGCTTATATTTTTATCTTTAAAATGACACAAAAACGATTAAAATCGGTTCAGGGGAACCGGAGATATGAATTTTTAAAGTATTATTATTTTCTAGCGCTTAGAAACAAAAAGCGCCAATCGGGTCATCTGGTTGCACCAGGACCGGGGCAAAGTCAAACTTTCAGGCCGACCGCGATGGAGCCCTGCTCGGCTACAAGTCGCGGGAGGCCTCGGTTAAAAAGTTACCTTCTGACTTAGTCTCTTTTTTTATGTTTTTCTTCCCCGGGACGAACCTGCCAGTTGAATCCGACCTCCTGGAGCCCTTGTCCGGATACGCGAAGTCGGTTTCCTCAGTGGTGATTTTTACCTTCGGACTTAGTCGTTTTTTCGAGATGAAAATCCTTCGACCGGGGTAAACCTGGATCTTGATCCGACGTCCGTGGAGCCCTTCTCGGATACGATGGCTGGGAGGTCCCGGTCAACTTTTTACCTTCGGACTTAGGCCCTCATTACAACTTTGACGGGCGGCGGAGGCCGCCCGCCAAAGTTGCGCCGCAGGAATACCGCACCACGGTCTGAAGACCGCGGCCGGCATTCTGAGTTTCCCGCTGGGCAGGCGGGCGGCCGCCTTAAGGCCGCCCGCCAGCCCAGCGGGAAACAACCTTCCCACGAGGACGCCGGCTCGGAATCGAGCCGGCGGAGTGGGAAGGTGCGACGGGTGCTACTGCACCCGTCGCGTATTTCACTGTCTGCTATGCAGACAGTGAAATACAAGCGGGGCCCTCTTACGGGGGCCCCTGCAGTGCCCATGCCATTGGCATGGGCACTGCAGGGGCCCCCAGGGGCCCCGCGACACCCCCTACCGCCATCCTGTTCCTGGCGGGCGAACCGCCAGGAACAGGATGGCGGTAGGGGGTGTCAGAATCCCCAAGGCGGCGCAGCATGCTGCGCCGCCTTGGAGGATTCTGACGGGCAGCGGAAAACCGGCGGGAGACCGCCGGTTTTCCTGCACTGACCGCGGCCAAAGCGCCGCGGTCAGAATGCCCTAAGGGGCACCGCCAGGCTGTCGGCGGTGCTCCCGCCAACCGCGAGCCTGGCGGTCACAGACCGCCAGGCTCGTAATGAGGGCCTTAGTCTCTTTTTTGGATGTTTTTCTTTACCGGGACGAACCACGAAGTCAGGCCGGGTCGCGGTTGAGGCAAGCCGGCTAGAATTTCCGCGTCGGGTCGGTCACTTTATGGAGCTTTTTTAAAAAAATTCTCCAATCTTTTCCAAACTTCTGGGGCTTCACCCAGATGTTCTTTTAAGGTTCTTTTGGGGTCCACAGCTCACCCCAAGGGTCCAGAAGTTCTGTGATGGTCCTTGGGAAGTGCGGACTTCAACTCCCAGAATGCACCTGGCGCAAACTCCTTTTTGGCCACTGGACAGTGGTCAGCTGGTCACTTTTTCAGGAGTTGGTGCAGGGGACTCTGGATAGCAATTTTTCACCTGTAGCAAACAGGGAGTCCCTCCTTGAACCAGTTGAAGCCAGGCAAAGTCCTTCTTGTGGTGAAGCCCAAGTGTGCAGCTGGTGCAGTCTTTCTGAGTGCAGGGTCCAGGTGCAGGCCAGGGGTCCAGCAGGGCAGTCCTTCGTCTCCTTGTAGTTCCTTCTTCTTGAAATTTGGTGGGGATCTGAGGTGTGGGGGCAGGTCTGCCAGTTTTATCCTTGCTCCTGGGTGAAAAGCAGGGGGGCCCTGGTTCTCCAATCAGGGACAGGGTCGTCCCCCTGTGATGACCACTTCCTGGGAAGTGTGGCAAAAATCCATCCCAGAAGGCAACAGTCTCTAAAAATCCAACATGGATGAATCTGATTTTTGGAGGTTACATCTGGCTGAGCCCACCCACTGGTGTGGCTAAAAATCATAAACACACCCCTCTCCTGCCCTCTCCTAATCTAATCAAGGGGGCACCTAATTGTCTGGGGTTGCAGGATGTGGGGGTGTTGCTGGGTGCTGCAAATGTCCTTCTCTGCCTTTGAAGACCAGTTTGGCAGCCCTCCCCCTTCCTGCCTCACCATCTGCTGAGGGGAGATTCTCTCCCCCAAGCACATTCCTTTGTGTGAAGCCTGGCCACTTCACACCTAATCAAGGCAGCCTGGCAGAAGCTGCTGCAGGCTGGCCAATCAGAGCACAGCAGCAAAAACAATGCAGAGCTGAAATTGGCAACTTTTTAGGTAAAGTCTAAACTTTTTACCTGGACAAGTTATATTAAATCCAACAACTGGAAGTTGTGGGATTTATTACAACAATCAATTTGATACCAAATTCTTGGTATGTAACATTTAAGGAGACTTTAAAATTTAAAATAAAGTCTGCCCATTCTAGCCTATGAAGGCCATTTACTTCAATGAGGGAAAAACGAATTTGGCTGTTTTTACCTCACCAGGGCTTATAAATCTATTTTTATAAAGTCCCTGCTTATAGTTACATGGCACCCAGCCCTAGGGGCACATAGGGCACACCTTAGGGGTGACTTATATGTAAAAATAAGGTAGTTTAAGACTTTGGAAGTACCTTTAATTCCAAAGTCGAATTTGCATATAACTTTAATTTAAAAGCAGCCAGCCAGGCAGGCTTGCTTTTAAAATGACACTGGGCACCTCAGCAGTGCACCTAGGTGTGCACCACCTATGCTGTGGTCCCTAAACCTACATGCCCTACCATATACTAGGGACTTATAGGTAGGTTAACTTAGCCAATTATAATTAGCCTAATTTGCATATCCATTTTACACAGAGCACAGGCCCTGGGACTGGTTAGCAGTACCCAGGGCACCTTTAAAGTCAGGAAAACACCAGCAAAAAGTGGAACATGGGGGCAAAAAGTTATGGGGCCTCTGCAATCAGCCCTGTTTTCTCACACAACCCCCCCTCCAGCCCACACGCCCAGGAGACTCAGCCCAACCCTGGGAGAGTCTTCCTGGCTTGTTAGGCGAGGAAGACAGTGAAGAAAACTGGCTGTCCCTTCGCAGGGCCTACTCTGCCTTATCTCCTCCTGTCAGGGTCACTCCCTATGGGTAGTGAAGCCATCCCAACAGTAAAAGGACCCAACACAAACTGAAACTTTCCTCTAGGGGGGTCTTCCTCCTTTCTCTCTGCCAACTTGGGTAGTGAGGTGCCCACCTCCCCTACTCCAAACTTTGCTAGGGCAACACCTAGCTTACCCAAAGAGGCCACCCAACACTTGAGCAACCCCACCATGACCAATAGGGTCAGGGGGCCTACTTTGCTATTGGCCCTGGGGTCTGCCTCCCAGGCCAAGTACAGTGCTGCCAGGAAGGCTAGCACCCAGCAGAGGCTACTGACAGCTGTCAGTACCCAGAACCACACCCTAAGCTCTCCACTGACAGGTGGCTGAGCTGCTTTAGGGGCATCTTTGGGGTCCTGGCACCCCTCTTGCTGTCTAGAGTGGGGGGCTACCACCTCCTGTGGCAGACACCCTCCTTCCACTCTCCCTTCTGTCAGTGCAGGGGCAACACCCTGCATCTGGACAGCTGCCTGACTACTCAGGACTTCCTTGGGGTCAGGGGAGGCCTCACCAGTGCCAACTCTGGGCTCCCCCCCTACTGGGGCAGAGGGCCCTTGGCTCCCTGGAACTCTCTTTAAGAGTGGCCTACCCTTCCTTTTCTTCTTTCCTTTTCTTGGGGACCCCTGTCTCCTAACTGTAGGGACTGACTCCCCAGGACTTTGGGTTGGGGGGGCGCCCTGGGCGACCACCCCATCTGTGACCAGACTCACCTCTGGGAGGTCATTGCCCAGGATACAATCTAGGGGAAGGTCAGCACTGACTACCACCCTAATCCAGTCAAGGATACCCTCCCTCTCTAGGGGCACTATGGCTACAGGTTTGGAGGTGACCTCCCCTGTGGCTATCCTGACTTTCTTTGTCTTTCCTGGTACATACATGTCTGGCGTCACTAACCGGTCACTCACTATAGTGTGACTGGCACAGGTGTCCCTCAGGCCAGTGGTAGGGATCCCATTCACTTGAATGTGGTGGAAGTGCCTACTACCACCCTCAGGGATCACCAGCTTACCATCTGGTCCTGTCTCCCAGCACAATGCTAGGAGGACTTCATCTTCTGAGGAATCCTCCTCTATGGCTACACTGGACAGCCCAATGCTAACCACCTTCTTTGGACAGGCTGCATCTCCTCTGAAGTGACCTGTCTGCTGACAGTCAAAGCAAGCCCTACTGTCCAAGAGCTTTTTTAACCCTGGGTCTCCCTGTCTCTGCTTGTCAGAGTGGGAGTGGGATTTACTCTCCTCCTTCTTAGGGTTCTGGGGTACAGAGGGAGTCTCTGTGGTGGGCTTACCACCTCCCTCCTTAGGTTTTTGGGGACCTGTCCCCCCCTTCTTGGAGTCTCCCCCCTGGGACTTGACAACCACCCTGGTTCTCAACCACTCATCAGCTGCCTCCCCTAGCTCTCTCGGGTTGGTCTGCTTAGAGTCCACTAGATGCTGGCGTAACCTTTCTTGGGTACAATTGGTCCAGATGTGCTCTCTCATGATCAGATTGTATAACCCCTCATAAGTATCTACTTTGTTACCAATAATCCAGCCCTCTAGTGCCTTTAGTGAAATGTCCACAAAGTCAACCCAAGACTGGGTACTGACCTTCTGGGTGTCCCTGAACTTCATTCTATATTGCTCTGGGGTCAGACCAAACTTCTTGGCTAAGCACCTCTTCATACTAGGGTATGAATCTGCCTCCTTCCCCCTTAAGGTCAGAAGCCTATCCCTCCCTGAGTTGGGGACCAACTCCCACAAAAGGGAACCCCAGTATTGAGGCCTAACCCTTCTCATTTGGAGTGCCCTCTCAAAGGCCCCCAGTCACTTATCTATGTCATCCCCCTCTACATAAGCAGGAACTACCCCCTTGGGTAATCTGGGGCAAACTCCCCCACCCATGGACACCTCAGCTTCTTTATCGCTGCTTCCATCTCTTTTCTCTTTGTATGCCCACTTTTTCTTTTCTAGGGCCAGCTTCTCTGCTTCCAAAGCTATGTATGCTAGCTGGGCCTCCAGCTCTCTTTCTCTGATGGATGGGTTCTCTCCTCCTGAAAGGACCCCCTTCCCACCACTAGCTTTGGATCTGCCCCTAGTGAATGTATTTACCGAGGACCGTTCTTCCTCATCCTCACTTAGGCTCAGATGCCTTCCCTCCCCTGAGTGGTTAGAGCTTGCATCCTCCCTTCTTTCTCCCTCCTCTGGAGCTTCTTCTGACTCTACCTCTTGGGCCTCAGCCCATGCTGTCAGGGATGTGATCAGGATTTGCTTCCTGAGATCAGTGGTTGCAGGCAACCCTCTTTCAATACACAACCCCCTAAGCTGGACTACTGTCAGTGTGGGTAGGCTAGCCAGATCAAGCTCCATGGTTCCCTAGTTTTGTGTCAACAAAAACATTTTGCAAAAATTGGAAACAAGAATTTAGAAAAATTACAAAAATTCAATATTTGAAATTAATCCAAATTAAAAATTTAAAACAATTTTTGCACTAGGACAATTTAAAGGATTTTTAATTTGTTTTACCCAAAACTGTAACGTGATATTGAACACAAGTACAGGATCCCGTCGCTGCTTCCAATTATGTTGGAAAATGGGTTATTGGTAGGGCAGGTAGGTACCTACACCTAGCAACAAGCCACTAACCTCCACATAGGTACAGTTAGGTCTCAGTAAATTAATCCCAGCTCTACCCTTGGTAGCTTGGCAACGAGCATTAAGGCTTAACTTAGGAGACAAAGTGTAAAGCATTCAAATATCACAAAACAGTAATTAAATAAAACACAGGAAACAGTTTAAAAATCCAAAACCAATTTATAAAAATAGCTTATATTTTTATCTTTAAAATGACACAAAAACGATTAAAATCGGTTCAGGAGAACCGGAGATATGAATTTTTAAAGTATTATTATTTTCTAGCGCTTAGAAACAAAAAGCGCCAATCGGGTCATCTGGTTGCACCAGGACCGGGGCAAAGTCAAACTTTCAGGCTGACCGCGATGGAGCCCTGCTCGGCTACAAGTCGCGGGAGGCCTCGGTTAAAAAGTTACCTTCTGACTTAGGCCCTCATTCTGACCCTGGCGGTCTTTGACCGCCAGGGCGGAGGACCGCGGGAGCACCGCCGACAAGCCGGCGGTGCTTCAATGGGGATTCCGACCGCGGCGGTAAAGCCGCGGTCGGACCGGCACCACTGGCGGGGTCCCGCCAGTGTACCGCGGCCCCATTGAATCCTCCGCGGCGGCGCAGCTTGCTGCACCGCCGCGGGGATTCTGACCCCCCCTACCGCCATCCAGATCCCGGCGGTCGGACCGCCGAGATCCGGATGGCGGTAGGGGGGGTCGCGGGGCCCCTGGGGGCCCCTGCAGTGCCCATGCCACTGGCATGGGCATTGCAGGGGCCCCCGTAAGAGGGCCCCTAAATGTATTTCACTGTCTGCTGCGCAGACAGTGAAATACGCGACGGGTGCAACTGCACCCGTCGCACAGCTTCCACTCCGCCGGCTCGATTCCGAGCCGGCTTCATCGTGGAAGCCTCTTTCCCGCTGGGCTGGCTGGCGGTCTGAAGGAGACCGCCCGCCAGCCCAGCGGGAAAGTCAGAATTACCGCCGCGGTCTTTCGACCGCGGAACGGTAACCTGACGGCGGGACTTTGGCGGGCGGCCTCCGCCGCCCGCCAAGGTCAGAATGAGGGCCTTAGTCTCTTTTTTGATGTTTTTCTTCCCCGGGATGAACCTGCCAGTTGAATCCGACCTCCTGGAGCCCTTGTCCGGATACGCGAAGTCGGTTTCCTCAGTGGTGATTTTTACCTTCGGACTTAGTCGTTTTTTCGAGATGAAAATCCTTCGACCGGGGTAAACCTGGATCTTGATCCGACGTCCGTGGAGCCCTTCTCGGATACGATGGCTGGGAGGTCCCGGTCAACTTTTTACCTTCGGACTTAGTCTCTTTTTTGGATGTTTTTCTTTACCGGGACGAACCACGAAGTCAGGCCGGGTCGCGGTTGAGGCAAGCCGGCTAGAATTTCCGCGTCGGGTCGGTCACTTTATGGAGCTTTTTTTAAAAAATTCTCCAATCTTTTCCAAACTTCTGGGGCTTCACCCAGATGTTCTTTTAAGGTTCTTTTGGGGTCCACAGCTCACCCCAAGGGTCCAGAAGTTCTGTGATGGTCCTTGGGAAGTGCGGACTTCAACTCCCAGAATGCACCTGGCGCAAACTCCTTTTTGGCCACTGGACAGTGGTCAGCTGGTCACTTTTTCAGGAGTTGGTGCAGGGGACTCTGGATAGCAATTTTTCACCTGTAGCAAACAGGGAGTCCCTCCTTGAACCAGTTGAAGCCAGGCAAAGTCCTTCTTGTGGTGAAGCCCAAGTGTGCAGCTGGTGCAGTCTTTCTGAGTGCAGGGTCCAGGTGCAGGCCAGGGGTCCAGCAGGGCAGTCCTTCTTCTCCTTGTAGTTCCTTCTTCTTGAAATTTGGTGGGGATCTGAGGTGTGGGGGCAGGTCTGCCAGTTTTATCCTTGCTCCTGGGTGAAAAGCAGGGGGGCCCTGGTTCTCCAATCAGGGACAGGGTCGTCCCCCTGTGATGACCACTTCCTGGGAAGTGTGGCAAAAATCCATCCCAGAAGGCAACAGTCTCTAAAAATCCAACATGGATGAATCTGATTTTTGGAGGTTACATCTAGCTGAGCCCACCCACTGGTGTGGCTAAAAATCATAAACACACCCCTCTCCTGCCCTCTCCTAATCTAATCAAGGGGGCACCTAATTGTCTGGGGTTGCAGGATGTGGGGGTGTTGCTGGGTGCTGCAAATGTCCTTCTCTGCCTTTGAAGACCAGTTTGGCAGCCCTCCCCCTTCCTGCCTCACCATCTGCTGAGGGGAGATTCTCTCCCCCAAGCACATTCCTTTGTGTGAAGCCTGGCCACTTCACACCTAATCAAGGCAGCCTGGCAGAAGCTGCTGCAGGCTGGCCAATCAGAGCACAGCAGCAAAAACAATGCAGAGCTGAAATTGGCAACTTTTTAGGTAAAGTCTAAACTTTTTACCTGGACAAGTTATATTAAATCCAACAACTGGAAGTTGTGGGATTTATTACAACAATCAATTTGATACCAGATTCTTGGTATGTAACATTTATGGAGACTTTAAAATTTAAAATAAAGTCTGCCCATTCTAGCCTATGAAGGCCATTTACTTCAATGAGGGAAAAACGAATTTGGCTGTTTTTACCTCACCAGGGCTTATAAATCTATTTTTATAAAGTCCCTGCTTATAGTTACATGGCACCCAGCCCTAGGGGCACATAGGGCACACCTTAGGGGTGACTTATATGTAAAAATAAGGTAGTTTAAGACTTTGGAAGTACCTTTAATTCCAAAGTCGAATTTTCATATAACTTTAATTTAAAAGCAGCCAGCCAGGCAGGCTTGCTTTTAAAATGACACTGGGCACCTCAGCAGTGCACCTAGGTGTGCACCACCTATGCTGTGGTCCCTAAACCTACATGCCCTACCATATACTAGGGACTTATAGGTAGGTTAACTTAGCCAATTATAATTAGCCTAATTTGCATATCCATTTTACACAGAGCACAGGCCCTGGGACTGGTTAGCAGTACCCAGGGCACCTTTAAAGTCAGTAAAACACCAGCAAAAAGTGGAAAATGGGGACAAAAAGTTATGGGGCCTCTGCAATCAGCCCTGTTTTCTCACACATGGCTACAAATTCAATTAAAAAACAAAGCAAAATTACTTTACTCAGTGTCCCATTTTTATGATGTGAGTTATCCAATGAACGGAAGATCCTGTCACCACACTTCCTTGAGAAGTGTGCTCAATTGCAACCACCAAATAACACAAGATAGACGCAGAATGGGCAAAACTGCTTGATACATCTTGCCCTACAATCCTTGTTAGTATTTTTCAATGTTGGCAGAACATATATACAAGATTAAGCACAATGCATAAAGCCACTGTCCAGTTTAATTCATCTGAATTTTTCCTGTAAACATTGGGCACCAGCACACATGCAAATACTCACATCACTACAGACTGACATGCTTGAAGAAAAACATTTACACACACCTGTAAACAAAATAGACTTGGTCATTCTGATAATACTGGGTGCCGTTGTCTTCACCTATGTCACATTCAATGTAGGTGACACAGTGCCAATTGCATATTAATCACACTTAAATTCAAATGCTGAAATTAATTTTGTGTCCCCCCAAAAAATACTGACTGCAGATGGCTGTCATTAAGAAAGGACCACTCACACAGGGTAATCAATCAATCAATCAATCAAGTGAGCCTTGTAAAGTGCAACTTGTCACCCTGTGGGTTCTCCATGTGCTGATGTGTTGTGCGAGCCTCAGTCGGAAAGTGATGGCTGTGGAAGAGCTAAGTCTCAAGCTGCTTCCTGAAGTCCTTTAGAGGTGGAGAGGTGCACAGGTGGAGGGGAAGGTCGTTCCAGGGCTTGGTGGTGAGGTGGGAGAAGAAGTGACCTCCGCAGCAGTCACAATAGATGCGGGGGATGTGGACCAGAGCAAGGGTAGAGGAGTGGAGTTCTCTGATCAGTTGGTGGAATGTCAGAAGGTTGTTGATGTCGGCAGGTTTAGAATTGTTGAGGGCTTTGGAGGCACGTGTGAGGAGCTTGAAGAGGTATCTTTGCTGAATGGGGAGCCAGTGGAGAGCCCTGAGGTGAGGGGCAATGCTGGTGCTTCTGGGGAGGTCAAGGATGAGTCTTGCGCTAGAGTTCTGGATGGTCTGGAGGCAGTTTAGGAGCTGTTTGGTGGTTCCAGCATAGAGAGTGTTGCTGTAGTCGAGTTGGCTGGAGATGAGGGCCTGGGTGACTGTCTTCCTGGTTGAGATGGGGTTCCATCAGAAGATCTTGTGGAGCATGCAGAGAGTGTGGAAGCAGAAGAGACAGCATTGAACTGTTGCTTCATGGTCAGTTGGGTGTCCAGGATAATTCTAAGGTTGCATGCATGGCTGGGTGGGGGACCAAGTGCAGCGGTCCACCAACTGCTGACCTAAGGGGAGGTCTTGTTCCCAAAGATGAGGACCTCTGTTTTGACGGAGTTGATTTTAAGGCAATTGATCTTCATCCAGGTGGCGATGTCGGTCATGGAGTTTGGGAAGTTGGCTCTTGTGGTGACAGCATTGCCTGTGAGGGATAGGATGAGCTGGGTGTCATCGGCATAGGAGATGATGTTGAGTCTGAGGGTTTGAACGATGTCTGCCAGTGGTGTCATGTAGATGTTGAAAAGGATGGGGCTGTGTGAGGAGCCCTACGGGATGCCACAGATTTTTTTTAAATATCTTTTTTTTGGCTTTTGCATAGACAAGTATAACATAGTACATCAGAGCTAGACTATATTTCGATAACTTGTAGATAAATACAAAAAGTAAATAGTATACGTCCTGCCATGTAAAACACAACAAGAAAAAAGAAACCCACCAAAAACCTCCAGTAGAGTAGACCAGTACTAATAATAACACCCCAGGATGCTGGAGGCTTCATTGTGTTAATGTTAGTTGATCAAATGTGTTATCATCAACAGGGTAACCCAGAGTCTGTGACAGCCCGTAAATAACTGTTTATCACAATTGTACAATCTAACAACTGTAACTGTAACAATCCAACTACAGTCCTTTCAGAGGGAGGATTCTATTCATGTTTACAATAAGTGTTTAGGGTAGCCAAGTACATATGAAACAATTTGTGTATTAATCCTACTAGGGGAAATGCTGCGGAGTCAAGATGCACCTCTGGCTCAGCTCATACAAGGCAATTTACCTGGGATCCCTAAGATATAAGCTCCGGTCAAGGGCAACTGGTGGACTTCATTGGTTCTTTTGGAGACGCAGATTCCACCCCTGTATCGGAATCCAAATCATCCCTTGGACTTTCCCATGTGCCAAATATCAATGACCATAGTCCCACCAAAGGTCTCTTTCACTCACCCCATGTATCATCTTTAAGTAATCCGCTCTCCTCAGCCCTAATTTCCATTGTGACTTCTCTGGTCCACTGAGTGAGACCCGGACCCGCTGATGAAGTCCAGTATTTTGCTATACCCCGTTTAGCCAGTAGCAATGCCAGATCTAATAATCTGAGCCCAATTTCTTAGGGTGTAGCCTTAGAAATAAGTCCAGTAAGCATATGTCTGCTGTGCACGTGAGTGTTTGATCCAAAGTGCCATTGAGGCTGGCAACAACCCCTCTGCAGAAAATTTGGATCACTGAGCAATCCCACACCATATATGCAAAGTCAGAATCTAGGTGAGTGCATCGCAGACAGGCCCTAGGGTCGCTCCCATAGATAACCTGTAGTCTATGTGGTGTTATATATGTCATGTGACTATAATTAAACTGAATATATAGTTCAGTCTGCTATTTTGAGAAACGTTTTGTGGGTAGGCCAATATCTTCTGCCAATCAGCCTCCGAAACCACATGTCCCAATAGCGCTTCCCATCTCAGTCTGATTGTTGGAAAGGGCATCATAGCTGCCTCAATATAGCCACTTTATCAAGTGTCTGGCTGATGCCAGAGTCAGTGGACAGTCCGCACTCAGTGTGTCTCAGGTTCCTATTTAGTTCCAGGTCACAGTGTCCTAAACGTATGTGTCAAGGCTTGACATGTTAGGAATTGGCCCAGTGGTAAACCATATTGTTTTATCACATCTGCCAAGAGGAGTAACATTCCTTGTTAAAAGCAATCTCCCACAGTCCGGACGCCTGCATCTACCCAGGATGCCAGTTGGGCTTGTGTGAAGAAGAGGCCATGTGGTACTGAAAATTCTGGACCCGTGTTATAAACATCGTCGTATCACAACGATTTTGGTATCAGCAGACCGAGAATGATTAGAATAGTATGCACAAGCATTGTATTCATATTCGGGTAACGAAATCACCCGAATATCAGAGTTTCCGTCCTGAACCCTCGTGTTCCATTTAAACGACAGCCATTTTGTGATTGCCCTCACATAGGCCAATGTCTAATGCTGAAAATGAGTCTGAAGGACACGTACATCTTTGCTGACTCCTCTGTGACCTGGGCAAGCTGACTCCACTGCCTGAAGCCAAACCTGTTCGGCCAGTTTCTTTCCCAGTGGCCGAATGAGATTAGTATCAAGGCACAACACATCATAAAACCTTTCATCACACACAAACCATGCCTAATCTTACACGCACCTGTCCCTGTTTCTTTCTTTATGACTTGCTTTACAAGGAGGAGGTGCCTGTTTATATTGGGGGTCCGTTGATATCTGATGAAAGTACTGAGCCTTGCCGGGTAATTGATTGAGGGCTGGACAAACTGAAATATGGGCTTGTCATCATAACCCTGCTATTTCCTTGTAGTGAAAATATGTGAATGGTCAACTGTAAAATAAGGAATGTTTGCCCAAAGCATAATATTTTGTATAAAAGAGAAGGTTAGCTTTGCAAGAGCAGCAGTCTCCTGAGAATATACACCGTGTTGTACTTCTAGGATACCTGTTACTGGCTGCAGCCAATAAACAAGATCTTTGACTTCACCACGAAGACTCTGGCCCTCATTCTAACCCCGGCGGTCTCAGACCGCCGGGGCCAGGGTCGGCGGGAGCACCGCCGACAGACCGGCGGTGCCCCGCAGGGCATTCTGACCGCGGCGGTTTGGCCGCGGTCAGAAAGGGTAAACCGGCGGTCTCCCGACGGTTTACCGCTGCCCTTAGAATCCCCCATGGCGGCGCAGCTTGCTGCGCCGCCATGGGGGATTCTGACACCCCCTACCGCCATCCTGTTCCTGGCGGTTCGCCCGCCAGGAACAGGATGACGGTAGGGGGTGCCGCAGGGCCCCCCGTAAGAGGGCCCCACAAAGTATTTCAGTGTCTGCCTAGCAGACACTGAAATACGCGACGGGTGCAACTGCACCCGTCGCACCTTCCCACTCCGCCGGCTCAATTCTGAGCCGGCATCTTAGTGGGAAGGTTGATTTGCCCTGGGCTGGCGGGCGGCCTTTTGGCGGCCGCCCGCCAGCCCAGGGCAAATCCCAAAATACCCTCAGCGGTCTTTCGACCGCGGAGCGGTATTTTGGTGGGGGAACTTCGGTGGGTGGCCTCCGCCGCCCGCCGAAGTTAGAATCACCCCCTCTGTGTTTCTGTAGTCTGAAACAGGAAGGACTCGAAGTCTTTGGGTGTGTTCCCTGGCACCACTGGGTTCTGAAAAACCCAGTACTTCAGATGGCGCCCAACGTGGGGCGATTTCAGCGGTACCAGTCCAAGCCAGAGGTTCGTGAGGAGCTTCGTGTGAAAATTCTGGAGGGAGGCCGCCACTTCATCGACCCCTGTATGTCGACATGGTCCAAAAGTCTATGCTGCGAGGTTCCCCGCTTCCCGACGGCTGTGAAGGACTGCTGCCCTGACTATCGCCCTGTTTTGGACCCTTGATGATTTGGTAGAGCGAAACGATAAACAAGTCTTCTGGTTATACTCAGTTAAGTATAAGTGGAGCGTCTCCCAGTCCTTAGTTTGGTTCTTAGTTTGGTATCCCCTTGGGATCTTTGATTTGGAACTTGCAAGTACCAAAGCCGAGGGATTCGTGTATTCACGAGGCTATCGTATTCGATAATCCTTTGAAGTTTGAAGCTAGACTAGAGAGCGAAGATGCCTGGTCTTAGCAGACATGGAAATTTGTTTTGTCTTGGTTATAATAGGGATTCCCGATTGGAGGACTCGTGTCCGGTTCCTCCGATTGGAACTGCAACCTATGAACTATATGTGAAACATGGCATAGGCCCCCTCACATATAATGAAGTATGGATCCGATACACCAGGAAAGATGGTGTTTTAAAATGGCCCCGATATGGTAGTTTTGACACAGAGATTCTGGATAATCTGGAGGTTAAACTTTTTAAGAAGAAAGCCCGGCCGGCGATGTTTGACTCTTTCCGCCTATGGCGTAAGGAAGCCAAACAGAAGGAAATTAAATTAGCAAAGAGAAATAAGAGGGAAGAGGGTATCTCGATAATGCAAGCTGCCATGCAGTTTAAAGATGATGAAGAAGAACAGATGAATGAGCAGTTGCACAGGCAACGTAAAATGGTGACCGATAAATGTTATCCAGTTTTTCCGCTTCTTCAGCAAGATGCAGCAAAAGAACTTGAGAAAGATCCTTTAATGTCACACTTGTTGAGTTCGCCACCCCCTTATGCGCAGAATGCTACAGCACCCCCGCAACCTTTAGCTGTGCAACCTCCGGTTATTGTGCCTCAGGTTCTTCCACAGCCGCCAGCTCCTCTTCAGTTGGCTCCTACTACTATGGCGCAGCCCCTTCAAGGGCCGCCGACTTCGCTACCTGCTCCATCTGTACCTCCTACGACTTTATGTACTACATCGACTGCCTCTTCTGGTGTTCTTCCTGATACTGCCTCTGCGTCTGCCTCTGCGTCTGCCTTGCCTCCCTCTGTTTTTCCTCCTGTTCTTTCATCAACTTCTCCTTCTGTCCGACAGAGAATGACAGATACTGTTGCCAGCCTTATATTTCCTCTCTTTGGGTCGTCTGGTGTGACCCCAGATTCGGAGCGTAAGCAGTCGCGTAGTCAACTGCCTAATTCTCAAGAGAGAGAAATGTTTGACCGTATGGCGCGTAAATGGGTTGTTTACCCTTTAAGATACGATGTAGAGTCTGTTATGGATGTCTTCCGTCAATGGGAAGCACCGAAACAAAGATACGTTTTTGAGAAAATGTGTGCTTTCCTTTGTGAGGAATTGGAGGTTAATGATTTGGAAACAAATCCGCCTGATTTGTGCCGTGTACGGTTTGAGTTTGAAAAAGGCACGATTGTGGGTCCCGATGTTGAGAAAGCAGTTGCGATGTTGTTGTCCTTTAGGAATAAGGATCCTTCTCAGTCATTGTTCCAACATGACTCCTCTGTTAAAAAAAAGGTGCGACAGTACCCAATGAGAGAAGTCCCTCCGGTACGGAAGGACGCCGTTGCGGCTGATGTTGCTAATCAAATTGATGCCGTCCCAGCTCATTTTCAACGTGTTTGGGTACATGTTCCGTGGAAGCGAGCTGAAGTTTTAGCCCTTAAGCAGACTTTGCCTGATCCCCGTAAAAACCCTGCAGGGTATTATAAGGAATTATCACAGACTGCAGACTCATGCATTATGAATTTAGCCGACATAGACATGTTATTTGGGAATGTTGTTCCACAGCCTTTGTGGGGATTGATTCGTCATACAGATCATGCACAAGAGTTAGGTGACTCATGGGCTAATATTAGTGCTGCAAATGATAGACAAGTTGGTGGTGCCAAGCCTGAGCCTTTGGTAGCAGAACTGCCTGCTAGGATCATTACTTACATGAAGACTTTAATGCCTGCGATGCATGTGAATTGGGATAAATTGTCTGCGTGTAAGCAGAAGAAAGATGAAACAGTGTCTGATTTCTTCACCAGGTTTGAGGAAACGTTTATCGACCACAGTGGTCAAGATATGAGTACAGAATGTGGTCAACGGTTGTTCGTCGACAAGTGTGTGCACAATTTGCTTGCCGAGCTGTGTAAGAAATTGAAGGATTCAGAGAGTTCTTGGGCCGTTTCCTCTGCAGCACAAATATTGGCTACTGCACAGTACTACAAAAATAGGGATAAAGATGAGAAGGATAGAGCAGACAAGAAAACTAAAGAATTAAAGCCGAAGATTCTTTTACAACAGGCGTATCCGCCACGTGGTGGTCAGAGTAACTATCAGCAACCTCAACAGTTCCAGAGAAACTCGCAAAGGTTCGAGTTTTCTCAACCACGTGTTCCTGTAGGTCCCAATCAGTGTTCATATTGTAAAGAAGAGGGTCATTTCAAGTATAGTTGTCCTATTTTGTTACAGTGTACGAATGGTGCTTCTGGCACAAGAGGTCGAGGTGTTCAACAAGCTCCTAGAGGTAGAGGACGTGGAAGCTTCCCCCAGAACACGCGTTCCTTTCCGTCTCAAAACTCAATGAATAGTTTTGACCAGCAACATAACGCGTCTGGTATGACGGCTCAGTACTATGCTGACGACTACTATGCAGAAGATGAGAACTTGGAAGGTAATAATTGCTAGGACAGCCGTAGACGAAGAGAGGGAGTTTTTTTAGTTCCAGTAGATCAGAATGGACCTTATGTTAAGGTGATTACCTCAGGTGTGTCGGAGCCTTTTCTGTTGGATACTGGTGCTACAAAGAGTTCTATTATGCACTCAAAACTCCCTGGCGCACCTTTGTCTGGCGAGATGAATGTTTCGGTAGGTTTTTCTGGCGCCCCGGTTAGGAACCCGATTTCTAGTCCTATGTCCCTTTCTGTTGGACCTTGTGAATTGGAAGCACCCCTTATTCTGACGACAGGTTGTGGTGAAAACTTGTTAGGATTGGATTTGTTGAAAAGATTGTATGCGACATTATATTGTTCTCCTTCGGGAGTACAACTTACACTGGGTAGGAAAATGGTCTCTCCAATCTATTTGTCGAAGGATAAACTTCCGACCGAATTATCGTTTCTTCCTGATACCATTTGGGCTACTGGTCCTAATGACGTGGGTCTGTTGGAAATACCGCCTTATGTTGTGACATTGAAAGCCAATGTTAAATTACCACGCATTCAACAATACAAGATCTCTAGTGAAGGTGAAAAGGCGTTGCTAGCGATCATTTATGATTTAATTGAAAAAGATGTAATTGAAGAGACAAGAGGCAACGTTTGTAATAGTCCTGTTCTGCCTGTTTTGAAACGTACTGACCCCTCTAAGCCACCTGTTTACAGGCTCGTGATTGATCTTAGAGAGGTAAATTAAATAGTTGTGCCACAGTTTCCAGTTGTTCCTAATATCACTGCCCTATTGACTATGATTGCAGCTTCCGCCACCTGGTTCTCGGTGATTGACTTAAAGAATGCTTTCTTCAGCATCCCGATTGCAGAGGAGAGCAGGGATATTTTTGGTTCAGTTTAGGAGGCCGAAGTTTCCGCTTCAAACGCGCTCCACAAGGCTACTGTGAAAGTCCATCAATATATAGTCAGGCTTTAAAAACACAGCTTGATGCAATTGTTTTACCTGACGGCGCTACCCTTATTCAGTACGTCGATGATTTGCTAGTCGCTACAGATACTGAAGAGATTTGTAAAGAAGCCACCTTGTCGTTGTTGCGTCATTTATCTGATTTACATCACAAAGTGTCCCTTTCAAAACTGCAATATTGTCGACAAGAAGTGACCTACTTAGGTCATCTCTTATCGAAGGAGGGAAGGAAACTGACCTCAGAAAGAATTCAGGCAATTGCAAAATTGAGTGTGCCAAGGACACAGAGAGAAGTACGTGCTTTCTTGGGCATTACATCATACTGCAGACAATGGATACCGAATTTTTCTTTGCTGGCCAAACCTTTGGTAGCATTGACCTATAAAGATACACCAAACCCCGTTCCGTGGTCTGAAGATTATCAGAAAAGTTTTTCCGAATTGCGTAATGCATTGTGTTCGGCTCCTGTGTTGGGTACCCCCGACTACAGTAAGCCCTTTACACTGTATGTCCATGAGAAAGAGGGTTGAGCATTGTCAGTGCTGACACAGTCTTTTGGAGACAAGCAGCGCCCATGCGCATATTTTTCGTCAACTTTGGATCCGGTAGCTAAAGCATTGCTGAGTTGCTTGAGAGCCACAGCGTCAGCAGCTGTTTCTATTCGACAGTCTGCTGAGTTAGTGATGAATAATATGTTGATTGTGATGGTTCCACATGCAGTGGACACGTTGTTAAACAGGACCAAGACACAGCATTTAACTCGTGCTCGATTGTCAGGTTACGAGTTGACACTGTTAGCGAGTCATATGCACATAAAGAGGTGCAATACGTTGAATCCAGCCACGTTATTGCCGATTTCAGTAGAGACAGATGATGTTGAACAACATGATTGTTTTTTTAGGACAGAAGAAGAAACGAAAGGGAGAGTAGATCTTAAAGATACTCGTCTTGTAAAGTGTGATGGTACCTTATGGGTGGATGGTTCATGCTTCAAGCTTCCGAATGGTGATACGACTGCAGCATATGCTGTCACAACTTTGCATATGATTGTTGAAGCTGCACGTATACCACATAATTCAGCTCAAGCAGCAGAGCTGATTGCACTTACGAGAGCGTGTGTGTTATCGAAAGGAATGAAAGTGACCATATATACCGACAGCCAGTATGCGTTTGGTGTGGCCCATAGTTTTGGACGATTGTGGAAAGAACGTGGGTTCCTGACTTCGCATGGAGCCAAAATTCAGCATGGTCAGTTGGTGAATGAGCTTCTTGAGTCACTGACCTTGCCATTACAAGTTGCGATTGTGAAATTGCATTGCACACAAGAAGGTTACTGATGATGTCGGTCGTGGCAATGCATTTGCTGACGAAATCGCAAAAGAAACAGCAAAAGATGTGATGAATCGAATGTATGTTGCAGGCCCCGCAAGATGGGTTGGTGACGTTGGAATATGTGAAGATACGATAGAGGGTGTGAAGTCTCTTCAAGCTGAAGCTTCAGAGAAAGAGTTGAATGTGTGGAAAGAAAGTACGGGTAAATTGGATGAAAGTGGTTGTTGGGTTGACTTGTCAGAACATCAGCAATGGTTGTTACCCGATGCGTATGTGCTTGCAGTGGTGACAATGGCTCATGGAATGGCCCATATGAGTGTGAAAGGGATTTGCAAGTTGTTGGCTCCAGTATGGCAAAATGCTGGAATTCCTAAATGTGCAGAGAATGTGGTCAAGAATTGCATGGTGTGTCTGAAATACAATCCTGGTAGGGGAACCCGAACTCCAGCTGGTCATTTTGCACCTCCAAAGTATCAGTTCGAGGTTTTGCAGCTAGATTTCATCCACATGGAAAGGTGCAACAATCTGAAATACGTACTCGTTGTTGTTTGTGCTTTTTCAAGATGGGTAGAAGCATATCCCTTAAAAGACAACACTGCCTTATCCACAGCTAAAGCCCTTGCCAAAAAATTCTTCCCTAGGTTTGGAATGCCGAGAATGGTCTGGAGTGATAATGGGAGTGAATTTGTGGGTCGAGTGATGAAAAAAGTATGTAAGGGGCTAGGTATCCAGCAAAAATTCCACGCTGCAAATCACCCCCAATCAGCTGGACTAGTAGAGTGCTATAATGGCACGCTAAAACTGAAGTTGGCAAAGATACAAGCGAGCTCTGGTCTTAAATGGCCTGACGCTCTGCCTCTAGCACTCCTATCAACAAGAATGACTGTGCATTCGCGAGTGGGACTTAGGGGGTGATTCTTCCGCCGCCCGCCAAAGTACCCCCGCCAAAACACCGCACCGCGGTCGTCAGACCGCTGCAGTGATTCTGGGTTTTCCACTGGGCTGGCGGGCGACCGCCAAAAGGCCACCCGCCAGCCCAGTGGAAAACAACCTTCCCACGAGGACGCCGGCTCTGAATGGAGCCGGCGGAGTGGGAAGGTGCGACGGGTGTAGTGGCACCCGTCGCGTATTTCAGTGTCTGCAAAGCAGACACTGAAATACAAAGTGGGGCCCTCTTACGGGGGCCCCTGCAGTGCCCATGCCATTGGCATTGGCACTGCAGGGGCCCCCAGGGGCCCCACAACACCCCATACCGCCATCCTGTTCCTGGCGGGCGAACCGCCAGGAACAGGATGGCGGTATGGGGTGTCAGAATCCTCCATGGCGGAGCAGCGAGCTGCGCCGCCATGGAGGATTCATTTGGGCAGCGGAAAACCGGCGGGAGACCACCGGTTTTCCACATCTGACCGCGGCCAAACCGCCGAGGTCACAATGCCCTGCGGGGAACCGCCAGCCTGTTGGCGGTGCTCCCGCTAACCCTGGCCCCGGCGGTCCATGACCGCCGGGGTCAGAATGACCCCCTTAGTCCCTATGAAATTGTGTTCAGCCGCCCGGCCAACATATGGGGAGTGCCAAGACCAACAAAATTCAGTGAGATCGAACACCTTATACTGCTTGATTATTTGTATGAATTGACGGCTAAATTGCGTGTTCTACACCAACAGGTTCACGATACTCTGCCTCAGGTCTCTGAAGCTCCAGGACATCTTATCGATCCTGGATCATGGGTGCTGGTCAAGAACTTCCAGCGGACAAAGAATGACCAGCCCCGTTGGACCGGCCCCCACCTCGTCCTTCTCTCAACAAGATCAGCTGTTCGAGTGGAAGGGAAAAAGAACTGGATCCACGGCGTACACTGCAAGAGGGTCCCTTTTCCTCTACCGTACGACCGGTGGGTCCAGGAGGGGATCGCTGACTCTGAGACTGAGACTGTGCCTCGTTTTTTGCCATTTAGCGATGCACGTGTAAAAGGAACAATTTCTGAACGAGAAAGTGACAATAATTTGCAAGAAGCTGTGCCACCGTCAATTCGATTGAACACTACAGAGCCTGAACTCTTGTTCCAGAACCAGACAGTACCTGGAAAAAGCCGTTATAATTTGAGACCAAGAACTAAGGACAAATAATTTTTTCCCCTTCCTTTGCTATTTTGTTTTAAAGTGCGGCTCTCTCATCTGAGAAACTTTCTTATTTTTGTGTTTTTTCTTTTCGAACCGCCATCCGGGTTCAGCTGTAGGGTCGTGGTTGCCCAAGTCTTTGGAGTGCAGCTGAAGACGTTAGGTCGACAGTTCTGGTCGGTCTAAGGGAGTTGCCCTGGACTGACAGAAGCATTCCCTAGCATAGAACACCCTACCACCACGAGCAGCAATTAGAGAGGATGGAGTTTTTCAAGAATGAGAGACCTGCCAGACAGATGGACATTAAAGCCAGAATGTGTATAATAATGACAAAGAAACGATTTTTGATATTATGTATTTTCATGTTGCTTAGTGTAATGACGTTTTTAATAGGATATGTTTTATTCTCTTTTCAAGTGACATTTGCACCCATTACACAGCCCATACCTCCTTCTACTGTTTCCTCGCATTCTTTTCACCCCCTGCCTGAACACGAGTCTGCCAGAAGATTAGAATTTGTCAACAATTCATTCATTCAGCTTCTACACCAACACCAATTAGTAGTGAACACAACTAACTGTTGGGTGTGTGGTCTTATGCCTCGTACTACTGATAAAGGTATCCCTTATCTGGTCCTGCCTTTCAGCCATAATGGTTCTGTATGGGCATATAGAACTGTGTTCATATACGCGTATGAAGCCAACCCCCTACGTTCTGTGAAAGATAATCTTAAGAATAGTGCTCTAGCTAAGGGTATAGTAGATATGATTAGGGAAGATATTTCCTATGAGACTATCCCGAGAGATGAGACACTAGCATATATTGGATGGAACATAACAGGATATGGAGTTACTCTGAGTGGGAACCAGCGAGCAAGGAGATCCTCCCCGATTTGGATTGTACCCCATCAGGGTCACCTATGTCTGCAAGGTAATGGCAAGAATCCCAGAGCTCAGTTAGGGAAAAGTATCTGCACTGAAACATATGTTTTTGCGTCTCAGACTTCTCCTTCGTTCTTAGCAGCTAAGGGTACCTATTTCATCTGCCATAATAGAGCCTATACATGGTTGCCCCCTGACTTCTCAGGCACATGTTTTGTTTCGTTCCTGTTACCTCCCACCTACACGGCCGCGGCAGATTACCATAAGACAAGGATAGTTAGAGGTGTCATAAGTAAAGAAGACACTACAGGACAAAAATTTGGAGATTTCGTAAAGGGTATTCTGCCGTTTTGGGGTCCTATGGTTAACAGCAGGAACATAAGGCAATTGACAAAGGTGGTTGAATCCACGGTAGTTGAAACCGCGGATGCCCTTGGTAATTTGACTGCTGAGCTCCAGTCGGATCGCCTTATGACTCATCAGGACAGGGTCGCATTAGACGTCATACTTGCAGACCGAGGTGGGGTATGTAAAGTGATCCAATCAAGTTGCTGTGTTTTCATCCCAGATAACGCTCTGACAGTCTACCAGGCCATTTCCAAACTGCATAAGATCTCTGAGTCTATTCACGTGGATAAAGGAGATTGGTCATTGATGGGGTGGTTCTGGGAGCTGATATCCGCCTGGGGATGGAAGACTCTGGTAGTCATTGGGATGATCTTAGCCATTCTTTTCCTGTCCTGTCTGTGTGTACAGTGTGCTCCTGCAATATGTGTCCTCTGTGCTACATCGTGTGTAAGGAAACCTGTATCAAGGGACAAGCTAAGTAATAGGATGATGCTACAGCAACATCTCAACGACTTTATGAATATAGACCTGGACTCAGATTAGCGTGAGTATAGGTTATTGCCTATGTAAGGGCAAAAGGAGGGTCTGTGGTACTGAAAATTCTGGACCCGTGTTATAAACATCGTCGTATCACAACGATTTTGGTATCAGCAGACCGAGAATGATTAGAATAGTATGCACAAGCATTGTATTCATATTCGGGTAACGAAATCACCCGAATATCAGAGTTTCCGTCCTGAACCCTCGTGTTCCATTTAAACGACAGCCATTTTGTGATTGCCCTCACATAGGCCAATGTCTAATGCTGAAAACGAGTCTGAAGGACATGTACATCTTTGCTGACTCCTCTGTGACCTGGGCAAGCTGACTCCACTGCCTGAAGCCAAACCTGTTCGGCCAGTTTCTTTCCCAGTGGCCGAATGAGATTAGTATCAAGGCACAACACATCATAAAACCTTTCATCACACACAAACCATGCCTAATCTTACACGCACCTGTCCCTGTTTCTTTCTTTATGACTTGCTTTACAAGGAGGAGGTGCCTGTTTATATTGGGGGTCCGTTGATATCTGATGAAAGTACTGAGCCTTGCCGGGTAATTGATTGAGGGCTGGACAAACTGAAATATGGGCTTGTCATCATAACCCTGCTATTTCTTTGTAGTGAAAATATGTGAATGGTCAACTGTAAAATAAGGAATGTTTGCCCAAAGCATAATATTTTGTATAAAAGAGAAGGTTAGCTTTGCAAGAGCAGCAGTCTCCTGAGAATATACACTGTGTTGTACTTCTAGGATACCTGTTACTGGCTGCAGCCAATAAACAAGATCTTTGACTTCACCAAGAAGACTCTGTGTTTCTGTAGTCTGAAACAGGAAGGACTCGAAGTCTTTGGGTGTGTTCCCTGGCACCACTGGGTTCTGAAAAACCCAGTACTTCAGCCACCACGTGGGAGGCCAACCAGAGGCAGTTCCCTCGTATACATGGAGGTCCCCAGGGAGCGGTAGTGTCATATCCTCCATCACCACAGTGCCACCTCAACTAGCTGGTCGTGATGAGGGAGCACCACCGACTGCTTAAGCAGCTTTGCCAGTAGCACAGATTGGTCAATACCCACTCCCTGTGGTCCTAGCTCATGCAGATGTGAACAATACAACCACTGTGGAGCCCACTGCAGCTGTGCCACAAAATAATGTAATTCAAAGTCCGGGGCACCCAACACCCCCTCTCCCGGTGGACTTCGGAGGATCTCTAGTGAGACCCTACTTCAACCTGCATCCCACACCAGTTCCCTCAAGAGGGAATCAAGTTGTCTGAACTAGGATGTTGGAACCTGGACTGGTAGGTTGGAGAAATAGTATAAAAGTAACATTATCATCTTGTATGAGGAAATCCTCCCCATAATCAGTAATTTTAAGGACCTCCAGAATTTCATGCATGACTGCAAAGACCTGAGTGCAGTGCCCAAGTTAGCCTCTAGTAGGTCGGTTCAGGAGTGTAATTTTCAGATACTCAGATATTTGAATGTGGTAGGGGAACAGGCCAGACCCCTTGGGAGTATCCAGAAACAATGGGAACAAGTGTTTTTTGTCAACATTAACCTTTCAGCCAGAATATGTTGCAAATGTTGACAGTAGCAAGAGTACAATCGGAGCGCTTGCAGGGCCATTTCTCAAATAAAGAAGCAGGTCATCTACAAAGAGGGAAATCATGTATGATCCACCTCCCAAGATCAATCCAGGGTCAGGGGCTTCCAGTCGAAATAAAGCAGCCAACGGTTAAATGGCTAATGCAAATAGAAGTGGTGACAGTGGGCACCCCTGCCTGGTGCCTCTATAAATCTTGTATTGGGGGCACTGGGGATTCAGCTTTAACTCTGGTGACAGGGCGTGCATACAACAATCAAACCCAGTTCACCCATGTGCCATCAAGTCTCATCTGTGTCATAACAGCAAATAAGAAGTCCTAATCAATGGAATTGAATGCTTTTTCAAGATCAATTGCCATCAGTGTGGCACCCGAATAGCGGGGCAATTCCAGGTGCTACATGACATGAAATAACATACGGATATTCAGAGAAGTGTTTCTTATCGAGATAAACCTGTTTTGGTCCAGGTGCACCAAAGCTTGCATTTGGGGCGCTTGACGCATGGCAAGTATCTTACTCAGAATCTTAAAATCCATGTTCAACATGGATAAGGGGTGAAATGCCAATGCCGGGGCAGCCAGCTCAGACGTCTTGGGAAGCGGTATCATCAAAGCCTCCTTCGTGGAGTCCAGTAGTGTCCCCAGCCGAAACAAGTCCTCATATAATGTCTGTAGTTTTGGGGCCAGTTTGGAGGAGAAGGAAGCATAGAATTCCACTGCCAACCCAGCAGGGCCTGGCCTCTTCCCACCAGCCATCTCCTTAAAGGATGCTCGAAATTTCTGGACCATCACTGGGCCTCCCAGGCCTCCCTAGTCTCGTCTTCAATTGAATGTAATGGGAGGGGATATGAAAATGCTAGTAGCGCTGCTTCTGGCTGCTATCCAGGACTACAGTAGAGATTCTCGTAGTACCTCTTGAAAGTAGCATTTATATCCTTTGGGGAGAAGGGTACAAGCCTATGTTTCTTTTGAACTTGTGTAAAGGGGCATCCTCTAGTTGGTGAATTAACTAGCCATGCTATTAGTTTTCCCATTTTCCCTTCTTCATCATGGATGCTAGCAATACAGTCACCATAGTCCAAGCTTGTAAGCGTTTCAATACCCTGTGATACTCTGCTCTGGTTTCAGTATATATGTGATATCAGCTGTGTTCCTCCCCCCCAGCTTATTATCCAAGTTATATAGCCTGCCCCAGAGTTCTGAGTTCCTCCTCCAGGACCTCTTTGAGCCCTACCTTCTTTCCTATACAATGTCCCCGGATCACCCCCTTAAATGTGTCCCATTCAATCAGCATACTAGAGGCAGTCCCCTGATTATTTTGGAAATATTCCCTAATGTTTTTTTGTAGAGAGGTTCGAAAGGGAGCATCCTCCAGCAGTAAGGGGTTAAGCTTCCACAACTGTATACCTGATCTTTCAAGTATGGGGCAATATTTTAGTTAGATGGGACTATTGTCAGGCAATGTTCTCGCCAGGCATTCTGTGTGTAATATTTGGATACTCATTGGTGCGGAGCACAAAAACGTGTCCAACCTTGTGTGCAACTTATGGACTGGAGAGCAAAACGAATAGTTGTGCAGTTTGTCATGCTGTACCCTCCAGATTTCCAATAGGTCCCAGTGCGTGAGCCATGTTTTGAAGTCTTCTGATAGCTTACGAGCCGGGGCACCCAGAAGTGGTGGAGTAGACCTATCCATGTCTAAATTCATCACACAATTAAAAGCCCCTCCCAAGAGGAAGTTACCAAGTCCCATGAAGGCTAGAGGTATGGATGTTAGAAATGGGGTCTTTGGTTGGCAGTCCGGTTACCCCCTGTCCAAGCAAGGACCCTCACTCTAGTCGGCGTAAAGGAGAATCACCCTCCGCTAACTCACGCTCATCCCCTTGGTAGCTTGGCAGGAGCAGGCAGGCTTAACCTCAGAGTGCTAGATGTAAAGTATTTGTACCAACACACACAGTAGCTTAATGAAAACACTACAAAATGACACAACACAGGTTTAGAACAACAGAAAATATTTATCTAAACAAAACAAGACCAAAACGAAAAAAATCCAACATACACAAGCCAAGTTATTGATTAAAAAGCAAAAAGAGTCTTAAATCCTTGAAAAAGCGGATAAAACACTGTTAGCATTGAAAAATACCTGGGTAGCATCAAATTAACACGCATAGGCGAGTGTGCATTGAAAAAGGTAAGCGGTGCATCAATTGCTCACCCGTAAGCAAGCTGGTGCGTCGTTTCTCCTTCTCCGGTCGGGCCGGTGTGCATTGTTTTCCTCCCTGCAGGGGAGCGATGCATCGATCCGGGCAGCACTCTGGCCCGGGCAGGGGTTGGAGAAATGACTCACAAGCTCGCTTGTGGGTGAGCAATCGATGCACCACTTACCTTTTTTGACGCACACTTGCCCGTGCGTGTTATATCGACGCTACCCAGGTACTTTTCAACGCTAACAGTGTTTTATCTGCTTTTTCAAGGATTTAAGACTCTTTTTGCTTTTTAATCAATAACTTGACTTTTGTATGTTGGATTTTTTTGTCGTTTTGGTCTTGTTTTGTTTAGATAAATATTTTGTAATTTTCTAAACCTGTGTTGTGTCATTATGTAGTGTTTTCATTAAGTTCTGTGTGTGTTGTTACAAATACTTTACACCTAGCCTTCTGAAGTTAAGCCTGCCATGCTATGCCAAGCTACCAAGGGGGTGAGTGGGGGTTAGCTGAGGGTGATTCTCCTTTGCCCTGACTAGAGTGAGGGTCCTTGCTTGGACAGGGGGTAACCTGACAATCAACCAAAGACCCCATTTCTAACATTGGTGATCAGCTGATGGGATTGGACTTGTATTTGTACTTGACAGACAGTGATTAAATGTACACTACTGTTTTCAGTGCAGACCACTACGTGGCCACATACTATTTGTGTTGTGATTTTGCTTTTTCTCTTTTGCTTGGATTTTTCCATACCTCCATTTTTGTGGTAATCCTTGATTGGCTTTTGAACTTCACTGGGAACTTGTTTTCTGCCTTTGGAACTTTGCACTTTTAAGTCTCCATCATGTCTCAGTCTGGAGATGCATCAGCAGGAGCTGCTTTTGATTTAGGGAAAGTGGAGAGTTACACTGTTGCCCAATTGAAACAGTTCTGTAAGGATCTTGCCTGCCCCATTAAGACCTCCACCTGGAAGGAGGAGCTGCAAAATGCAATAAGGGACTGGGTGGCAGCCAAGGAGACTGAGGGGCACACAGAGGATGAGATTGAGGAGGAGGAGGATGAGGTGCAGAGCGTTCACAATGGTATTGTGGGGGGGGGCCTGTCTCTTCTGGGGGAGGATCTCCTGGGCAGGTAGCAGTGTCTCATCCAAGGGTCTGACTCCTGAAGAGTCGCAGGACAGACAGGCAGAGAGGGCTCACCAGTTGGAGGTGTAGAAAATGAGGATGGCCATAGAGGAGAAAAAGTTGTTGTTGGGTAATGAACTCAGCTTGAGGGAGCTGGAACAGAGGAGTCAGTCTAGTAGGGATGGTGGCAGCCACATCACAGTGCAGCCTGAGAGGAGGGTGCACATTCCTAAGGACCTTGTGAAGTATTACAAGAGGGAGGATGACATCCTGCTGTGGTTTAAGGGGTATGAGTCTACTTTCCATATGAATCTGGTCCCTGAAGCTCATTGGGGGGCGGGTCTGTGGAAACACTTTGAGGTAGAGGGAAGAAATACTCTGACAACCTTAGGGGATCCCCAGGCACTCAGTTACCCTATCATGAAGGATGCCCTGATCACTAGGTATGGTCTCACTCCTGATCAGTATAAGGATAGGTTTAGGTCTTATAAGAAGAAGGAATCCCAAACATGGTTAGAATGTGTAGATTCATTCTGCAGGTCACTGGATGGTTGGGTGAAGGGCAGTAAGGTAACAACGTATGAGGGGCTTTACAATCTGATTGCTTGGGAGCACTTGTACAATTTATGTTTTCCAGAGCTGCGCCAGCACCTGATTGACAGCAAGCTGACTGACTCCAGGAAGCTTGAGCAGGAAGCGGACCACTGGGAGAGTACCAGGGACCAAAAGAGGTATGGGGGAGACCACGCCATGGGTGGGCAGGGTCCCTGTCAGAAGAAAGGGAGGGTAAGGGTAAACTAAAGGGCCCCAAATTGATTCCCAGGGTAAAGATTTCCAACCCCCAAGTGAGAAGAGGCCATTGTTCTCCAAAGGGAAGCCAGGGCAGGTGGTTCCCCACATAAGTGCTATGCGTGTGACCAGGTGGGTCATGTGAGAGGGGACCCCAAATGCCCCAAGAGTACACTGGCAAGAGTACTGGTGCGCAGTCCCAGGGTTTGGCTAGTGTAGCGCTTGGGGAGGAGTTGGTTCCAGGTGGGTGGGAGCCAGCTGAGATGACCCTTGTCTCACTAGGGGACAGTGAGATGGTCCGGAGAACCCTCGTGCCTGAGAACACTAAGAAATAAAGGCAGTCGGTAACCATCAATGGACAGAGGGTGGAGGCTCTGAGAGACACAGGAGCCAGTGTGACTACAGTGAGTAGTCACCTGGTGTCTGAACAGCAGATAGATGCCCGGGTACTTCACCAAGTAGTTGCGGTAGACGACTCAGAATGCCTGTGCAGAGTGCCGCAGGTTCCCTTTAAATGGGGGGGGTCTCAGGTTCCTTGAAGGTAGCTGTGTGTCCAACTATGCCTGTGGATTGTTTGCTTGGCAATGACCTGGAGGATTCCCCTTGGAAGGAGGTGGAACACAGGTCAAACTTGGAGATGTTGGGTCTGGCTGGGTGGGTATGCATATCCACCAGGTCTATGGCAGCCTGTCAGGAGACCCTGGAGCCTGAAAGAGTGGCCCAGGTGTCTGCCAGAAGGAGGAAGGGCAAGTGGCGAGGGAAACAGGCCCCAGAAGTTCCCATGGTCCAGGAGGAGGCTGAACCTGAGGGGGTGGCCCGGGAACCTACAGGGGAACAGGTGGCTGAACTAGGTGAGGTCCCTGAGTTGTCAAAGTGGCAGCAGGAAGGCAGGCCCAACAGGGAAGCATTCTATGAGGCACAGAAGTCATGCCCTACTCATGTTGCAGACCAGGCGTCTGGCAAGGAGCCACACTTGATTTACTGGGAGGATGGCCTCCTATATAGCGAGCCTAAGGTTCCTAAGTCTGGGTCAGCCTGTGTGCTGATGGTACCCCAGTGCTTCAGAGCCTTCCTACTGGGTCTGGCTCATGATGTACCTTTAACTGGTCATTTGGGGCAGGACAAGACCTTTGAGTGGCTTGCCACCCACTTCTATGGGCCCCAAATGTGCAGGCACTCTGACGCTCACTGCAGGTCTTGCCAAACCTGTCAGGCAAGTGGCAAGAATGGGGGGAAATGTAAGGCTCCCCTCCAACCTTTTCCTGTTGTCAGTACCCCCTTTGAAAGGGTTGGCATTGACATTGTGGGGCCTCTGTATCCCAAGACAGCCGTAGGCAACAGGTTTATTGTGGTCTTGGTGGACCATGCCACCCGGTACCCAGAAGCTATTCCTTTAAGATCAATCACTGCCTCTGTGGTGGACCGTGCCTTGATGGGAGTTTTTACCCACATGGGGTTCCCCAAGGAAGTGGTATCTGATAGGGGTACCAACTTCATATCAATTTATATGAAGTCTCTGCGGAAGGTGTGTGGGGTAACGTATAACTTCACCACACCTTACTACCCCCAAAGTAATGGTCTGGTTGAGAGATTCAACCGCACCTTGGAAGGCATGATTAAGGGCCTGTCTGAGCCCTTGAAGCGGAAGTGGGGATTCTTCTTGCCATGCCTTCTGTTCGCTTACAAGGAGGTGCCTCAAAAGGTATTTGGCTTTAGTCCTTTTGAGCTGATTTATGGCTACCCTGTGAGGGGACCCCTAAGTCTGGTGAAGGAGGCTTTGGAAAAATATCCAAGTAAACCACACCAGGATGTATTTAGTTCCATGTTGGCTCTGAGAAACCAGACTGCCCACTTCAGGAGTCTCGCACAGGAGAACCTGGAAGCAAGCCAGGAAGACATGAAACGCTGGTATGACCAGAATGCCACTCTGGTTGAGTTTCAGCCTGGACAAAAAGTGGGGGTGATGGCACCAGTGGAGCCTAGGGCGCTTCTGGGCAAGTGGACTAGGCCATTTGACTTGGTGGAGCGCAAGAGTGAAGTCACCTTCCTGGTGAACTTGCAGACTCCAAGGAACCCCTTGAGGGTCCTGCATGTTAACAGGCTCAAGCCACACTTTGAGTGGACAGAGATGTCCATGCTCCTAGCGACAGATGACTGGGTCGAGGAGGAGAGTGAGCATCTTTCTGACCGCCTGTCTGCAGGAGAAAAGGATGGGTCTGTGGAGGGAGTGAACCTCTCCCCCTCCCTGACTGTAGAGCAGCAGAGGGACTGTCGCCAGGTGTTGGGACAGTTCGCTTCACTGTTTTCCTTGATCCCCGGGGTCACACACTTGTGCACACATGATGTGGACACTGGGGACAGTACACCCATTAAACAAAAGATTTATAGGGTGACTGACAAGGTCAGGTCTAGCATCAAGGATGAGGTATCCAAGATGTTACCCTAGGTGTTATTGAGCACTCCTGCAGTCCTTCGGCCAGCCCTGCGGTTTTTGTCCCAAAGGTTGCTGCTCCTGGTGCCACCCCAGAACTTCAGTTCTCCGTGGACTACCGGGGTCTCAATGCGGTCACTAAAGCTGACGCGCGCCCCATCTCCCGAGCTGATGAGCTTATTGACTGAGTGGGGCTGCCAAGTACCTAAGTATGTTTGACCTTACCTCTGGGTACTGGCAGATTGCCTTAACTGAGGGGGCCAAGGAGAAGTCCGCATTTTCTACCCCAGATGGACACTTTCAGTTCAAGGTGTTGCCATTTGGGATGAAAAATGCCCCTGCCACCTGTCAGAGGTTGGTCAACCAGGTGTTGGCTGGGCTGGATGAGTTCAGTGCCGCCTACCTGGATGACATTGTTGTCTTCAGTTCCACATAGGATGACACTTGCAACACCTTTGTAAAGTGTTGTAGGCCCTGCAAAAGGCAGGACTCACTATTAAGGCAAGCAAGTGCCAAATGGGGCAGGGTTCTGTGGTGTACTTGGGACACCAGGTAGGGAGTGGCCAGGTGGCACCCCTACAGCCAAAGATTGATACCATTCGGTCTTGGGTGCCTCCCAAGACCCAGACTGAAGTGAGAGCCTTTTAAGGTCTCACTGGATACTATAGGAGGTTTGTCAAGGGGTATGGCACAATTATTGCTTCCTTGACTGAATTGAGATCCAAAAAGCAGCCCAGAAAGGTGATCTGGACTGAGTCTTGCCAGACGGCGTTTGATGCCCTGAAGGCTGCCATGTGCAAAGCACCTGTGCTGAAGGCACCTGACTAATCCAAGGAGTTTGTTGTGCAAACAGACACCTCGGAGCATGATATTAGAGCAGTACTCTCACAGCTTAATGAAGAGGGCCTAGATCAACCTATAGCCTTCGTAAGCAGGAGGTTACTTTCCAGGGAACATAGGTGGAGTGCCATAGAACGTGAAGCTTTTGCTGTGGTCTGGGAGCTGAAGAAGCTAAGACCCTACTTGTTTGAGACTCACTTCTCGGTTCAGACCGACCACAGGCCCCTTAGATGGTTAATGCAGATGAAGGGTGGGAATCCTAAACTGTTGAGGTGGTCCATTTCCCTACAGGGAATGGACTTTACAGTGGAACACCGCCCTGTCACAGAACACGCCAATGCTGATGGTCTGTCCAGGTTCTTACGCCTTAGTGATGAGAACTCCCATGAGGTTGGGTAGTTGCTCTCCACTTTCAGCTGGAGGGGACATGTGTTAGACTTTTCATCCTTCGCGTGGTCTCCCTTAATGTTTTGCCTCTGTTTCCCAGGTTTTTGATGTGTGCTGGACTCTGATTTTGCTGTTTTTGTTACTCTGGGCACTTAACCACTGCTGATCAATGCTAAAGTCCAAGGACTCCTGTACAAAATGTGTATGTAATTGGTTCATCCATGATTGGCATATTTGATTTACTAGTAAGTCCCTAGTAAAGTGCACCAGAGGTGCCCAGGGCCTGTAAATCAAATGCTACTAGTGGGCCTGCAGCACTGGTTGTGCACCCACATTAGTAGCTCTGTAATCATGTCTCAGACCTGCCACTGCAGTGTCTGCAGTTTTTAACTGTAAATTTGACTTGACAAGTGTACCCACTTGCCAGGCCTAAGCCTTCCCTTTTCTTACATATAAGACACCCCTAATGTAGGCCCTAGGTAGCCCCAAGGGGAGGGTGCAGTGTATGGTTAAGACAGGACATATAGGCCCTCATTACGATCTCAGCGGTTAAAACCGCCAAGAGCCAGGCTGGCGGTCAATAGATGACTGCCAGTGCGACTACCCCCCCGCCGGCCGTATAATGTGTGCCCCGCTGGGCTGGCGGGCGGAAACAGTGTTTCCGTCCACCAGCCCAGCGGGGAAAAGGGCCGTAACATTGACAGCTTCTCCAAATGGAGCCGCCGCCAATGTTGGTGTGCGGCGGGTGCAGCAGCACCCCTCGTGCAGATCACTGCCTGTAAATCGGGCAATGAACTGCACGATGGGGCACTGCACGGGGGCCCTTGCATTGCCCCTGCCAAGTGCAAGGGCAGTGCAGGTGCCCCAGCGGGAGCCTGGAGCACCCCTTCCACCAGCCTTTGCAGGGACAGGCTGGTGGCAAAAGGGATCATTATCTGAGGGGCAGTGCTGCTTGCAGCGCTGCGCTGTCGGAAAATGATTCCCTCCACCGTCAGGATGCCTGTCGACGGCAGCCTGGCGGTGGAGGAGGGCCGCTGTAGGCGGCTCTCCCAGTGTCCACAATATGGCAGTTTAGACCGTCATGCCGGTGGCAGTATTCGCCCCCGCCGCCGGCATGACGGTCTGAACCACTGGGGTTCATAATGACCCACATAGTAATGTGTTTTATATGTCCTGACAGTGAAATACTGCTAAATTTGTTTTTCACTGTTGCAAGGCTTGTCCCTCTCATAGGTTAACATGGGGGCTGCCTTTAAATATGATTAAAGTGTAGATTCCCTTTGGGAGCAGATAGACACTTGGAATTTGGGGTCTCTGAGATCACAATTTTAAAATACATGTGTTGGAAAATGCCACTTATAGAAAGTGGGCATTTTCTTGCTTAAACCATTTCTGTGACTCTGCCTGTTTGTGGATTCCCTGTCTGGGTCAGTTTGACAGTTGGGCTGTTTGCACCTCTATCTAGACAGTAACACAAAGGGAGATGGGGTGTAGTCTGCATTTCCTGATGAGTCATCTGTGCTAGGAAGGAGAGGAGGAGTGGTCACTTACACCTGAAAGGGCTGTGCCTCACACAATGCAGTCTCCAAACCCCTAGTGTGTGTCTGGGCTGGCCCTGGGCAAGGCAGGATTTCACAAACAAGAGAGACTTTCCTTTGAAGTAAGCCTACTTCAAAGGGCAAAATGGGTATACGAAGGGCACCCAAAACCACAGACTTTAAATCGCTGCTGGACATCAAGAGGAACCTCTGCCTAGAGAAGAGCTGAAGAGCTGAGGAGGAGTGCTGCCCTGCCTGAGACTGTGCTTTGTGTAGCCGTCCTGCAGTTGCGCTTCTGCCTGTGCAAGAGGACAAAGAATGAACTTTGGGTTGTCTTCCTTCTTGTGAAGATCTCCAAGGGCTTGATTTAGAGCTTGCCTCCTGTTGTTTGAAGTCTCAGGGACAGCAAAGACTTCTCTCTTCCAGCACCTGGAGTCTCTGGAGAGACTCCTTCTCTGCCAAGTAGTGCCCATCCAGTCCCTGGGACCCTAAAAGGAGAAGCTGGCAGAACAAGACTGAGAATCTACGGACAGACCGCCGTGCGGGGAAAAATTTGACGCATCTTCCGAGACGTGGCAGAAAAATGACGCGCTGCTGGCTTTGCGGCCAAAATCGACACTCCACTGGCATCGTGGCTGGAAAATAGATGCACGGAGCTGGAAGAACGACGCTCACACCCGCTGATGGAGGCTGTTAACATAACAACCCACATTGAACGGTTTTGTTGAGACCGTGCTGCAGGATTTTCGATGCAAACCTTGCTGGGTGCGGAAAAACAATCCAGTGCCTGCCCGGACCAGAGTGCTGCCCGGATCGATGCATCGCTCCCCTGCGGGGAGAAAAAACGACGCACGACGGCCCGACCGGAGAAGGAGAAACGATGCACGAGCTCGTTTGCGGGTGAGCAATCGACGCAGCACTTGTTATTTTGATGCTACCCAGGTACTTTTCAACGATAACAGTGTTTTATCTACGTTTGCAAGGATTTAAGATTCTTTTTGCTTTTTAATCAATAATTTGACTTGTGTATGTTGGATTTTTGTCATTTTGGTCTTGTTTTGTTTAGTTAAATATTTTCTATTTTTCTAAACCTGTGTTGTGTCATTTTGTAGTGTTTTCATTAAGTTACTGTGTGTGTTGGCACAAATACTTTACACCTAGCACTCTGAAGTTAAGCCTGCCTGCTCGTGCCAAGCTGCCAAGGGGGTGAGCTGGGGTTAGCGGAGAGTGATTCTCCTTTACCCTGACTAGAGTGAGGGTCCTTGCTTGGACAGGGGGTAACCTGACTGTTACCTGATCCTGGTTAGGGGCATAAACACTTCCCAGTGCTATCTACTAACCCATCAGTCAGCCTTTAACCAATACATAGCATCCTTCTTTAACGGTTACTGTGTGCATTTGTTCAAAGGGAGTATCAGCCCTCACCCAGATCAGTACTCCATGGGAGTAAGTTGTTGCATAAACGTGACCCCTCTACCTGCGACGTAGGCATTCAACCTCCCTGGCTAACAGATGTGTCTCAAGTAACATAACTATTTGAGCTCCACGTCACCGCAGATAACTGTGTATATTGTTCCATTTAGCAGCTAATCCCATTCCCCTAGTTATCCATCTGACATTAGTCACAGCTTTACCAACTTCAGCCATTTGGGAATAAGTCTTGTAAAGGTTAGGGTAAGTCTTCCCAGCCCACCCCGTGTAATTTCACCCCCCCCCCCAGTTAGTGTAGGACCCCCTGGACCAACAAAAAGAACACCCACAACAAACTCCCATACCCAAGGGCAGCCCAAGAACAGCAGGCGGTCCAAACCTGTAAAACAAATAATAACACAAAAGGAACATTATTACAATATCACCACCTCTAACCAGCTGGTAACAGTGACCTTCTGGGGTGGGCAATCCAGGTATTTGCTCCACAGCCCTGTTTGGGCCACATCGGCAATCCATAGAGATTCTAAAAAAAGTTCAGAAACTGCATCCAGGATGGGACCTCATTATTGAGCCCATTGATAGGTAGCCTGCTCCATCCGATCCAGCCATATTGACTGCTAGACAGGCCCCAGGGGATGCCACAGATGATGTCTTTGGGTGCGGAGGCAAAGGGGTCTAGGTACATGCTCTGTGTTTGGCCAAGGAGGAAGGAGGAGATTCAGTTGAGTGCGTTGCCTTGGATGCCAATGCAGTGGAGTCTGGTGACAAAAGTTTGGTAGGAGATGGTGCTGAAGGCTGCAAATAATTTGAGGGGAATGAGAGTAGCCTTTCCACCTAGGCCGAGGAGGCATCTGATATCATCCATTGCTGCTATCAGGGCAAGAGTGGTGCTGTGATTAGGCCAGAAGCTGGACTAGGATGGGTTGAGCAGGTTGTTTTTTTCTAGGTAATCTGTGAGCTGGTGGTTGATGGCTTTTTCCAAGACTTTGGTGAGGAAGGGGAGATTGCGAGATGGGGTGGTAGTTTTTGAGTTTGTTGGGGTTGGCTGAAGGCTTCTTCAGGGGGGGCTTGACCTCAGCGTGCTTCCAGGAGTCAGTTACGGTGGCAGTGGGGATGGATGTGTTGAGGATTTCTGCGAGAGAGCATCTGATTACTTCTCTTCCTAGGTTATATATGTGGTACCGGCAGGGGTCAGTGGAGGATCCAGAGTGGATAGAGTTCATGATGGAGATGGTGTCTTTGGTGGAGAGTTGCATCCAGCCAGTTATTCGGTGAGGGTGGGAGGTGTGGCTTTGGATGCAGAGGTTGTTGAAGTTGGTGGGTTGGGGGTCGAAGTTGCTTTAGATTTCAGAAATCTTGTGGTGAAAGTAGTCTGCTAGAGTGTCACAGAGGGCTTGAGGGGGTGGATTGTGTTATCTGTGGCAGAGAGGCAGGAGAATACTCTGGTGGTACTGAAAAGTTCCTTGGTGTGGTTGGCACTTGCCTCGATGCGGGTAGTGAGGGCTTCTTTCTTGGTCTTCCTGAGACGACGGTGGTAGCTGTTGAGGGCGGATCTGAAGGAGCCAAGGCTGGTGGGTGTGTTGTTGGATCATTAGTGTCATCACTCCCGCTCCAGCGTTAGAGGTTGTCAAAAAGGATAGCACCCTGAATGCAAAAATCTTAAATGCTAGACGGATGCAATGGGCCTTTTCCTTGACTGCCACTAATGTAGATTATGTGTTTGACCCTAAATCACAAACTCCAGATTTTCTCCAGTATGAACTACAGTACCCCATGCCCACTAACATTCTGCCTCATTATCAGTGTAAATAGATTATTTACACTGCAGGTTCAGCTCAGTACTTTTTTTATTAATACAACTTTTTATCATAGTTTCAAACGATACAAACACATCTCATCTGGGTTCAATAATATAGCAAACTATAATGTTGTGCTTTCAGAACCATCAAAATGTATGCAATTGCTGTCTGGGGTATTCATGCTGACACTCTGATGCACATACTACAAGGTTAATAATGGCCTGCCTTGGGGTGAACAGTAACTCCTCCCATCCCATTCCTATCTCCCCATATCCCTGCCCTTGCACTTCACAAGTAATTAGACGCCATTCTCACCCAATATTACAATATGTTTATACTCCTGCAGGTTTCTGCTGCCCTCTGGTGCCGTAGGAAAAGTCAAGTCTATAGTCGTTCCTCTTAGGAATTATCCTCAGGTAATGGGGAATGCTCAGGAGTAGTCAATTGAGGTTCCTTGAGGCTATCTATGAACTGGTCCCATGCCCGGGCCCTATCCACTAAGCTGAGACTCCTTCTACTTTCCCGGAATAACACAGCACTTTTGAAACCTGCTCACTGGTTGAGGGTCTCTCTCCATTTCTCCAGCCTAAGGCCACTGTCAGTTTTCCAGTGCATGGTAATCTCCTGATTCACCAAGACCAGGGCCAAATTTACAAATCTAGTGGTAATTTTACATCTTGAATTTGTCCAGAATCCCCCAAGTTAACAGGCCAAGGGGGTGTGTGGGACAAATTTTTGCATAGCTACATTACTACAGTCCACCACCTCTTTCCAATAATCTACTAATAATGGGAAGGCCCACACCATATGGAGCATTTTAGCACTGTGTTCGCCATGTCTGGGACAGACCGCGGCAGCCGCTCAACCCTGGAGAATCTTGCCAGGGATGAGGTATGCCCTTTGTAAGTAGCAAAAGCTAATCAGTTTAAACCTGGCATTCCTAGACACAGGGTAGGTGTTTGCAAGTGTATATAAGCAAATTATCACCATTAGGTGGCCCGATGTGATGCACAGGACTTGATAATCCAATCCCTGTGGCGTGGGGGTTCTGCTGAGCCCATATTCCAGTGGTTACGTACAGTGGCAATCATTGATCGATGGAAACTGACTTCCTGGTATCTCAAAAATAGTGGAGAGGCATATAATGCTAGGAATTCTCAGTCACTATAAAGGTCCCCAATTCGGTTCACCCTATACTTAGACCATCCTGCCAGGCATCTCAGCTCATCTATTTGTACTATTCACTACACTCCTCGCAGCAGAAGGTCTGGCAAATACAGCATGTTGACATAGGTGCATTGAAGGGAGTGATGCCAGCAATGTCGAGTGACCTGTAAATCTGTCTCACCATTGCAGAGTGGTTTCCTGGGGTTCAGGAGGACCAGTGACATATGCTGAGGCTAGGTATTGAGGCAGGAATATCCTCCCTAGGGTTCGTTCATGAACAAAGCCACTGGTTGAACCACTGGAGTGGAGCAGC
Source organism: Pleurodeles waltl (assembly GCF_031143425.1). NCBI lineage: Eukaryota > Metazoa > Chordata > Amphibia > Caudata > Salamandridae > Pleurodeles > Pleurodeles waltl. The sequence continues at coordinate 493,873,202 of NC_090436.1, forward strand.
CACATAATAGGCCTCAAAGTCTGGGGCTGCTGGTCCTCCCTCCCCAATGATACATTGAAGTTTGGTCAATGCAATTCTACATCTACCTGCCCCAACACCAGTTCAATTTGTAGTGAAAATAATTCTCAGAAAACCCTTCATGGAAAAACGATGGACAGTGTGGAGAAGAAATATAGCAGTGGAGGAAGAGTCACTTTCTTTGCTACTGCAGTTTTATCCCACCACAGATAGTGAAAGGGTCTTCCAGAAGTCTATATTGGAGCAGAGTCCCATGATTTCTGTTCCAGTATTACCCTCTAGGAGGTCATGGGGATCATGATAGATCTTGACTCTTAGGTATTTCAAGCATGTCCCTTCCCAGGTGAGTCCTCGTAGGTTCTGAGTTTGGGGTGCTATTCTACAGAGGGGGAAGAGGTGAGACTTTTGGCAGTGAATACTCAAGCCAGTGATGCTACCAATGCACTCTAGGAGAGGGATTGCACACTGCAAGTCTTCAACAGCATCTTGCATTAAGAAGCATGTCATCTGTGTAGAGGGCGGAGTGGTGGGTGATGGCCTGTATATCTAATCCCCTATATAAACGTGACCAGAACTAGCACTGCTGGCCAGAAGTTGGCCTGTGATAGCAAACAGGAAAGGGGAGAGTGGTCAGCCTTGCCTAGTCTCTCTTTGTACAATATAACATTTGGAAACACATCTTTCTGTCCAGGCCCTGACAGTAGAGACTGAAAAGAGTAGCCTAGTCCTTTGGACAAATCTAAGGTTCAGCCCATCTTTGTCAGCACTTCATAGAGAAAGTCCCACGAAGACTATTGAATGTTTTTGTTATTGATTGCTATATCACTGCTTTGTGTTTTTTTAGTACATCTTTCCCGAAAAACTTGAGAAGACTATGAATGTTGTTGGCTGTGTTACACCCTGGAATAAACCCAGCTTGATTAGTGTGAATCAGTTTAGGCATTGGTGGTAGCAGGTGAATGGGAATTTCCGACTGAGAAGTTTATATTCCATGATGAGCATGGATAGGGAGTGGTATGCTTTGATATCCTGAGGAATGTGGCCCAGTTTCAGCAAGAGGATCACCAGGGCTTCTCCAGTGGAAGTGGGCAATTGCCCAGGTTCCCAAGCTGCTGCATAGAGGGCAACCAATTTTGAAGCAAGATCATCAGCATAGACTGCATAAAATTCCACAGTCAGGCTAAATGTTCCTGGGACCCTACCTTTTGCCACAGATTTGAATGCTCTTCACACTTCTTCAATTGTAATAGGTCCTCCCAGCACTTCCTCTTCTTCCTGCGTGATGGGAGCACCACTAGGTCTAGGAATTTGTCTATCAGGCGAGGAGGGTAAAATCAGTGGGGGGGCATACAGCGCTGTGTAATATTCTCTGAATCTTCCGTATATGCCATCCTGAGTGTACAGGTGTTCACCCAGTTCTGTTTTCACTTCAAGGTTTAAGGAATCTCTGGATGTTGGGTTGATGAGCCAAGCCAGTAGGATCCCTGCCTTTTCCTGCTCATTGTGGGCCCGGGCCATGTATTCTTGATAATCAAAGCACCTATGTATTTTGCTATGGACTGCTACCTGTTCTGTAGCTTCCAGTAATTGCTGTTTCACTCCCAGATTCCCAGGCCTCACAATTCATAGGACCCTTAACTCTATCTCATGTGTTTCAACTTCTCTTACCAGTGTGTGCCATACTCCCACCACTTCCATTATGCAATAGCCCCTAATGACCACCTTAAATGCATCCCACTCAGTCATGGGGGAGGTGGTTGTAGCCTCACTATCTAAGAAATAGTTTTGTTTGGCTTCACCAATAGTTTGTAGGAACATTGGGTCTTCTAGTGTTTCTACCCATAGGACCCATTCCAATATGCGAGGACCCTCCCAGTGCCAATCCAGGAAGAGCAGAACCGGGTTGTGGTCTGAGAATGTTTGGCATAAGTATGCAGACTACCCCATGCGCACCCAGGGAGCACAGGAAGGTGTCAAGGTCTAATTGCAAGTCATGCATCCCTGAGTAAAATGAGTAATCTCTAGTTTTGGTCTAAACACATCTCCAGGAGTCCACCAACCCCCATTTCTGTTGCCAGTGCATGAATAAATCGAGCCAGCAGGTGGACCAGGGAGTCCACCACTGGTGGGTGGGATCTATCTAGTGGGGAATCCACTATGCAGTTGTAATCATAACCTAATAACATATTCTGTGTCATGTGCTTGACCAAGAGTATAGACAGTTTGGTTAAGAACCCATCCTGAGCTGTGTTAGAAGCATATATCCCAACTATGGTCAAGTCGCAGCCTGCCAAGCATCCGGACTCTATTAGATATCTCCCGTTGTGAGTTGATTATTTTGGAATAGCACCCTGGGGCGTATCCACAGCATGACCCCTCTAGGGAATGCCGAATGTGAGGTAACATAAAGCTGTCCCCGCCATCTCTTTCTTAATGCCTACCTTTCAGTGATGGTTAGGTGGGTCTCCTGCAGTAGCGCTATGTGGGCATCCCTCCTCTTTACGTAAGTGTGCCCCTTCTACGGCTTGGCCATACTGTTAAGATCCCTCACGTTCCAACTAATAAAGTTATAGGTCAAAGGGTTGCCTTGTCAGACTATTTAGTCAGTGCACCTGTGTCAGGGGTGGGAGCCCTGACTCTCTACAGTGGGTGTGGGCCCTGAGCCAACTCGGCATAGCTTGAATCAAACAGGCAGAGGCACTCCATCTCACAAACACCATTAACTAAAAAAACAACTTCCCAGCCCCAGGATAAGAAGAAACCAGCACCCCATCCAAACCATTAAGCAAACATGCAAGTGTCAGACTAATCACACAAACAACGTCAAAGTGAGTGGGGTACACCAGCCTCGGCACCTCATGGCTTCACATCACATCACATAGCCAGCAAACAATGGAGAAAAAGGAGAGCTGACAAGTGGCACCACAGTTAGTTAGCAACTGACCAGACACAGCATATAGGTGCAAATGCAAAACACAGGATCCAGGCCCCTAAAAGACAGCAACAACATAACTAGATGACTTTGTCCAAGGTGCCAGGGGTCACTAAGGGCATTTAGCCCTTAGATTTACAGGAGGAGACTAATGCATGGTCAGAGCCAGAATCTTTTGAGCCGTCTTCTCCATCCACGGAAGCAGGACGAGAAACCATCACATCCATAGCCGCAACTACTTCTTTTGCTTTTCTCTGTTCATGCAGGGCCTGAAAGTGGAATGGTACTGTCTCAGGTCTTCCTTTCACTTTCTTTCTTGGAGGTCTCCAATTCACTCTCTGGATGTTCATGTCAGAACAACCCCCTGCCTGTGAGAAGTGGTCAATCAAGTCCCAGAGTGTCAGGGGAAAGATAAAGAAATGCACTGTGTCCCTATGAATTACTTGTAGTCTGGCTGGGAATAACATGGTATAGGGGATTGCCAATGATCTTAGATGCAATTTAGCTTCTATGACTGGAGTCTGTTTGTGGACTTCCCTAGTGAAGTCCAGGAAGATCATTACTCTTTTCCATTATAATGTCACCTTTCAGTCTCATCGGTGTCAGGATGTGGTCATGAGCTTGGCCACTACCGGTCTGGGAGCTGCTTGCATGCTCAAGTATGTAGTCCTCCAGGTAATTGACCATATTCCCATTGGGGACCTGTGCATGCTTAGGTAGACCTTTGATCTGTAAATTGTTCCTTCTGGCCCTATTTTCTGAGTCCTCAGCCCTGATTTCCAATGTTTTAACTCTGCCTTCCATGAGTGCCATCTGTTCACGTATGAATGCCATGACAGGAGTCATAGTGTCTAGTGAATATTTATTTGTGGTGACCCTTTCACACAGCCTTTGGTGGTCATCCTTGAAAAGCCCTACATCTGTGTCCACTCTGTCTATTTTCATCTCTAATGCCTCTCGGGAGGCAACAATGGCTTGATGTATGGTGTCTAGGGTTACACCTTGTTGTTCTATCTGGGAAGTCCCAGTGCCCAATGTCACCACTTTCATGGCTACAGGGTTCGGTTCCTGGGTGGAACTGGGGTCAGTCAGCTCTTTCATTTTAGAGTATTTACCGATTGTCGATTGTTAATACAATGTCCAAGGGGGAGTGAGGATATACTTTATGAGCAGCTCTTATAATTGTATGTGGGGTAGCACCCCAGGATCAGAGTCAGCGTGATTGTATGAAGTGTCCCATATGGCAGTTTGCCAGTTGATTGTCTCATTAGGCACTTATTGCCTTATGACAGAGGGCATACAGTCATGAAGCCAGGTGGGCACCTCACAGTATTGGTGCAGCGGGGTATCCAGGCCACCCCCAGGTACTCCTGTGATTGTTGCAACATCAGGGCACGGTATCAGGATGAAGGAGCACTCAAGGGAAGAAAGGAAATGCGGTCTCACGTTGTTCAGTATCCTCAAGAGTATGTATTATTGAAGCTGGTTCCTAACACCCCAAGTGCCAGTAATCTCTAGTCTCTCCCTAAAAGCTGGGCTGACCTGGGGTCTGTCCCTAGCACCAGTGTTGTTGGGGACCCCCAGGGTCAACCCGGACAGGACTGCTACCCCAAATGCACCTTCGGCCCCAGGTAATGCTCTACTATTTGCTGTTGCAGGTGGGCCTCCCCAATTCCTTGGTGCCATCTGGGCCAGATCTCGCTGGTACTTTATGTAACTCCAACTTGTCTGTTGAGGTACCTTGGTACATTGAGCTCATATTCAGTGTTATTATCACAGTATCAATGAACTTTGGAGGGCTTCACCTGCTTTTTTTCTGAGATGTGTTCTCCTGCTGCAAATTTTAGCTGGGGCCCAACAGGTCTCTCTGGCGCCGGGGGATGAAGTAACCCTAGTGATAGCTGGACCAGTCCCCGGCTCTGTTGGAGTCAGGCACTATGTCAGGGGAAAGCCATCTGGTCTGCCAGCAGCCGGGTTGAGTCTTGTTGGGGAGGCTTTTTGGTTACAGCCCCACTCAGTGGGCTCTCAGGATGGTTGCTGGTGGCAGCGGTAAATCTCTGCCTTTTCCCACTCACATGCCTCTCACTGTACTGCTCCCTTTGCAGTTTCTGCCTCCCAGTCTGCCATTCCAGTCCACAGAGCTCCCCGGCTGCTCCCAGGGGGTGGGCCGTGGGAGTCGCACACAGAGAGCTCTGATCAGGTCACTCACAGTCAGGCACTCTGCTCTCCCCTAGCATCTGATGACCCGCACCTGCCACCAAGAACAAATGTCACTATACCATATGAGGCAGGCAGTGGGGAATGGATGAGGCAACTCTCCACAGTTGTTTCAGTACCACTGTGCCACCATCGTGAAAGGCAGCCCTACGGGGCTCGATCATTTTAACAGTCAGTGAGACAAGCCGGATCGATCCTAGAATGCCAAGGTGGGTCACCACTTGTCTGGTCTTTGCATAGGGGTTCCTGGTTAATGCTCCACTGGGCCATTTTGGGCAATGAGAGCAAAGTATGTCCCTGGATGGCAGAGTTCTGCCGGAAGCATTGCAGCTCTTGACCTATTCCATCGGCGCCAAGCCACTCACCCCTTGTTCAGCTCAACCTGCTGTAGGTACCAAACATCTAAACTCAGTGGCTTGTGCAGCTGTTTATGGGATAATGAGAGATGGAGAGTTCCACCCCCAACAAACTTTCACACAGTCCTTTAGGGAGTGCACAGCACAACCAGTTGAACTAAAAGCTTTGGTTCTGGCTCTGAAGCATTCAAATCATGAATTCCCCACACTTATTGTGTGATTCACATGACTGTGTCTAGCCCTTAATGAAAACTTGCATTACTGGTGCCTGAATGGGTTCAGAGATTTCAAGAGAAATACTATCAAGCATAACGTGCTTTGGGGAAAGGTGGCAGAACTTAAAGATAGTCTGACACGCCTCATGTACTACATACATTAAGTCACCAAGGTGTTGGAATACAAGTTAAGTTATAGGGAATTCATTGACTGATGAAGCAGCCAAATCCACAGTCATTACTGCTACTGTAGCTGCAATTACTCATTCACATACAAGGTTGAATAGAGAAATACTGGCTGTCACGAATGCTTCTGCTACCAGCACCTCTTTACCAAAAGCATATCCAGCAAAATATTTCTACCACTTAAGTGCCCAAAACATTTCTTATGTAACCATTTCTGGGGTGGGTGACTGGGCAATCCCCAACATAGACCGCAGGCTAGAATTAATTAAAGCAGCACATGAGAGGGTAGCATCTCCCCATGCTGGAGTGGCGGCTATAGTTTCTTTGCTACTAAAAGGCTATTGTTGGCACGGTCCATATAAACAGAGAAAGCACTATGGACCAGATGTACGTAGATGCAATTTTGCATTTCCTAAATAGCGACTTCATAGGAATTGCTGTTTAGGAAATGCAAAAAGCTATGTACCAAGATAACAACTTTCTTAATAGTGATTCCTACAAAGTAGGAATTGCTATTAGGAAATCACCAAAAAGAAATCCCATGCCATGTGTGACAATGGGTTGGTTTTGCATTTCTCAAATAGTGATTTCCTATTAGGAAATTGCTTTTTGGGAAATGCAAAACTAACGATGGCTATGGGCAAAAGGCCACCCAAAAATAGTGGTGCACATGTAGAGCATGCAGATGCCCAAAGGTGTGTGCTCTATTGCAGTTTAAAAAAAATCATTTTGGTGTGTTTTTTATTTTTTAAATTGCACATGGTTACCATTGACTTTGAGTCAATGGTAATTACATTTCCTAAATGCCCAATTTACATTTAGGAAATGCGTTGTACATTTGAATAGGAATTGCAAATAAGTCATCCCTATTTGAAATTCCCTAAAGGGCTTTGACAATCTGAAAAGCCCATTTTTCATTTCTTAACCTCCCAAAATAGTGATTTTACCCTTAAGATATGCAAAAATTGCTTTTTTACATTTGGCCCATTGTCCTTAGCTGTGACATTTGCCAACAAATTAACGGCTCCACTATTAAACGCCCACCACAGACAACCCTCTTAGTTTCAAACAAATCTTTGCTGTGTGTACATCTAGACCATCACCACATAGGGCACTCTGCTCAGGTCACTTACAGTCGGGTGCCCTGAATTCAGATGGTACATTTAAATACATCCTACTTGCTGTAGATTCTTGCTCCAGATTTCTGTGGGTGTGGCCACAGCGACTGACTGATGCTTGCACTGTTATTAAAGATTTGGATTAGGACACTGCTTTTGCCTCTAAAGCATTCAGGGATACCAAGGGAACCGTGGGTTTCAATGAGCATTATTCTTCTCCATATCCTCCTGAGGGAAATTCAATAGTGGATAGGAAGAACCAAGACTCAAAACAATCCATAACAACTAGAGTATTAGGTTCAGGTTCCAGATGGAACAACCACCCAAATGGAGTCCTGAGAGCATTAAATAATCTGCCTAGAAGATCTTGGGTGGCAATACCCCATATGAAGTCCTGTTTGGCAACCAGATCTATGTCCTAGATCTTGATGGTCCTGGCACAGTGGCAGCAGAAACATCCTTTGATATAAATGAACATCTCACTGTCCTAGAGACACTCCAAGACTTGCAAGATGATTGTTCTACTTCCTATACTGCTACTGTCAGAGTGGGAGATCAAAAATCACCTACAGGCTGGATCCCAAAAGTTGGGGATCTTGTTTAAGAAAAGATGGCAGTGATCTTGCCACTGCTTGTCTTTGTCTCCATTGATCAAGTCAAACTACATCATGTGGCTGATTCTATACAGTAGGCCTCGATGACTCCTGGGTAGTTCCCTATCCCCTCTCACTGCCATACAGGAACTACCTCGTCAAGCATTGAACAACACCAACATTGTTTACCCTAGGTTGTGGAGGAAGGTGAATGAACCTCTGTTGATTCCAGTTACCACTACTAATACATGAAATGCGCCAGACATACGCTTACAATTTCCTACTACTTCTCAAAGAAACAATTTTGTTTATGATGAGCCACCTATAGAGGACTCTATCAGTTCTCTTCCACCTGCTGTGGACCATGTTTTCACACAGACTGCTTCTGGATCGCTTGTTGACATTGATGATTTCTCTTCAGGTTCTACTGACACTTCGCTTCAGAGTACACATAAGCTTTTTCACTGGCTTTACCGTACTTATCTGATCCGACCATGGTCTTAGTTGTGGATTACACCTGCTTTGTTGGTGGTCTTCTTGTGGATTGGATTTGTGACTTTTTTTCCTAGCTTATAAATGGGCATTATCTCCCTGAACGCTCTACTGTTGAACTGGTAGACAAGGTACTGAAGCCTCATTTATCTTCCTAAAAAGTGTGAAGAGATCTGTCCCTTGTGAATATTTTAGATTCCATATGATATTTTTGGTTCTACAGAGACTATTCAAATTTCATAAGTTTTTAGGGTTGTGAATAATGATGTGATAACACCAGGTGTTGTTCTGGAGACTGGGATGTGAACACGATTTCTTCAATGTTATCTGAGCTTGATTATTATATTGTATTTGAAAGTCCATATATGTACATGAATTCAGCCATTTATTATGAAATGTTTTGTAACATCACTATGCACACCGTTACCTACATAGAGCTACCACCCCATGTACAGTTTTAAACTATACATAGTGGAAACGTTGCCCAACTCCACCAGTAAGGAGTTCCAAAACATAAATAGACAGATTTACATATTTCTCTGGGCATAGTATTTCAGATCCAGTATCTTATTACTTTAAATGATCGTGAACAAAAGCAAGGAAAAATATGCTGACCTCTACTAAATTAGTTTACTTACACTCCTTTGTTTCCCAACTAGCCATTAAAGACTATGAATATTATTTTAAATCAGTTTGGGGAACAAGAGATTGGCAAGTACAGGGCACATATGACCTATTTAAAATGGTCTGCATCCATTACAGATGATTTTTCTGAATGAGACCACTTGCCTAGGTTTGCAAAAATTAAGGAAATGAACGTGCTGGGGATTCCTTCAATTGCACAATTTGACAATTTGCATAGCTTGGTAGGTAAATTACACAGGTCAGTTCAATAGCATTGTTCAGAATGGTACATTTATTCAGCACTTTCAGGTCCCAACGGGTAGCTATTGTGCCCAGTGGACACAAATAATTGTCATGCACATTTATAAACTCACAGGGTTTTAAAATAAGCAGACTGGATCCTCATTGTATCCAGACACAGCATACAGGGAGTGTCACTACTTACAGCATAGGGAAGCTATTTCAGTTGTGGTTACAACATTCTACTTTGTCAGCTGTAAGACAGCATTTCTCTCTCCTCTCTGATGGCATGGATTTGCAAGACTTTTTGTTAGGTCATATATCACCACTCTCCAAAAGATTCTTGTAAGCCATTTACAATGACATTTGGAAGCTTCCTCAAATGTAAGCTGCTTCTTCTTTAAGGCAATTAGATCAGGCTAATTTGGAGAAAGCATTGGCTGTTGTTGATAATGGAATGAATACATTGTCCACTTGTATTTACACACTAAGCATACCTTCACAATTGACATCATAACAATGCCAAATCTTTCTTACAGCAAGGGCAAAGTCAGCTTAGATCTATAATGCATCTGAGTTAGCCTTCTAAACTAACACAGAAGCAACAGATAATGGTGAAGAAGGATGCAACGTACACAATGCTTAACACAGAAAAGTTAGAAAATTTTCTTTCACACTGGCCAAAACACCATCAGCGGTATGGCTAATACAGGGAGTTTTATCTCTGCCAATTTTCACAGCTCAGTTCACATCATGTTTAAAACATTTTCCTGTAAGCAGATTTGAGGGCCTAGGGGAGAGTTTTATATATGAGATGCACAACTTGCCTTTTTATTACAAATGTATGGACGAGGAAAAGGAAGTCTTTCTCAGTGGAAGTGACACTGAAAATTCTGTAAGCCACTCAATGATTTGTAAACAGGTGACATTGCACAGAGTATAAAATGTTTCACCAGCAAATATGGCATGTTCCTTGAAGGGAGTTCCTGGTTCCTTGATTCGCCTAGTGTTTTAGACACTTTCAAATATAAGTTACTTGATGCTGGTCAATCAAGGCTGTTGTGGGATGAGAGCAGGTGTCCCTTATATGATTTTTGTTTCTCAAATAGTGACCTGCTGTGGTAACGCACTTCTGTCCCATGCATGAGATTAGGGAAGCTGGTTTGTGGCCTTTCAATCCAACATTTAATATTAACTTTGACAAGCTGGGAAGACTGAAAGTGCTATTGTTTCAGAAACACATGGGCCCATATTTATACTTTTTGACGCTAAACTGCGCTAACGCAATTTAGCGTCAAAAGTTTTTGCGCCGGCTAACGCCATTCTGAAGCGCCATGCGGGCGCCGTATTTATTGAATGGCGTTAGCCGGCGCAAGCAGACCGGCGCTGCCTGGTGTGCGTGGAAAAAAAACACGTACACCAGGCAGCGCCGGCGTAGGGAAAAATGGCGTTAGGGCGTCTTAAAAATGGTGCAAGTCAGGTTGACGCGAAAAAATCGCCTCCACCCGATTTGCGCCATTTTTAACGACGCCCAGACGCCATTTACATGACTCCTGTCTTAGTAAAGACAGGAGTCATGCCCCCTTGCCCAATGGCCATGCCCAGGGGACTTATGTCCCCTGGGCATGGTCATTGGGCATTGTGGCATGTAGGGGGGCACAAATCAGGCCCCCCTATGCCAAAAAAAATATATAAAAAAAAAACAAATTTATACTTACCTGAACTTACCTGAATGTCCCTGGGGTGGGTCCCTCCATCCTTGGGTGTCCTCCTGGGGTGGGCAAGGGTGGCAGGGGGGGTCCCTGGGGGCATGGGAGGGCAGCTGTGGGCTCATTTTGAGCCCACAGGTCCCTTAACGCCTGCCCTGACCCAGGCGTTAAAAAGAGGCGCAAATGCGGGGTTTTTTGACCCAACCACTCCCGGGCGTGATTTTTGCCCGGGAGTATAAATACGACGCATTTGCGTCGCAGTCATTTTTTTGGACGGGAACGCCTACCTTGCATCTCATTAACGCAAGGAAGGCGTTCACGCAAAAAAATGACGCTCTTTACTCATACTTTGGCGCTAGACGCGTCTAACGCCAAAGTATAAATATGGCGTTAGTTTTGCGCCGAATTTGCGTCGAAAAAAACGACGCAAATTTGGCGCAAACGGAGTATAAATATGCCCCTAACTTTCCGAAACACTTTGGTGAACTTGTGAGACACATTTTGAATACTTCCAACACCACAGGTGTTGTGCAGCTTTTAGGGTGATTAGGATTGGTTTTGTCAGCACTTTCCAGACCATTTTCGGAGTGATTCCAGCCTCTATACACTCTTTGTTTTCGAGTGTATTTTGATGCATACAGCTTGTGTTATTAATTGGTGGTATTTTGCTACTTGTTTTTCTGCTTCATAATAGATGACATGTTTCAAAGCCAAGTGCTGATGAAACTATTGCACGTCCAGCTGTGTTGTGATACAGTACGTTAGTGTACCTTTGTTGGAGTAACTAAATAGCAACTAGTCTTGTGTGCTTATTTACAAGCCCCATGGTGCAAGGGGACAGCATTAGGCACACTATGAAATTCAACTTTACATTAGATTACCCAAGGCCAGCAATATTCCAGAAGATTAATTTTCCTCAAGGGTTACCTCAGTAGTACCAGGAGCTTAGCATTGATCATAGCACCATTCAATGAGCCGGCTACACAATTCCAAGAGGAGGACGCATCTCCCCCCAAGAGATCCAATCACTCTGAGTCTTCTTTCCCACAATGTTTATTACTCTCCTCCCGTGTCCTTCCCAACAGAGATGGTTATGTCTTTCAGGCTAACAGATCCTATAGGACATTCCACAAGGGTAATCATATTTAACTGTTTGCACAATTCAAAACAGATAACATCAATCCCTCTCTTCCTAAAGTGGCCAGCATTCTCCAAGATCGATCATTCCACAGTCCTAGAGTAAAATGTCACCTCTGAGCACAAGAGAGTGTTAGATGAGATACTGCACACAATGTCAATATCATTACTTGTAATCAATCTCAAAGCCCCCCTTTCTCAAAGCTAGTGCAAAATGAATTGTCTATTTTATGGCCAGATTCCCATGAAACAGAGATACAAAATCCAACATGTTTGAATTTGGACGAAAGCCTTCCTCATAGCACTTAGATTTACTAACCACTAACTCAGGACCAACAGAGGCATTTAGGAACTGTGGAAAAAAGGGCTGCACCTCACTATTAAGAGGTCTGGTGGTCATTCGATTGCCCATACTGGAAAAATCCTCCTCAGGACGTGCCTGAGCTGACAACACTAGATCCTGTCTTGGCCTTGGGAAGGCCACGCTAGATATTCTGGCACAAGAGACTTCATTACCACAGACCACCCCACTCCCATAAACTTTTGATTACTTATTTGTGACTTTGTTCATCTCTGTGGCAGGTTCCAGTTCGGGGAGAACAGACCCTAATTCCAGACAAGGAATGTTTATGCCAGGTCGGTCCATGCCTATAGTGGATACAGGCTGACTAGGGATTTCTAGCCATCTGGGGCCCACTGTGCACAGAGCTTGAGTTGAAGAAAACATCATTTGACCTAACGGGGTTTCCGAGAGAGTCCGAATAACGGGTTTCACATGAGCGCCTGCAAACCTTAATTATCTGGCTTACATTTCATAGTGCCTTTTCTTTTTCCTTTTTCTCTTTTACAAATTTACTGTGGTGGCAGTGGGATGAACCAATTTCCCCAAAGGATCCCCATTTACAGAAGTTGGAGTAGAGGAGATGCCAGAATGAAGAGAAAGGGATTGAACGCCTCCAGAGGGAGCTTCCTCTCTGTTAGAAATTGGATAAAACGGTAAAGAGTTCCCCACTCATTCGCTCATTAGTTTTTTCTGTCTGCGGCCCTGAAATATATATTTAAGTGAATGCACAGTATAGAATTCATACAGTTCAATGCATATAAATAATTCAACAAAACTGAAGAATTCCCTAAGGAGGGAGTTCTACATTATAATGCTGGCAGAGATGGGTGGCTGGGTAGACACTGAGAAACCTGACCCAACTCGCCCCTCTCCAAAACGGCAAATGATTTCAGGCAAAATTCCTTCTGCAAGTTTTTGCCATTTATGATACTAACGTCAGGCAAGGTACAGTCTTCAGACATAAGAGGGTCCTCAGCTTGAGGCTCAATGGAGCTTACCCCACCAGGAGAGTTCAACCGAACTAGGGAAGCATTTTAATCAAGCAAAGAAACCGGTAATTCAGCCTGGCTCCTCCCAAAATCAGTTCCATTTTCTTTAGCGAGCCCTTTTCGGAGAAGAGTTTAGGACAACTATTTGATGAGTGAGCAGATGAACAAATTGGTGATGTAATCTCCAACCTCATTGTGCCCAACTCATGCTCCCCACCATGGTCAGACTTCCTTGACTCTCTTCAGGCAGCTCCTCCATCTACTGTGCCGGAGGGACTGCACTGTTGGTTGTATTTTAATATTGCTGGACAAATTTGTGCAGTTTGAATTCCCTCACCCATATCAGAAGTTTGTGAGGAAGGAGAGTCTGAAAGAAGGCCAACAGCTTCGCTCTTTTCCATTCCCTTCGCCATTCATTCTCTCTCCTTGGTATTCAATGAAAAGATGCTTGTACTGTGAGGATAAGACTTTAGGTAAGACAAAAGGGAGTCTCTTCGACAAATGTTTTTTTTTAAATCTCAAGAGATAATTGGAGTCGCCAACCAAACACCCAAATAGAAAATTCCTCACTGTCATTTTTCTGTTACTCAGGAGAGGATAGATCCAACGGCTATCCCCACGATTGCCTATGGATCACCTAAGCATCCTGTGGGTCAACCTTGAGGATTTCTTTTCACTAGCCACTTGTCTCAGCAAAGAAAATGATTCCTTACAGCTTGTAGCTCCTTTAGCTCCTTTTAGTTCCTTCACAGCGTGAAGTACAGTACTTAACAGGCAGGATCAATAGAGTCCTGGGCAATGCATCCGGAAAGTGGGGGGTAGGACCAAGATCAAGGAATAAGGGTATAAAGGGTAAAGGACAGGGGGAGCATCAGTGCCACTTCCGCAGACACAACGGCTCAACGGCAATATGACAGTCACTAAACTGCCCTTCCCCTAATTGTTCTTTATGATTCTTCATCCCTCTTTAAAAACTTTAGGCACTCCTTATGCCTCTTGTGCTGCTCTTGATGTTCCTTGTGCTGCTCCAACACTTCCATCAGCTCCAAGTGCTCTAACAACAACTCTGCCCTACCAGAGATGAAACTAGAGCCAGATGAACCAAGGAATAATGCCAATAGGGGAAGATAGTGGCGGGATTTTGTCAGGGCCTTCCCCTCTCAAAATTTACTCAAATCCCTCTGAGACCTTAAGACTAAGGTGGTTATTACAACCCTGGCGGACGGTGTTAAAGCGGCGGTAAGACCGGCAACAGGTCGGCGGTAAAAAAATTGGAATTACGACCGTGGCGGAAACCGCCAACAAAGACAGCCACTTTAACATTCCGACTGCCTTGGCGGTACAAACAAACAGCGTGGCGGTCACCGCCAACAGACAGGCGGGAGACAAAGTACCGCCCACACTATTATGACAGGCCAATCTGCCACCTTTTCCGGGGCGGATTCACCGCGGATAAAAACACGGCGGAAACAGGAATTTCGAAGGGAAAACGCTCACCTCTACACACCCCACGAGGAATGAGGACACCATGGAACCGGAACTCCAAATTCTACCTGCGATAGTCTTCCTGCTCCTCTACCAGGAGCACGAACGTCGGCGGCGAAGACCACGGTGAGTACTGCACCTACGACACAGGGGAGGGGGGAGGGAAAAAAGAGTGACACACACACGCAACACGCAACACCCCCACCCACTACAACACACACACTAATACATGTTGATACATTACAGTTACACCCCTCAAACCCCTCGGAAGAATGCAAAGACAAAAGGAAATGATTGTAACGATTGTAATCCATTAAAATCCAGTACTCCAAAATATATATACACTATAAACAAATATATACACCAATAATACAAGTCCAGGTATTGCACCATTTATAGTCCGTGGACCACTGGGCCCAAAATGCATGGGCGAGGCCCACACTCGATACCCGATCAAAACACAGAGAACACTGCAGGGGCATCAGATAGAAATACAACAGGCACCTCAGGGGGAAGGGAAGGGGGGGCACCTCAGCCAGATGAGTGCACAACGCCAGATCCACGAGGGGGCTCAATGCCCACTGTTCAATCCTGCGGAGTGCAAAGCCACAGTCTCTCAAGTCTCTACAGTGGGTGGGTTGCCCACTGTTCAATCCTGGGGAGTGCAAAGCCACAGTCTCTCAAGTCTCTACAGTGAGTGGGTTGCCCACTGTTCAATCCTGGGGAGTGCAAAGCCACAGTCTCTCAAGTGGATAACAGTCTCCACTGGTTCTGGAGGGGGACTGGTGCCCAGAGTGCATCACTCACCCCGTGACGGACCCAGTTGCGTCAGTGCCCCTGCCGCTCATGGGCTAGCGGTGCTTGAGTTGGCGGTGCCCTGTTCAGCAGTGCTTGAGTTGGCGGTGCCCGGCCCTGCAGTGCTTGAGTTGGCAGTGCCCTGTTCAGCGGTGCTTGAGGTGGCTGTGCCTGGCACAGCGGTGCTTGAGTTGGCGGTGCCCTGTTCAGCGGTGCTTGAGTTGGTGGTGCCCTGTTCAGCGGTGCTTGAGTTGGCGGTGCCCTGTTCAGCGGTGCTTGAGTTGGCGGTGCCCTGCTCAGCGGTGCTTGAGTTGGCGGTGCCCTGCTCAGCAGTGCTTGAGTTGGCGGTGCCCTGTTCAGCGGTGCTTGAGTTTGCGGTGCCCGGCCCAGCGGTGCTTGAGTTGGCAGTGCCCTGTTCAGCAGTGCTTGAGTTGGCGGTGCCCTGTTCAGCGGTGCTTGAGTTGGCGGTGCCCGGCCCAGCGGTGCTTGAGTTGGCGGTGCCCTGTTCAGTGGTGCTTGAGTTGGCGGTGCCCTGTTCAGCGGTGCTTGAGTTGGCGGTGCCCTGTTCAGCGGTGCTTGAGTTGGAGGTCCTTCATGGCCCAGCGGAGCTTGTGCTGGTGGTCCTTCATGGCCCAGTGGGGCTTGTGCTGGCGGTCCTTCATGGCCCAGCGGGGTTTGTGCTGGCGGTCCTTCATGGCCCAGCAGAGCTTGTGCTGGCGGTCCTTCATGGCCCAGCAGGGCTTGCGCTGGCGGTCCTTCATGGCCCAGCGGGGCTTGTGCTGGCGGTCCTTCATGGCCCAGCGGGGCTGGGGCTGGTGGGGCCCTCCTGGGCAGCTGGGCTGGGGCTGGTGGGGCCCTCCTGGGCAGCTGGGCTGGGGCTGGCGGGGCCCTCCTGGGCAGCGGGGATGATGGCGGTCTTCTCCGCCGTGCAGCTCTTCCCAGACTTGCTGGGTTTCTTGTGGCCCTTCCCCACCTTGGGAGGTGTCACAGCTGACTCCACACTCCCACCGGGACCCCTGGCAGCGGCTTTGGTGGCTGGAGTCTTCCCCCTCTCCCGCCGGGCACTGGCCAACTTCTGATGCTTCACAGGTGGGGGACTGGCTGTGCTGTGGCTCCATGCCACACTGGCTGTCCTGCACTCCACATACCTGTGACTACAGGCACAACTGGTCCCGGAGATGTTGTGGCTCAGGTGCTAGTTCGGGACCTATGAGATGGACGGGGTGGGGGAGGTGTTGGAAAAAGGTCAAGGCTGGACATGAAATATTTTTTGGACACACTGGGACAGGTAGCTGGAGGGGGTTTGGGAGTGGAGGAAGAGGTGGTGGTAGTAGGAGGTGTGCGTTTGGTGACTTTGGGTGCAGGTGCATGCGCTGGAGGCTGTTGTGATGTGGATGGCTGTTGGGTGGGTGTGTGGCTGTGTTTGTGTATCTTGGGAGGGGGCGTCACAGACACACTGGGAGAGGACACAGGGGACGTGTGAATGGTAGTGGGGGTGGTGAGTGCACGTGAGCGGGGTATGCTGGTGGGTGTGCTGGTGAGGGACGTAGTGGCTGTAGAGGTAGTGCATGCAGGTGTGAGTGTAGACGAGACTGGGAGGGAGGAGGGAGACGACGAGGAGGGGGACACAGTGGAGGCAGTGGATGTTGGTGTATCTGCATGTGTGTGTTGCTTGCGTGAGTGCCTGTGGGATGTGTGGTGCTTATGTATGCCTGAGCTTCCCTTGTGTGTTGACGTGTGTGCATGCTGGTCTGTAGGTGTGCTTGGGATAGGCAGAGGTACAGGGGATTGGGTCTGGGTGGAGGAAGTTGGAGGGGGGAGACCAGAGACGGGAACAATGGCTGCCATCAGTGCTGAGACCAGAGTTTGAAAAGCTTGGTGAAGGGCCGCCTGACCAGAATGAATGCCCTCCAGGAATGCATTAATTTGTTGCAACTGGCTTTCTACACCCTGGATGGCATTCAAAATGGTAAACTGCCCAACAGTGAGGGACCTGAGGAGGTCAATGGCCTCCTCACTGAGGGCAGCAGGAGTGACTGGGGCAGGGCCTGAGGTGCCTGGGGCGAAGGTGATGCCCACCCTCCTGGGTGAGCGGGCACGGGGCGAAGGCAGAGGGGCTGCTGGGAGGGTGGTGTTGGTAGGGGGGTGGCGGCTGTACCTGTAGATGTGGGGGGCACAGATGTTGCCGCCACCACAAGGGAGCTCCCATCAGAGGATGTGTCCGTGTCGCTGGTGTCAGCTCCTGTCCCTGCCGTGAAGCTCCCCTCTGTCCCACTGGTGAATTCCGAGTCTGTAGTCTCGCCCTCCAGGGCCATGTGGGATGCAGCTCCCTCGTACTCCGTTGCCACTGCTCCTCTGCCTGATGATGCTAATGCACACAAGAACGGGGAGACCACAAAAAGGGGGGGGGATGACAGAAGAAAGACATGTTGAGTGCATGGATTACCACTTCCGTTGGCGGACAAGACAGACACAGAAGCCCCCTGCACTACGCCACGCTCTTGGGCTCCACTGTTCAATTCCTGGGAAATAGCCTAAAAGGCTATGGACGACATCTGCACACATAGATGACACAGGGGCATGAATAGCTGTACTTGGCACTCTACAGAGGAGGGCTGGGGTGCCACATGGCCTGCCTTACGGAGGGGCCTTGCCTACGGAACTTGCCCTGGCCTAGGGAAACCCACAGCCCTCCTCCCCCACCCAGACACCTCCACTGCGCGCAAAGTCAGCAGAATGAGAGTGTACTCACCCCCTTGTGTCTGCTGTGATGCCCTCAAGCGCCCATCCATCTCCGGGTAGGCCACCGCCAGGATCCTGAACATCAGGGGGGTCATGGTGCGACGGGCACCCCTCCCACGTTGGGAGGCCATCCCCAGCTGAGCCTCCACCATCTTCTTGCTCTAGCAGCGAATGTCCTCCCATATTTTCCGGCAGTGGGTGCTCCGTCTGTGGTAGACCCCCAGGGTCCGGACGTCCTTGGCGATGGCACGCCAAATATCTTTCTTCTGGTGGGCGCTGACCTACATGAAATCTACAGGGGAAGAAGAGAAGTCATTACCAACTGCACCGTCAAAGTGATTGGCCCCCATCCCTATCCTTGCCATGTGGCACATGCATTCACCGTCTTTCATGCACGCAGTACTCTGCCCCCTTCCTTCTTACATCCAGCCCTCTCCACATAGGCATAGCCCATACAACATGCTCCCTGTGTACTTACCTCTTTGTCTGGAGGACCGTAGAGTAGCATGTACTGGGGGAGGACCCCATCCACAAGCTTCTCCAACTCCTCCGATGTGAAGGCAGGGGCCCTTTCCCCAGACACTCGAGCCATTGTCTCTTCCAGACCGAGGTCACAGCAGCACTTGCAGTGTAGGTCCTCTCCTGTCGAAGATCAGGTATCGAGTGATTGAACAGATAGAAAATGGTGGTCACGTCCGCAGTGGGCATGTCCGCGGCGGTGTGTACAATAACCGCCGGCGTACATCGTCATTGGCTCCTGGGACCCATAGGGTCCAATGTTAACCAATGCAGCATTGCGCCGCGGTCTTCGACCGCCTACCGCGACAGTGTACAACGCCAGCGCAGTTACCTCACATCCCATTGTCCCACTTTACAGGTCAGGCAGCCGCCATTTCAGGGGCCCACATGGCTTCATTTCCAACTGCGTCACACATACCTAGGCCTAGTCTCAACACACATACAGGCCACCTTTTGTGTATGATTGGTGTTCTGTGTAAACTGTGGGTACATACCTCTGAGTTGTTTGACTCTGTGTTTGCTGTTGTCCTTCATAGGCACCATCCGCTGGGACATGTGAGGAGATGGCGGCATCCTCCGGTGTAACGACCGTTGGTGGACCTGTCGACAATGGAGGAGCGACATTTGATAATCACCTACAGGCTTGACCGTGCCACAATCCAGGAACTGTGTACCCAGTTGGAGCCAGACCTAATGTCAGCAATCCGCCATCCCACAAGAATCCCCCCTCAAGTGCCGGTGCTGTCAGTGCTCCATTTCCTTGCAAGTGGTTCTTTTCAAACAACTGTGGCCATGGCATCAGGGATGTTTTCCAATGTATTGTCCAGAGTGTTGTCTGCCCTTCTGAAACACATGCGGAGCTACATAGTTTTCCCTCAGGTGGAGGATTTGCCTACAGTGAAAGGTGATTTCTATGCCCAGGAATATATCCCCAACGTCATAGGTGCCATTGATGGGACCCATGTGGCTTTGGTCCCCCCCCAAAAGGAGTGAACAGGTGTACAGAAACCGGAAGAGTTATCATTCTATGAATGTACAGATGGTATGTTTGGCAGACCAGTACATCTCCCATGTGAATGCCATGTTCCTGGCTCAGTGCATGATGCCTACATCCTGCGGAATAGCAGCATCCCTTATGTGATGGGTCAACTCCAGAGGTACCGTGTGTGGTTATTAGGTGAGCACCTGGAAGCAAGTCAGTGGGAATGGTTGTCTGGGTCTGGGGTTATCCCTCCAGGTTAGTGTGTGTCTAATAGTTGCCCCTCACCATTTGCAGGTGACTCTGGTTACCCCAACCTGTCATGGCTACTGACCCTAGTGAGGAATCCCAGGACCAGGGCAGAGGAACGCTACAATGAGGCCCATGGGCGAACTAGGAGGGTGATCGAACAGATCTTCGGCCTCCTGAAGGCCAGGTTCAGGTGCCTCCATATGACAGGTGGATCCCTATTCTACTCACCAAAGAAGGTGTGCCAGATCATCGTGGCCTGCTGTATGCTTCACAACTTGGCTTTGCAATGCCAGATGCCTTTTCTGCAGGAGGATGGTCCAGATGGCGGTGTTGTGGCAGCTGTGGAGCCTGTGGACAGTGATGAGGAGGAAGCAGAGGAAGAAGACATGCACAACAGGGACTCAGTGATCCAGCAATATTTCCAGTGAAACACAGGTAAGAATACAATCCTGCCTACTACATGTACTTTTACACTACTACCTCTCTCCTGTCTGTCGTTTTCACCCAGTGTATGGTCACTGAGTTGTCACTTTTCCTTACGGTTTCACAGATGTGGGTCCCACTGTGTGACATCTGCTCAGATTCCTCATGGACTAGAGCTGTGTGACATAGGTATGTTGACATTACTATTTAAAAACATTTTGTCACTGTAATTGCTAATACACTATTTCGAAATCACAGACAGACTCCAGATCATTTTGTGCTTTAGGTGTGTTTATTTAAATGCAAACTATTGGAGGGGTTAGTGAAATGGTGAGGGGTGATGGCGGAGGAGTGTCCATGTCTATTAGTCTCACAGGTGCATTGCCCATATGGGCATAGGAAGTGGAGCTGGGGCAGTTTAATTATGGACAGGATGACAAACTGGGACAGTAGGATGACAATCAGGGTGGTCTCATTTCTTGGTGGGGGTCTTGGCATCGTTCTCTGTCTTGTTCCTGGATCTCAGGGACCGTTTGCGGGGTGGTTCTCCGTCTGCAGGGGGTGGGGTGCTGATGTGGTGGTCCTGTGGCGGGGCGTCCTGTCCACTAGCGCCGGCGGAGGTGGTGGGCAGTTCATCGTCCATGCTAGTGTCAGGGGCTCCTTGTAGTGCCACAGTGTCCCTCCTGGTGTTGAGTACTTCCTTCAGCACCCCTACGATGGGGCCCAGGGTGGAGCTGATGGTTCTAAGTTCCTCCCTGAAGCCCATATACTGTTCCTCTTGCATGCGCTGGGTCTCCTGAAACTTGGCCAGTACCGTTGCCATCATCTCCTGGGAGTGGTGGTATGCTCCCATGATGGAGGAGAGGGCCTCGTGGAGAGTGGGTTCCCTTGGCCTGTCCGCCCCTTGTCGTACGGCAGCCCTACCAGTTCCCCTGTGTTCCAGTGCCTCCGTCCCCTGGACTGTGTGCCCACTGCCACTGCCCCCAGATCCCTGTTGTTGTTGGGGTGTTGGGTTATCCTGGATTCCCTGTAGTGGTGGACACACAGATGATTGACGTGTCCTGGGGACGGAGGTATGGGCCCGCTGGGTGGGTGCTGTGCTGGTGTTTCCAGAGGGGGGAAGGTCTGTGGTGGCCTGTGCCTGTGTGAGGGGAACCGACTGTCCAGAGGTCCCCGATGGCCCAGGCTGGTCATCTAGATCCAGTTGGACATGGGTGCTGTAATCATTGTGGGCCTCTTCTGTTGGTGGTGTGGACATGTGTGGACCCTCCTGTCCAGTGACGTTGGGTAGGGGTCCTGCAGGGGTTTAAAAGGATGTTTGTTAAATCTGTGTGTGTAATGGTGTGCCATGGGTGGGGGAGCGTGTACCCAAGTGCTAGCATTCCTGTGTGGGAGCTTGTGTGATGGTGTTTTAGGGGGGTGTATGGGTATGTGCAGTGGGCATGCTTTAGTGATGGGTGTCCATGCTTTGTTGTTGCATGCAAGACTTGGTGTTAGGATGTGTGGTTTGTGATGTTGGAACATTTGTGAGGAGTTAGAGTGATGGGGTAAGGGTGAGGGTGGGGGTATGTGCTGGTATGCAGGTAGGGTGGGGGATGTAATAGTTAAGAGTTGTCTTACCAGAGTCCATTCCTCCACCTACTCCTGCGAGGCCCTCAGGATGCAGAATCGCCAAGACCTGCTCCTCCCATGTTGTTAGTTGTGGGGGAGGAGGTGGGGGTCCGCCGCCAGTCCGCTGAACCGCCAGGTGGTGTCTTGAGACCACGGAACGCACCTTCCCCTGTAGGTCATTCCACCTTTTCCTGATGTCCTCCCGATTTCTTGGGTGTTGTCCCACTGCAGTGACCCTGTCCACTATTCTTCGCCATAGCTCCATCTTCCTTGCAATTGAGGTGTGCTGCACCTGTGCTCCGAATAGCTGTGGCTCTACCTGGATGATTTCCTCCACCATGACCCTGAGCTCCTCCTCGGAGAACCTGGGGTGTCTTTGCAGTGCCATGGGGTGGTGTAGGTGATGTGTGGGGTGGAGTGTGTGGTGATAAGTGTGGTGATATGTAGTGGTGTGTTGTGTGAGGCGCGTGGAAGTTGTGTGGGTGATGGTGTTGTGTGCCTGTGAATGCTGTTGTTCTTGCTGGTGGTGTCTCTCTCTGGCCTTCTTTCTGAATTTTTGGTAGTAAGGGTTTGTGGGTGATGTGGGTGTGTGTTTTATATTGTAATGGGTGTGTGGGAGTGGTGTGTGTATGTGTCTCAGGTGTGTGTATTTTGGATTGTCCAATGTGGTAGTGTTTTGTAAGAGTGTGTGTATTTTGAGCGCGGCGGTGTGTACCGCCAATGGAATACCGCGGATGAAAGACCGCTGCGTGGATTCGTGTGTCATGATAGTGTGGGCGTATTTCTGTTGGTGTGACGGTGGAGGATTTGTTTTCGCCAGTTTATCACTGACCTTTGGTGTGGCGGACTTGTGTGGCAGTCTGAATTTTGGTCGGATTCCGAGATGTGGGTCATAATAGCTGTGGCGGAATTCCGCGGCCGCCGCGGTGTGATGGCGGTCTTCTGCACCGCGGTAAGCGGCTTTTACCGCCAATGTTGTAATGACCGCCTAAGTTTCATACAAAGTTGGTTACGTTTACGGGCTTCCACACACACCCACTCTCTACTCTTACCGCTTTAATGTAAAAAGTTTTATCATCCCACCTCTCCACCTTTGACTGTATCAGGAGCCCAAATGATAATGACCAATGTCCAATAGACACAATTCATCCAGTGTTCAGCGTCCAATAAACGTATAGTAAAAAAGAGTCCTGTAAAAATAGTCTGAGGGCAATTTCCTGGTGACAGGCTCACTAGCGGGCTCAGAAGTCAGCAGCAGTGCAACAACTGGCAAGCAAGGTGACAAGACTCTTAATGCCACCGGTGCCACCAATAAAAGCTCAAAGTTCAGAGTCCAGGACAGAGTCTGGGTCAGAGATTGGTCGCCCAGAGGTATGGTGATGTGGCAAGGCGTAGAATTCAGGTCGCATACAGTGGTGGCAGACCCATGGATTTACCTCTTCTGAAGCCACCTCAGAGGTCACCAGCCCAGCGCAGAGCCCTCTGGCCCCTGAGCACAGGGAACAAGGCAGGTGTGGCAAGGGCAGCAGTCCTGGAGAGCGCTTGCTACCTCCTCCTCGCCGCTTCCCTCTGTCAACGGATACTGACCTCCTCTGCTCCTCTGCTCCTCTGCTCCTCAGCTCGATGCATTTTAATGCATCAGCTGTCATCAGCAATGCACAGCAGGTACAGGGCTCAAAGCACGGACCTCCACACTACCATGCAGCTTTCCTTAAAGCACAACACAGCAACACTGCAGCCCTGAATGGCGTCTGATGTTACTTCCGTCTACAACTAAATGGCAGAACTAAAATTGATCTTGCAGCAAACAATCAAATACTCTATCAAGCTGCCAAATTGCATCAATACCTTTTTACACTATGAGGACCCTCCAAATCGGAAAGCATTATACCATCGCTCCAGACCAACTGTCCAGTCCCTAGGTTTCAGAAAAATGTTGTTCATTACTTCCATTTGGAACCAAACAGAACCATCCAAAGGCTTCATCATTTCTCCATGGACTCTAAAATAGTGTATTCTGTAGAGCAGTGGTTCCCAACCTGTGGTCCGGGGACCCCTAGGGATCCGCAAAACCTCCTCAGGGGGTCCCGGACTGCTTGGAAAATAAAAATAATATTAACAGATTAGGCCCCCAGCTATCAGTAATGACTCAGTGGGGGGGTCCTCGGGTTCCAATAATGATTCAGTGGGGGTCCCCGGGTTCCAGTAATTATACAGTGGGGGTCCACAGAAGTCAAAAGATTGGGAACAACTGCTGTAGAGTCATTGACATTTTCAATATGGTGTTCCCAGCCAAGCTTATTGATATTACTTAGATGGCTCTGATTAACTTTTCCAGATGGACTCTTAGTAACCTTTTACCAGAATTTTAAGACAGACACTTTATGACTGATTTTTATCATTTGCATTGTCCTTTTATGCATAATGAGCTTCTACTTAAGAGGAGTTTTTGTAGTCCAAGAGACCATAGATTTGTATGTATATATGTGTGTTTATGTGTTAATTGCATGGCATAAAGTTTGCCAAAAGACAGGGGAGCTCTGTATAGGTTCACGGGCAACTACTAATTAGAGACATTTCTGGGAGCAGAAGTATACAGTTTGGTGCACCAGCATGCAGTTTTTTTTTAAAGAGGTGCCTCTTCAACTCCTACGTAGACTGCAGCAGTTTGGTGGAAGTCCTGCTTTATCCAGGGATATTGTTTCAGATCCCCTTGTGATTCTGTGTACACTATGCAAAATTATTCAAAGTCGTCTTAAAAAGTCAGCATCTACCTATCTATTCTGATTTTCTACCTTTCACTTTCTGGTAATGCTCATAGATAATCATATCTCAGTTTCAAATAAAATATGGTTTAATGACACTGCATAAGGTATGAGGACTCCCTAATTGGAGTTTTCTGTCTTATTATTGCATCTTTGAGTTTTCCAACATATTGATCATCCAACAATGTATTTAGATGGAGCAGCCATTTTTCAGGCCATGTGCCATGAGCCTCGCTTTCCAAATTGGGACCTTTTATCTCAGGGGCCGTTTATGTTGGGACATAGTGATGATCTGTGGCAGGAGATCACTCTCCAGATAGTGGGCTATATCATAATTACATATCAGCTGAAAGCCTTTGATATTCATAAAAACATTATCTAATGTAGGTTTTCATTTGATCTAGGGTACGGTTCCCCTTGAGATGTCACTATCCATAGAACTATTTATCATCCTCATGTTCTTTCCCCCACAGAGCTTGTTTAAAGTAGTTACTGCGACATGACACAGAGGCCCTCATTATGACATTGGCAGTAAATCCCGCTTACCACCACGCTGATGGCTGCCAACTTACCACCGCAGTGGCGATTATTCGTTCACCATATTATGACACACACACCAATCCGACAGAATACTGCCACATAAACAAATGTGCCAGCCCAAAGGTCAGTGCTAAGGTGGCGGACCCTAAACTATATCGTTCCGTCAACAAAAAAATGCGTCACATTCTGACCCATGAATCACCACGGCGGACATTCAACTACGGTAAACCATTGACGGTTCACATTATGATCCATGAATCACCACAGCGGACATTCAACGGCGGTAAACCATTGGCGGTACATACCGCAGCGCTCAGAATGGACACCCATATACAAAATAACACTACATTGGCCAATACCAAAAACACACACCTGACACTCATACACACACGACACCCACACCACTAGAAAACACACACCCACATTACCCACAACCCTTTACAAACAACAATTGCCACCAGGAGACTGAGAAGAAGAGCACAGAGACAACTAGACACGCACACCACTCACACCCAGACACCACTCACGCACTCCACATCACC
Source organism: Pleurodeles waltl (assembly GCF_031143425.1). NCBI lineage: Eukaryota > Metazoa > Chordata > Amphibia > Caudata > Salamandridae > Pleurodeles > Pleurodeles waltl. The sequence continues at coordinate 493,899,024 of NC_090436.1, forward strand.
CACCCCACCACATTACCCAACACACTCTCACCAACACACATCACACAACACCCATGGCACCAAAAAAGGCACCCCCCTATCACTGAGGAGGAGTTAAGGGTCATGGTGGAGGAAATTGTTAGGGTAGAGCCTCAGCTGTTTGGAGCACAGGTACAGCAAATATCAATTGCCAGTAAGATGGAGCTATGGCGGAGAATCGTGGACAGGGTCAATGCCATGGGACAGCAACAAAGAACAAGAGACCCATCAGGAAGAGGGGGGAAGGTACGTTCCATATCAGCAAGACACCAGCTCGCCATACAGAGGACTAGCAGCGGACCCCCACCTCCTCCCCCACAGCTCACAGCATGGGAGGAGCAGGTACTGACAATACTGCATCCTGAGGGACTCGCTGGAGTTGCCGGAGGACTGGACACTGGTAAGTCAATATTTATTAATTATCACCCCCCCAATACCTGCATGCCATCTCACACCCACACCCTCACCCCCATCACTCCACTCCATCCCACACTCTGCACCTTCACATCCGCCTAACCCCACTGCCAAGCCCTGCATGCCATACCAATGCATGGACATCCCTCCCTGCCCTGCATGGACACCCATCACTAAAGCATGCACAGCATAGGGAAACTACCATACCCACAATACATCACCATACACAAACATAGAGGGGAAGCTAGGGAAGTACAAATGTCAGACATATGAAGCATAATACATCATTTACATCCCCACAGGTACCTCAGCCAATGTCAGTGGAGAGGAGGTGCCACCACTATCCAGTCCCCCAACAGAAAACGCTCACAGTGATGACAGTAACTCTGGACTTCAGGATCTGGAGGGCCTACCTGGACAGAGGGTCACCCAAGCCCACTCACAGACCACCACAGAGCCTTCCCAATCAAGATCCAACACCACAGCACCCACCCAGCATACCCACACCTCTGTCCCCAGGACACATTAATCAGCAGTGTGCCAACCTGTAAAGGGACACCAGGCCACACCTCATACCCAAGACAACCAGGAACCTGGGGTCAGTGGCAGTGGGCACACCATTCAGGGGACAGAGGGACAGGCCACTAGGAACATTGGGAGGACTGCTGTGCACCAGGGGGAGGGCAGGACCAGGGAACCGACTCTCCAGGAGGCACTCTCCAAGATCCTGGGAGCCTATCAACATTCCCAGCACACGATGGGCCAGATCCTTGACAACGTGCAGGAGAACAAGTGGCTGCAGGAGGGACAGTATTAAGGGATTAGGGAGGACTTGCAGGCCATTAACAAAACACTGATCTCCATAGCAGCGGTGCTGGCAGACATGGCCAACATCATGATGGAGGCAACAGCACACTAGCGGGCCACTACCACTTGCCAGTCCATCGACCAGCTCTCCACTTCTGCTGCTAAGGGGAAAGAGGCCCTGCCACAGGACCCAGGGGCCACCAGCACCCCTTCCCCTGCAGAAGGTGAACTACCCAGCAAATGTTCCCTGAGACCCAGACAGAAGCCAGAGAAACTTGCTAAGACCACCGCCAGGAAATTAGACTCTCCTGATTGTCCCCCTTGTGTCCCACACTGTCACCTTGTCCACTTTGAACGGCCATAGCTCGCCTTCCTACGCCCCCCCTGGACACTGCAACTGTGCTAGAAACAGACTGGCACAACACCCTAGACCTTCCTCCATCATCACCCCATTCCATTGCACTTTACCATCAATGTCTTAGCACTGCAATAAACACCCTTTGACAAACTTCAACTACTAGTATTTCGTGTTTTGCAAATTTGTATTGATTGAACCAGCTACTTCCATTCAAAATGAACTCTACATAGTGAGAGCATAGAATGAATGACCTGTTGCTGTGATCACATCAGGACATTGTTGTCATATCACCAACTTCTGTAAAATGACAATCCATAGGTGACAGTAAGTAGAGGAAACAAGTGGGTAATGCCAGCGTGCCAATGCCAATGTCACACAGAATACAACAATAGTCATGAAATGTGAAGTTTCACAGTCTCCCATGTGTGCTATTGGAAGTACTGACGGATCACTAATGTTCTGTTCTCCGCATCCTCATCCTCTGCCCTCTCTGTCCTTAGGGTCCACTGCTGCCACAGAGGCAACTCCAGTCTCCTCCTCCTGCAGAAAAGGTACATGGCGCCTGAGGACCAGGTCAACATGCAACATGCCACTACTATCTGGCAGACCTACTCGGGTGAGTAGCACAGGGATCCCCCTGTCAGATGGGGGCACCTGAATCTGGCCTTCAGGAGGCTGAAGGTTCACTCAATTATCCTTCTGGTTCGCCCATGTCCCTCATTATAACGTGCTTCAGCCCTTGTCCTGGCATTCCTCACAGGGGACAGCAGCCACAATAGGTTTGGTAACCTGAGTCACCTGCAAATGTGGAGGGACAAAATTTAGCCACACCCTATTCTTTTTGGCTAACAGCATAGGCATACACCAACATACACTGGGTGGGGACCAAGGTTCACCTCTAAGCCACACCCTGTGCCTCTGTAAATGGGCCATCACATTTGGGATGCTGCTATTCCACAGGACAAAGGCATCATGCACCAACCCAGGATACTTAGCATTGACATGGGAGATGTACTGTCCGTCAGGCACACCATCTGCACATTCATAGAGTGGAAACTCTTATGATTCCTGTACACCTTTTCATTTTGCTGGGGGTGGGGGGAACAAACACAATATGTGTGCTGTCAATTGACCCAATAAAATCCGTGGACATTGTGCACCGTGGTGGAAGGCGGTTGTGAACCGCTGTGCAAATCTTCATTGGATAATATTGGGCCCTATGGGGAACAGTGGCAAATGGGGATGTACACTAGCGGTGACGGTATACACTGCCGCAGACGTGGCCACCATTTTATATCTCATTCCTCACTTCTTTCCTGACCTTCCACAGGAGAAGACCTACATTGCATGTGCTGCTGTGACCTGTGTCTGGAACCTACTGTGGCCCATGTGACCAGGGAAAGGGCCCCAGCCTTCACTTCTGAGGAGTTGGAGCGACTGGTGGATGGGGTCTTACCCCAGAACGGACTGCTGTATGGGCCTCCAGACCAACATGTGAGTATACTGTGGTAATGATGCATGTGGCATGAATGCATGGAGATGTGTGTGAAGGCATCATGTAAGGGTGGGTACGGAGTCAGGGGATTTGCTGTTGGCGGTGCACATTTTGTGAGCTGGCCTATGTGTTTTGCAATGTTGATGGGATCGGGTATGGTGGGCCATGTGTGTGACAGGCTGGACTGTTTGTTTAGTGGAGTTCTCCTGTATGTATTACATCTGCAGGTCAGCGTCCATCAAAAGAAGGGATTATGGCGTGCCATTACCAAGGACGTGGGAACCCTGGATGTCTATGGCAGGCGGAGCACCCACTGTTGGAAATGGTGGGAGGACCTGAGACACTGGGCACAGAAGACTGTGGAGGCCAAGCTGGGGATGGACTCCCAAGGAAGGGGTGCCCGTCGTACCCTGACCCTCCGCATACTGGCGGTGGCCCACCCTGAGCTGGATGGGCACTTGAGGGCATCACAGCAGCCACAAAGGGATGAGTACTGTGGGTGTAGTTATAACTTATGACTGGTTGGGTGGTATCTGGGTGGTGGTTGTGTGTTAGTGGGTGCCCCTAAGGCCAGACCAGACATAGCAGCGTAGGTGCTCTGAAGGGTAAGGGTTGCATGGTAAATACAGGTTACCTAGCTTGTTAGTATTCACTTCTATACAGGGCTGCGTGGGTCCCAGGTGTGCTGCAGTTGGCGGTGTGTGCTCCTCCTCATGGCTTGGTGGCTAGCCATATCACTGGTAGTGCAATGCATAATGCGTAGGCCTGTTCCCTGTGTGTGAGGGTGCTGTGTATGCCAAAACGTGGTGTTGGTGCAGTCATTGACCCAGTGTATCCTTGTCTCTCTCTCCCCTTCCTTGTATTGTCATTCGGTCCTTGTGTGTAGTAGCATCATCTGGAGGAGGAGCAGAGGCACTGGCGACAGAGGGAGCTGCATCCCATAGGACCCTGGAGGCAGAGTCCACCATCGCCGAGGGAACTAGTGGGATGAAGAGTGAGGGGAGCACCATGGGGGAGACTGGAGGGGACAACACAGACTCAGATACCTCCTCTGATGGGAGCTCCCTGGTGGTGGCGGACACCTCTGTGACCACCCCAGATGCAGGTACAGCCACCACCCCCGTACCAGCACCGTCCTCCCAGTAGCCCCTCAGCAAG